>NW_020837954.1:32335901-32411969 GCF_003676395.1 Aethalodelphis obliquidens | reverse complement strand
ACACACACACACACACACACACACACACACACACACACACACACACACACACACACACACCCCACAGTCTGTTTACTATTCTTGAAATGGAGAGTAGCCTGACAGAGTTGTCAGTGCTGACATGAAGAAGAAGGGGCCCCAGGATAAAGAGTAAACCCTGGCGCTTTTCTGCATTTTATTTTCTCACTGTACCAAGCCGCCCTGATACAGTGTAAGAAGGCTTACATTTCTCTGCAATTTGAAGTATGTTCTACCAGAAAAACTGACCAACCAAAATAAAAGGGATATTCACTAGAGGTCAGTTACCACTTCTGGATTTGCCGCAAAGGGCCAGTGTCTCCCGAGTGTATCCAAGCTGCCGCAGGCCTGTGTGTGCAGGAGCCCCTCGCCTGCACACCCCTCCACTACCCCCACCCGCAAGCCCTGAGAGAGACACGCGAAGGTGGGCAGCGTGTGTGGCCTAGTAGAGGGAGTTGTTGATGAGAGAGACAGTAGATGATGTCCTTCCCAGGGAAATACCCTTGACAATGAAAGAAAAAGAAAAGAGGCCAAATGATTGTAGGCCTGGGCAGCATTTTAAATCTGAGAGACAAGGAGTTCTTGCTCTCAGGAAGCTAAGTGGATGAACAGACATTAATCAAATAAGAACCTAAATAAAACGTTAATTATCAGACACCCTGCAGCCTTTGTACTAATCACCATTTCCTTCCAAAGACTCCATAGACCGCATTGAGAAATGATGCTTTTCAAGAGTTGAGCAGCTTTGTTAGTCTCCTTCCTCCTCCTGCATGAACAAGTTTATCTTTATCTACAATTTATTTCACCAGTTTACATTCTTCAAGAGCCGATGTTCCACCTGACCTCAGAGAGCTGCACTAGCCAGCAGAGTTTTGCTATTCTGAACTGATTACCTTGTCGTGCTCTGAAGAGCCCTACTTCAGAAACAGATTACCAACTGGATATTTTAGAACTTAACACACCATTAAAAAAAACATACAAGTGATCTCATCAAGTGTTGGTGGATGTTTAAAGTGAGACTTTATTAAAGTGGCCATGTGCCTGCCACCAATAGCTCTACACATAATGTCTCTCTTACTGCATAAAAATGGTCCTATTAATTTTTATTTCCAGATTCTTACCCACTGGGAGGATGATCGCTATGAAACATACCTGTATCCTGGACAAAGTAACATTTAACATAGTCTGTGAACCTTGAAGAGGCTGTGTATTCCCCTTCATTTTCATGAACACTAAATTCTCTAATGATGTTTTTAGCTGCTCCAGAAACCATTTATTTGATTGTTTATTTACCCAAAATGCACTTCAGGAGCATAAAATATCTATGTCAGGGTGAGGAAGAGGGATGGGAAACATCTTCTTTTATAAAGTAATTTCCTAATTCTGCCTGGCATGTTGATTGAGCAGAACTGACTCATGCGCTGGTCAACCAGAACATACCTCTTTTCCTGTTCAAGTCCCATTCAAGTTCACTGTCTGAGGCTCATTGTTCCTTGACCCCCAGATGACACCTCATGTGGGCCCACAGCTTATCCACTCACTCTTACATGATAATAGCATAATAGCATGATTAATTATTATATTACTATTAATTCTTAGATAATAAGTAAAATCACAAGTAATACAAGGACTCACAGCTATCCACTCATTCCTAGTTAACAAAAAATCCTCTGATCACTGACAATGACAAAAAAAAAAAATCACAAAAATCGAAATGCCCAGTGTTACTGTGAGAATTCTGAACTGCATTTAAAGTCAAACCTTCTCCCCTCTCAAAGACCAGGGCTCTGCAGCAGGAAGACCTGCAGTGGGGAAGATTCCTCTCTATTTCTTTTTCTGTTTCTCCCACTTCTGCTCTCCCCAACTCACTAGGATGCCCAGCCTCCTGAAAGGTTGTAGAATGGGGGAGGGGGAGGGGACAGCAGCATAAAAGATCTTACTTGACTGACACCAATATCACCTGGGGTGGATCTCCTCTTGCTGTATAGCTATCTTAAGCTGATGCTCCCTAAATTGGGTGAATGGTTCAAGCTGACCTCCTTTCTTGTGGTGCATTTCTGAGTTCTTCAGAGATCACAGTGGGAACATTAGACTATAATTCTCTTCATGTGTGTAATGCATTTCCCTCTGGCTGGTTGTTTTTCTTTCTTCCTCTCAGCCCCAGGGAATTCCATTGTCCAACCCTGGATGGGGTCACATCACCCCTCTAGTTCATCCTTCTGGGAAGATGCAAAATGCCTCCAGCAGGGCTCTCTCCCACATTGCCTACTTCTGGTCCAAGAAAAAACCACTCACATATCCCTGGAATTTCCCCCTCCCCCTTGGTGGGAAGTGTAGCTAGTTCCTGATACATCACAGTTGCTCTCGCTCTCTCTCCTTGCTGCATCAGGGTAATAGCCACAGCATCTCACTTTTACATTCCTGAGACAATAGTCCAGGGGGTTCCTCAAACTCCCAGGACACAACAAGGTTTCCAAGTGGTCTCCTTGAAGCTTCCTGTGCTGGGCCCCATCAAACTCACCACCACCCACACTGGAACATTTTCCCTTGGTAATATATTAAAGCCATACATTACAGGCTACTGTGGCTCAGGTGATATATTGCTTGGGGGGAAAACACACCCAACTGCCTAGGTTCTCTCTAATATCTAGCATCAGCCTTTTCTATCTTTGAGGTGAGTGTTGGGGTCAGGTTATCACCACTCCCTTTGCTGGTCCTCCATGAGGGTCTAGTACCTCACTGTAGAATGGAGGCATACTTACCACCCATTATCTAGCCTTGGATTGGGAAAAAGAGTTCATTTTATCTGCTTGTTACAGGGGATTCATTTATTCCACACAAAGCAACTTGGCTCTCCTAGATGCTATCAGTGCAGCTACCACACCAAACCTGAGTCCCAGAATGCCTTGCTCCACTGCCTGCTCCCTATTGGTTGAAAGTTGGGAATCACTTGGACCAAAGCAAACAAGATAAAAGGCATAACCCTCCCAGACTTCAGACAATACTACAAAGCTACAGTAACCAAAACAGTGTGGTATTGGCACAAAATCAGACATATGACTCAATGGAACAGAATACAGAGGCCAGAAATTAACCCACACACCTATGGTCAATTAATCTTCGACAAAGGAGGTAAGAATATACAATGGAGAAAAGACAATCTCTTCAGCAAGTGGTGTTGGGAAAGTTAGACAGCCACATGTAAATCAATGAAGTTAAAATACACCAAACACAAAAATAAACTCAAAGTGGCTTAAAGACAAATATAAGACATGACACCATAAAACTCCTAGAAGAGAACAAAGGCAAAACATTCTCTGACATAAATCGTACCAATGTTTTCTTAGGTCAGTCTCCCAAGGCAATAGAAATAAAAGCAAAAATAAATGAATGGTACCTAATTAAACTTATGAGCTTTTGCACAGCAAAGGAAACCATAAACAAAATGAAAAGACAACTTACAGATTGGGAGAAAATATTTACAAATGATGCAACCAACAAGGGCTTAATTTCCAAAATATACAAAAAGCTCATACAACTCAATAACAAATAAACAAGCAACCCAATCAAAAAATGGGCAGAAGACCTAAACAGACATTTCTCCAAAGAAGACACACAGATGGACAAGAGGCACATGAAAAGATGCTCAACATCACTAATTATTAGAGAAATGCAAATCAAAACTACAATGAGGTATTACCTCACATGGGTCAGAACGACCATCATTAAAAAGTCTACAAACAATAGATATTGGAGAGGGTGTGGAGAAAAGGGAACCCTCCTACACTGTTGGTGGCAATGTGAAGTGGTGCAGCCACTGTGGAAAACAGTATGGAGGTTCCTCAAAAACTATAAATAGAGTTGCCATATGACCCAGCAATCCCACTCCTGGGCTTATATCCAGACAAAACTATAATTCAAAAAGATACATGCACCCCCATGTTCATAGTAGCACTATTTACAATAGCCAAGACATGGAACCAACCTAAATGTCCATTGACAGATGAATGGATAAAGAAGATGTGGTAGATATATACAATGGAATACTACTCAGTCATAAAAAAGAATGAAATAATGCCCATTTGAGCAACATGGATGGACCTAGAGATTATCATACTAAGTGAAGTAAGTCAGAAATAGAAAGACAAATACCATATGATATCTCTTATATGTGGAATCTAAAATATGACACAAATGAACTTATCTATGAAACAGAAACAGACTCATAGACATAGGAAACAGACTCATAGACATAGGGGAACAGACTTATGGTTGCCAAGGGGGAGGGGGTGGGGGAGGGGGGATTGGGAGTTTGGGATTAGCAGATGCAAACTATTATATGTAGGATGGATAAACAACAAGGTCCTACTGTATAGCACAGGGAACAATATTTAATATCCTGTAATAAACCATAATGGAAAAGAATGTATAGAAGAATATATATGTATAACTGAATCACTTTGCCATACACCAGAAACTAACACAACATTGTAAATCAACTATACTTCAATAAAATAAATTTAAAAAAAATCACAGCACAACCCATTTTCTTTGGGAACAAGATTCACGTTGTTGGTCTTTCTGAAGCAGCCTCCTAAAGATACCCCTGGATTGCCTTGAGAGGCTCACAAACCAAACATTCGCACCAGCAGACCCCATCCACAGGGCTCACCCTTAAAAAAAATATGTAAAGAGGATCTCCCTGCTGCTCCTCTCTTAAGTTTCCTCCAGTTGGTTTAATGACTTTTATTTTGGTAGAACTGCTCTGTATCAATTAAATATGCTGCCAATATCCTGAGCCAATCTTGGCCACTGAGTGCCAATCATTAGAGTTTAACTTTTATGGAAAGAAGACCTCTGAGGCCAGGTGAGCTTTAATTGCACTCTTTTGTTAGTTCAGAGCTTCATGTTATGCCAAGAAAGCATTAGCCTCATACCTTGTTTATACTAGAGAAGAATGAATGGGGGAAAATTGTTCCTTTTCCCCCAATTTCTAAATCACCCTTTTCTTAATAGGTTAAAGCTAACTTCTTATAAAACCTTAACAATGAAACATCATGCTTGAAAGAAAGTCTCAGGTTCTTGGCACTGAGCATTGCCAGCCCTTCACGGTTAGACTTTCTTAGCTAGCTGTTCTTTTCCTTTCTGCAGGAATGCTTTCTGGTTTTTATAGCCAAACGGGATGAGAGAAGCAAAACAGCAAGAGGTATTCATGTAGTCATGTTACATTAAATTTCTCTAACATACTGTTCCATTAGAGTTTCCCTTCTTACTTACAGAATACCATTGTGTATACATTAGGATTTCAGTCCTCCAAAGTAGGCCTGCTCACAAGAAATAGGAGATTAAAGAGCTGATGTCTCTATAGAAAAAGAAATAACATGTCAGTTGTGTTTATTTGTTGGGTTACATGATTTATGCTTTCTCATGTGAAGATGGAGCAGAGAAAAGAGGACACGTGACATTGTTTAGATAATCCCTAAAGAAAGTTGGAGTTCCTCCTTCAGGAAAAGGGTTGCCTTTCATTTAAAATATAAATGGTACTGACAGCTTATGGGGAAGAGAAAGACTTCTTATGTTCTAAGAAATGAATTCAAGATGCACCTAATTTAGTCTCCATAGAAGGAGGACATTTAGCATTCTAAGGGAGAAAGGAAAAAAGGGGAGAAGATTAAGGAAGAATCCCATAAAAACAAGGAATTTAGGGGCCCCTTCATAAACTTTATGTCCAAATAGATATGAAAAGGATCAATGCAATTTGAGTTTAAAGTATACATTTTAAATTCTTTGGTTGCCCAAAACACATTTTAATTCTTTTCCACTTCTCTTCCTTCTCATTAATTCTCTATTCCATGTGGATGATTAAATCAAATAAAATAATAATGCTGGGCAAAAACTTTAGAAAACTCTAACATGAAAAAGAAAGTATGTTATATAAAATAGATAAACAACAAGGACCTACTGTACAGCACATGAAACTATACTTAGTATCTTGTAATAATCAATAATGAAAAAGAATCTGGAAAAGAATATATATATATATATATATAAATAAATATATATAACTGAATCACTTTGCTGTACGCCTGAAACACTGTAAATCAATTATACTTCAATTAAAAAAAAGAAAATATGTTGATAAAGTTTCTAAATAGATACTCTCTTTCACCTAGTTGTCTTTTCTATTGGAAAAATAGGTGGCAAAGAAGTACAATTCGAGCTCTGCTTTCATAGTCCATGATTTCACAAGGCGCCCAAATGGTGCATATGATTATCATTAATAAGTATCAAAAAACTTTTGTATATTAAAGGACTACGACTTTATGCTAGGTGTTATATTCATTTTTTCTTTAAAATCATCATTGCTGCTTCACAGGAAGTTACACTCCAAAAGAGAAAATCCAGATGTGAATGTGCAGCAAGAAAAAAGAGAACCAACTAAAAACAAAACTGGTTTATTGATTGTGTTTCAGAAGAGAAAAATCACAACACAAATACACACACACATTGATTAGTGTTACTGCAATAAACTTGCAGTAAAAGTGAAGATATAACAATGTACCTTCTAGAAATCTATTAGGGGACAACTTATACCATCTTTAGCACTTGGAGGATGGGAACCACATCTTTTTACCCCAAGTAAGCCCTTTGGTGGATGGTCTGCCTGCCCTAAACCAAAGTCCTCCAATGTGGTCACAGAATGAGGCTATTAATTCATTGCAAATCGTCCCTTTTCTTATTGGGAAGCTTAAAGTCCCTGAAACTTGATGTATGTTCATCTTACAAGCAAGAGCTTTGTTTACAACAATTAATAGCAAGAGGGTCTTGGGTTGATACCAAGAACCAGATTATTACCTCTCAAAAAATTATCCTCCCGAAGGAGAAAGATTCGTATTAAAAGGGGAGGATTTCAAAGTCGCTTTAGAGCTGTGCCTCTGGGTGTTGTTTTTCAGGCATCATAAAGCATTTGTATTCAGCTGCTTTTTGATCCAAGTAAAACACTTCTAAAGATAAGTGAGGTTTGTTTCCTGAGTTAAGGATATCTTTAAGTGACAGACGCAGGACAATAAAAGGCCTTTTTCAGGAGCATATAAACTGGAACAAGGACAAACAAATTTCAAGACTGTTGAGAGACTGAGAAACCTAACAGGACACCTCACATTTAACACATTCTCAGTGGACTTCAGACTTCCTGGCTGTTCCTGAACTATTTCCCGTGAAGCAAGGCATCATATATCACTGTCAAAACACACTCTGGCTGCTACTTTCCACAGCACTCGGACAAGCCCTCAACAACTCAGTATACTGGAGACCAGGGCTTGGAAGAGCAGGCAGTTTTAACTTGTGGGAATGACCTCACCATCGCCCGTTGTGCATATGCATTCATTCACTCGTTCATTCAAGAGACATGAGTCCTGCCTCTTCTGGTAATGGTTCCCAATACTGACTAACCATCAGAATCACCTGGCCCTTCCACCCACTGTTGATTTGGTGGGTGTGGAGTGGGGCCTGTGCATCTTGGTTTTTAAACTGTGCAGAGCCAGATTTGGAACCACTCTAGTGTTTTCAGGATATCATTGATGAGAGGAGACTTACTTGCAGAGGGAGATCATCTTTCTTCCCCAAATTCTTGAGCCACCCCTTCATGCCAATAGCCTATTCTGTTCCTTTCTTCTTACTGAGGTCCAGGGCCTTTCTAGGTGAGGGTCAGTGGTGGAAAGATTGATGGCAGAGAGGGGAGACAGAAGGAAGGAGAAGGTTAAAAAATGAAGGTCTGGCTACCTCTCACTCACCATTTTACTGCTGCTCCTATTCTGGTTTCTAGTAATGGTAAAGTATTTATAACAGACTAAGCCTCCTGCCAGTAACAATTACAAACTCTGGACAAAATATAAAAACCAGTCATTTGAAGGCACTGAAGAGGAACCAAAAACAGGCAGGAACAAGAGAACATTCATACCTTGAAAGAAGGAAAACACACTTGTTGAGATCCACATTTATCCGGGGTACTTCCCAATGTGTGGAGGATACACTCAAGCAAAGGGGCAGTTTTGCTGGGCTTGGAAGTCAGGACCAGTGTTCAGGGCTCTCAGAAAGGCTGAATATTGGTCAGGGAAAGTCCATAAAGAAGAGAGCCACAGATGGGGGTTGCAATATTTTCATACAAACTCTCAAATCCTTAGCTGACTCCTGACACGTGCTGGGTGAAAATCCAAGGATCCAGTGGAGAGCAACAGCTGGAAGTATGAAAGAGCTGAGTAGAGATGTCAACAGTTGCCTAATACTGGAAAGACAGAGTCCCTCCAATTGAGAGGAGCCCGGTAAACAATTTGAACATTCCACTGAAATCCTAGAAGGGCCATAGCTTAGGAATAAGAACCATATCCAAAGGCTAAGGGCTATGCTTATTAATACTGACCCTATTAAGATTCAGATCTATCCTTATAAACACCTGCCTAAATTACCCAAGACTTACTCAAACCTGAAGGATCTCGTATTCAAAGCCATTTTTTAAGAACATGGGCTAATTCTGCTGCACCAGTCCTTGCAATGCTCACATTGCTAATTAATAAACCTAATGGGAAATGCTACTGATTTAAGACCTCAGAGAAATCAAAAGAATTATGATTCTTAGATTCATCATATTCCTACCCAAATACTACCTTGTTCTCCATTCCCTCTACAAGTAATTATTTTATGGCAGTGGATATATGTGCAGCATTCTTTAGCAACCAGTAGTTAAGAAGAATTGGTTGCTTTCTTGCTTGAGGACTTGAGGGGCTTGAGGACATGTGCAAATACCATGGGGCTTGAGGACTTATGGAATCACCCTCATATTTTTCTCAGTGTCCAAGTAAATTACCTTAATGATTCCATTTTCCCATGAGAATCCACTCTAATACAACAGGTAGATAATTTATTGCTGTGTTCTCCTGATCCGAGTTGTTCACAGGAAGGCTTCAAATATCTCTTAATAAAATTGACTGAAAAAGGACACAAAGCGTCTAGAGAAAAGCTACAATTCTATGTAATTCTGGTCTACATAATTGAAAACTTGTAACTACAAACTAACTATAAAATATGAAACTACTTAATTTTGGTCATGATCTGTCTATAGGCAGACACTCTCTGTCCTCCTCCAAAATAAAAACTATTCCATTATATTCAAGCGCCTAAACTCAAAAACAACTGAGAGGATATTCAGGATTGCCCAAACAAGAGTACTAAAACATGAATCCAGAACCCTTCCTAAGGTAGAAGCTCCCCACAGCAACTCTATACTTTGCATGTCCCTAATTGTGCCAAACCCTTCTAATCGTTCAGGGAAGACAAGGTTGCCTAATAGGTGTGTTAATTTAGTATATGTGCTGCCGAAGCGAGCCCTAGGTGTGTTAATTTAGTAGTGAGGTTCACACCAGAAGTCTGTTGCCTATCTGAACAACTCTTTTGATCTGGAGTCACAACCCACCCTCCCTGCCCGCATATGAGGGCAGCAGCATCTAATTGATCAAAGCTTCTGCTCTAGGCTGATGAGCGCTTACTTCTGCACTAACTCTGCATTCCATGTGCTGTGCAATCCCTGATACTTAGAGGCAACACTCAGCTTTTCTCTGTCAGCTGCTGTACGGCTTAGGAAATTCTTCACTGTGCACTTCACGTATCGCAGCTTAACGTCATTCACATTTTAATTCCACCACTCACTTCCCCTTCTAGATGAAGAGGAATCCATGACTGTTTAATGATATCTTGGGGATTAAGAATGCCTAAATCCTACTAAATATAAACATCTGCTTACCCTATTACCTAGAAAAATACCCAAGAGAAATTAGTGCATCTGTCCACCAGGATACAATAATATTCATAGCAGCTTTATTCAGAATTAAGAGTAGCAATAGCTCAAGTGTCCGTCAAAAGGAGAATAAATAAATTAATTGTGGAATATATATACAATGGAATGCCACATGACAATAAATATAACAAACTATTGATGAACTCAGAGACATTATACTGCACAAAAGCAGACAAAAGGAAATGACTATCCACTGTATGATTCCACTTACACGAAATTCAAGAACAAGCAAAACTAACTGATGGTGGTAGAAGTCAGAAAGGTGGTTACCTCTGGACAAGAAGGGGTATGTTTTAACTGGGAAGGGGGCACAAAGGAACCTTCTGAAGTGCTAGGAAATGTTCTATTTCCAGCTGGGAGGTAGTTACACAGGTATGTATACACGTGTGAAAATTCACTGAGCTCTTCAGGATGAGCAATTTTCTGTGTAAATTATATACTTCAGGAAAAAGCAAAAACTATATACATAAGAATGCCCAGGTCAAATCTTAGTCAATTCTAATTTAAGTCTGTTTGTAGATGGCTCTTATCTTAGAAAGGATAAAGGCACTTCCTGAGCAGGATACACTGCCACCACTGAACATGCAGCTACCAAAGTGCTCCATTTTGCCTAATGTTCAATCTGCCCATGTGAATGAACTGATTTCTCTGACTTGCACTCTGGCAAATGGAGAAATGGTAAACATTAAACAGATATATATGAATTTGGAATTGTTCATAACTTTGGGATGCTATGGGAAAAAAAGGGGATTTTTGGTTTCTTAAGATACCTTAATGAAAATGGTAAGGATATTAATGATTCACTAAAAGCTATTCGATATTGAAAAACACCTGTCAGTTAAGGGAGATACTCATAGACAATACCTTCTTCCGGAAACCAATGAATGCCCTTGCTAACTCACATTCTAACAAGCAGCTTTTATTACCCCAACTATGAGTTCTACCAAATTGACATGTATCCCCACCAAACTGGGAAGGAAAACTGGCTCAGTTTAGACTCGCTATAATTGGCTCATAACAGTCAACCCAAACTTCTGAAAAACAATATTGGCAATTACAGGGACATTTTCTCCATAAAGATGGGTTCTGAGAATCTCCTGACAACTGCTCGGGAGTACCACGATCCAAGCAGTGGATGCTAATTAAATTTCCCATGATTTTCTACATCAGGAACAAATCAAGTTCCACAGTAGATAAATAATGGAAAAATTTTCAAAGTTTGACTAGGAAGTGGTAAAATTACATCTTACCTGTGCTAACATAACCCAGGTAAACCCGAGAGGGTCAAGACAAAATACAGAAACTCCTTCTCAAGGCCCTTTGAACATTTAGTAACCGATTTTATACAACTACCCACGTCTCTAGGCTATATTTACTATCAGTAGTCTGTAAGTTTTCAGGATGGAAAAACCCATTCCTTGATGAGAAGCTACAGATGTTACAGTTGTTAGACTTTGTGTTCCTAGCATGGGGAATGCCTACTTTCCTACCCAGTGACTGTGGAATTCATTTCACTGTAACAATCATATAGGAACTCTGCAGGGTTTCTCTCCTAACATAAAAACTGTACTCCCCATGCAGGAAAGGTAGAAAGAATAAATGAGACACTGAAGATAAAATTGTCCCAATCAGGGGTTGGCAAACTACAGCCCATGGGACAGATCTGGCCTACAGACTCTTCATACGGTCCACAAGCTAAAAAAGTGTTTCTTACGTATTTTAAAATTTTGTTTAAAAAGAAAAAAGGAGGAGGAAGAGAATATGGAATATGTGACAGAGATTATATTTGGCCTTCAAAGCCGATATAAAATTTACTATCTGGCCCTTCACTGAGAAAATTTGCTGACTCCTAAACTATCAAAAATCCTTAATCTGCCTTAGTCTAATGTTTTGTCAGTATCGTTAACGGCCACATGATCACCTCCTCAGAGCTCATACAGATTGTTTTCCATAGGACATCATTACAGGATATCCTATGTGATTGGGAAAAATGCCACCAATCACTCTATTTTGTTGCATGCAGATCTAGCTGAATACTGTAAGAAGTCAATCTAGTGTACTGTCTTATGCTCAACATGCACAAGCCACCTTTCCAAAAGAGACATCATCCACATCTTTGTATGACTCCTAGCTCAGTGACCAGCTTCACCAGAAAAGATATCAGTGTGTGTTTAATTGCAAAAATGGCCACAAATTCTTCCCATCCCATATGCATGCTTCTTTGTATGTGACTGCAGATCTTTCCATAAGGAGATGGAGACTATTTCTCTATTCTTTGAGTCTGGGCTTGGAAATGACTTGCTTTGGCCAACAAGGCATTAACAACATGACCCAAGCAGAGGTTTGAAAACTGCTCGCACATTGGAGTTTGCCCTCTCTTGCTGCTCTTAGGAACTCTCAACCAATATCACGTGAATGAGCTCAGGCTAGCCTGCTAGATGATGGGCCCAGTTACCTCCGTTGCCCTGCCAACAGCCAGCAACCGCCAGATGTGTGAATGAGACCATCAACTATCAGCGGACTATAATGCGCGTATAAGGCCAGACAACACCATGAGGAGCAGAGCAGAGCAAAGCTATCCCAGCTGATCCCAGCCAAATTGCTCCACAGAATCATAAATAAATAAATGGTTGTTTTAAGCCACCTAGTCTGGGGGTGGTTTGTTTTGCAGAAAATACTAAGTGATATAGATGCAAAAATGCTTTAAATTACTGAAAGGAGCCATTTCAGGTCCTCTTGACAACAGCTACAGAAGTCTACCCAGGGTGTAATATGTCACAATGAAAAGGAACTTCCAACTCAGACCAATGGACGTTCACTCCCATGACAGACTGCAAGTTGAGGCTAACCAAAGAAGCCTCCAGAAGCAGATGGCTTCAAGGCACAAACAGGTTATCGGAGACCTTTCTGATCAAGCAGACAACTTCAGAAGTGCAAATTCCACCCAAGACAATGAAACAAAACTAGAACTTTATTATATCCAATCAAACCTACTGCCTTCCTTGTAAGATTGTTAATATGTCACTATGGACTACTGATTTCCTTCTCTGTGTTTTCTATGACTCTACTTTTCTTCATTTTCCCCTCCCTTTTCTGAAACAAAATATATTACTTCCTCACCTTGTTTCTAAGAATGTTTCCTCATCTACTAACCTGACCTCTTGCTGGGCCTGTTACCCATTTCCAACTCCAGGGGTCACTCAAATCATAGGAATACCTCTGCTTAACACTAGCAAACAGCCCGTCAAGAGTATGATCTGAACATCTCCTTTATACTTACAATGATTATCTCCCAACCCAGACATTCAGGCTGGTTGTTATAATTATATAGAATTACACACAGCCAATATTTTATCCAGAGAGAAAAATCAACCCAATCACCTTTTAAAATAATCCTGAGTGTCTATGGTACTTTCATAACCCATGCAAAGAGGAAATAAAAATACTTACCAAGCTTACCAAGAAATCCCATTAAACTATCCCCATGGTAGAAATACCTCCTCACTTGATACTTATTCCTAATGCAACATCTCGTGAAAAATAGAAAAGAAAAATATATCTTCATTCAGGAAAAGCAGGCTACAAAGTGTCGACTGAAATCCTTATCACTGTTTGTCATAATGATTCAGGGAAAAAGACATACACTTTCAACTCTTTACATATAGATCATATCAATTGTGCAGTGCCAGGCCTGTTCTTTATCTGTGACCTCTATGCATACCAAGAACTATTCCTGGGACTTCTTTTTTTTTTTTTTTTTTTGGTATGCGGGCCTCTCACTGTTGTGACCTCTCCCGTTGCGGAGCACAGGCTCCGGACGCGCAGGCTCAGCAGCCATGGCTCACAGGCCCAGCCGCTCCGCGGCATGTGGGATCTTCCCGGACCGGGGCACGAACCCGTGTCCCCTGCATCGGCAGGCGGACTCTCAACCACTGCGCCACCAGGGAAGCCCTCCTGCGACTTCTTACCAGTTCCCTTCAAGATTTTAAATCCTGTTCAGTCTCACTATCTGGGTCTCTTCAGAGGTCTCAGAGAAGCAACCTCCCAGAAGTTTAGAGGAGTCTATTGATTTGCTTGAGGGTTTTTACCTAGGTTAGGGGTCCCTGAATTTAAGACATGTGTCAGTAATTTATCCCTTCCTTTGGTTGAAACTATTAAATGAGACCATTCACACTATAATAATCCAGCAAGAGAGGTTTGATTTGTTTGCTTTCCATCACATAGCTTTACAATATTTATTGGCCTCACCAGGGGGACATCGGCACTCTAGCTAATATTTCCGATTGTTTCTAGGTAAACACTTCAGTACAAGAAGAAATAATACCTTTAAAAAGTACAGACACAGGAACTTCCCTGGTGGTCCAGTGGTAAAGAATCCGCCTTCTAATGCAGGAGACACAGGTTCGATCCCTGGTCGGGGAACTAAGATCCCACATGGCCACGGGACAACTAAGCCTGCAGGCCACAACTAGAGAGCCCACGTGCCACAAAACTACAGATCCCATGTGCTCTGGAGCCTGTGCACCACAACCAGAGAGAAGTCCGCACACCACAATGAAGAGCTCGCATGCCGCCAACGAAAGATCCCGCATGCTGCAACAGAGATCCCGCATGCTGCAACTAAGACCCAACACAGCCAAAAATAAATTAATTAATTTTTTAAAAAGTACAGACACAGGCTGATTACTCTCAAAGGTTTGACAGTCTGAGACTTGGAATCTATTCTCCTGGCATGGGCTAGGTCAAGTAAAAAACTGGCCTCCTGAAATTTTCTGAACTGTAATGATGGGATTTCTCATTATAATATTCATTTTTTCCAATGCATCTGTAAGAGAGTTTTTAAAACTGCTATGTAACTGATGTTAGGTGACCAAATGGTGATCCCATACTAGGAAGAGACAATTCCCTGGTCAACCTTCATTCTCCAGGAGAGGCAGATGACCAAAGGGCGAGAATGACGAATCCTGAGATGGCTACCCAGCCTGGGCCGTAAGTATCCACACCGCACTGTGTGTCCAACAGCCTTCAGAGTTAATTTTTGTTAAACAGGTATATATATAGATGTATAGTAGAAAAGAATATTTCAGTGGGTTTCTTCCTAGCAACATCACAGAAGTTCAAGTTACTCATCTATAAGGAAATGATGACTTCAGGACATTTTTTAAAAGTTGTTTCAAAAAATGTTTCAACTACAGAATTATTCTTGGATCGGGGGCAGTAATCCACCACAAACTAAGAAATGCTATTTTATTTATTTTTTAGAAAAATGTTGAGCTTTTAATAGAAAAACTTTTAAATATATGTTTAATATTTTAAAAGAAAAATTAAGAGATCAGAAATATGCAAGTGATAAGAAATATACTGATGTAATCATCTTTTGAAAATAAAAACATTTTTTCAAGATTCTATTAAAATGCACAAAAAGCAAATTTATTTTAGGATTTAAACCAATGAAACATTTAAAATACCTGTTACCCTGGCATGCAAGCCCAACAATAGTAACAGCCTTGATCTTGATAGAGTCTACTTATTAACAGCATGTCTTTTAAATAGTTCATGCTGGAAGATGGAAATTATAAAATGAAAAATAAAATGAACATTTTAAAGCTTGTAACATCAAAATTACCATTTACTTTAAAAAAAATTTTTTTAAGCCATTTACTTTTACTTACATAATTTTACTCCAAGAAGTTTGAGGTGCTTGGCAGAATATATACAGATGGAAACTTGGCCAGAAATAATCCTATAAACAAACAAAATACTGATGAAAAGATACTAAACTTTTTTTTTTTTTTTTAAGAAAAGCTCAAGTACATACAAAGTGGAATAAATCAAAGATTATACTTCTACCTTAAACTAGAAAAGGCAGGTTTTCTGATTAGGGTGAAAAAACTACCAACACCTTTAAATAAAAAATGCTTTTGCTAAAAAGCAGTTCTAAGAAGGAAGTTTATAGCGATATAAGATTACCTCAGGAAACAAGAAAAATATCAACCTAACCTTACACTAAAGGAACTAGAGAATGAAAAGCAAACAAAACTCAAAATTAGTAGAACGAAAGAAATAATAAAGATCAGAGCAGAAATAAATGAAATAGAGACTAAAAAGCCTGTAGAAAAGATCAATGAAACTAAAAGCTGGTTCTTTGAAAACATAAACAAAATTGCTAAATCTTTAGACAGACTCATCAAGAAAAAAAGGGAGAAGGCCCAAATCAATAAAATTAGAAATGAAAAAGAAGTTACAGCTGACACCACAGAAACACAAAGGACCGTAAGAGGCTACTACAAGCAACTATACACCGATAAAATGGGCAACCTAGAAGAAATGAACAAATTCTTAGAAAAGTACAATCTCTCAAAACTGAACCAGGAAGAAACAGAAAATATGAACAGACCAATTACCAGTACTGAAATTGAATCACTAATTTAAAAACTCCCAACAAACGAAAGTCCAGGACAAGATGGCTTCAAGGGTAATTTCTACCAAACATTTAGAAAAGAGTAAACACCTATCCTTCTGAAACTGTTCCAAATAATTACAGAGAAAGGAACACTTCTGAACTCATTCTATGAGACCACCAACACCCTGATATCAAAACCAGACAAAGATATCACAAAAAAAGAAAATTACAGGCCAATATCACTGATGAACTTGTCTGCAAAAATCCTCAACAAAATACTAGCGAACTGAATCCAACAATACATTAAAAGGATCATGTACCATGATCAAATGGGATTTAATCCCAGGGATGCAAATATTTTTCAATATCTGCAAATCAATCAACGTGATACATCAATTAACAAACTGAAGGATAAAAGCCATATGATCATCTCAATAGATGCAGAAAAAGCTTTTGATAAAATTCAACAACCATTTATGATAAAAACTCAAGAAAGTGGGCACAGAGGGAATAGAACTCAACATAATAAAGGCCATATATGACAAACCCACAGTTAACATCATACTCAATGGTAAAAAGCTGAAAGCATTCCTTCTAAGATCAGGAACAAGATAAGAATGCTCACTCTTGTCATTTTCACTCAACATAGTTTTGGAAGTCCTAGCCACAGCAATCAGAGAAGAAAAAGAAATAAAAGAAATCCAAATTGGAAAGGAAGAAATAAAACTGTCACTGTTTGCAGATGACATGATATTATACACAGAAAATCCTAAAGATGCCACCAGAAAACCACTAGAGCTCATCGATGAATTTGGTAAAGTTTCAGGATACAAAATTAACATATAGAAACCTGTTGCATTCCTATACACTAACAACAAAATATCAGAAAGAGAAATTAAGGAAACAATCTCATTTACCATCACATCAAAAAGAATAAAATATCTAGTTCTTTTCTTTAGTTCTTCGCAGAACTAAAAGAAAAAATTTTTAATTTGTATGGAAACACAAAAGACCCCGAATAGCCAAAACAATCTTAAGAAAGAAGAATGGAGCTGGAGGAATCATACTCCTTGTCTTCAGACTATACTACAAAGCTGCAGTAATCAAAACAGTATGGTGCTGGCACAAAAACAGACATATAAATCAATGGAACAGGAAAGAAAGCCTATGTGCCTATAGTCAATTAATCTATGACAAAGGAGGCAAGAATATACAATGGAGAAAAGATAGTCTCTCCAATAAGTGGTGCTGAGGAAAATTGGACACCTGCATGTAAATGAGTGAAATTAAAACATTCTCTAACACCATACACAAAAATAAACTCAAAATGGATTAAAGACCTAAATGTAAGACTGGATACTATAAAACTCCTAGCAGAAAACATAGGCAGAACATTCTTTGACACAAATTGCAGCAACATCTTTTTGAATCCATCTCCTAAAATAATGGAATTGAAACAAAAATAAAGAAATGTGACCTAATTATACTTAAAAGACTTTGCACAGCAAAGTAAACCATAAACAAAATGAAAAGACAACCTACAGAATGGGAGAAAATATTTGCAAACAATGTAACCAACAAGGGATTGATTTCCAAAATATACAAACAACTCATGCAGCTCAATATCAGAAAAACAAACAGGGCTTCCCTGGTGGCGCAGTGGTTGAGAGTCCGCCTGCCGATGCAGGGGACACGGGTTCGTGCCCCGGTCCGGGAAGATCCCACATGCCATGGAGCGGCTTGGCCCATGAGCCATGGCCGTTGATCCTGCGCGTCCGGAGCCTGTGCTCCGCAACGGGAGAGGCCACAACAGTGAGAGGCCCACATATCGCAAAAACAAACAAACAAACAAACAAACAAAAACCCAATCAAAAAATAGGCAGGAGACCTAAATAGACATTTCTCCAAAGAAGACATACAGATGGCCAATAGGCACATGAAAAGATGCTCAACATCGCTAATTACTAGAGAAATGCAAATCAAAACTACAATGAGGTATCATCTCACACTGGTCAGAATGGCCATCATCAAAACGTCTACAAATAATAAATGCCGGAGAGGGTGTGGAGAAAAGGGAAACATCCTACATTGTTAGTGGGAATGTAAATTGGTGCAGCCACTATGGAGAACAGCATGGAGGTTCCTTAAAAAACTAAAAATAGAGTTACCATATGATCCAGCAATCCAACTCCCAGACATGTATCTGGAAAAGATGAAAACTCTAATTCGGAAGATACATGCATCCCAATGTTCATAGCAGCACTATTTGCAATAGCCAAGACAAGGAAGTAACCTAAATGTCCATCGACAGATGAATGGATAAAGAAGGTGTGGTATATACAATGGAATATTACCCAGCCATAAAAAGGATGAAATATTGACATCTGCAGCAACATGGATGGACCTAGAGATTATCATACTAAGTGAAATAAGTCAGACAAAGACAAAATGATACCATTTATATGTGGAATCTAAAAAAAATGATACAAAATGAACTTATTTACAAAACAAAAATAGACTCAAAGACATAGAAAACAAACTTATGGTTACTGACAGGGAAAGTGAGTGGGGAAGGGACAAATTAGGAGTTTGGGATTAACAGATACACACTACTATATATAAAATAGATAAGCAACAAGGACCTACTGTATAGCACACAGAACTATATTCAATATCTTATAATAACCTATAATGGAAAATAATCTGAAAAAGAATATAAAGTATATATATAAACTATATATATAGTATAACTGAATCACTTTCGTCTACGCTTGAAACTAACACAACTTTGTAAATCAACTATACTTCAATTAAAGAAAAAAGAAGCAGGTGGAATAAACATGTTTAATCACAATAATTAAAATCATTTAAAATGCTTTTGCTAAAATTAAGAAACATCTTTCCTAAACAGAAAAAGTCCTGAAAACCAGAAACTGGGGCGGGGGGTGGGTAATGTTTAAAACGAAGCAGCACTTAGAAACATTTCGGCAGCTTTCGTATATCAGAGACTTGTAAGCGAACATCAAAACCAAATTATGATCCACAGAACAGCATTTTTCTTCTTCTTGTTTAATGGGAACTATTACAAGCAGACATGGCTAAAAGGCCATAGCAAAGAAAAATAGGTTCTAAAGTGAAACCTAGAGCATTTCAGTAACCAAATACCTGAGTGAAGCTTGAGGAGCTGTGACATAAGAAGAAACACGTGTGGACACATTTCTGAGTTTCCACAGGTTCTTGAATCTTCTATCTTCAGTGAGAAAAAACACTCAGACTCTAAGTTTCCCCGACAATGGGTCCTACTAGAAGTTTAAGGAATTCTAAATTGCTCTTCAGTAATTCTCAACCTTGAGTGCACATTAAAATCATCTGGGAAGGTCTTTTTTCTTTTTTCATACCAATGCCTGGGTCCCACTCTGATCAATTAGATCAGAATCCCTGGATATGGAAACCAGGCATTTTTAAAGCTCCCAGAGGTTCTACTGTACAGCCAGGGCTGAGACTCACCAGAAAAATGCTGAGAAAAGTCAAGGATGACTATAGTTACTGTGTTTGAATTTTAGTTGTCACAGAAAAAATTTTTCAGAGAGATAAATGTCTTTGCTAATGCTAGGCTGCCCTTCTTCTTATATGCTTACTGTCCAGTGTAGGATGCTTATTAAACCCCTCAAGATAATGACATCCACCATTAATTGAGCACTTATGTGGTGCCAGGCACCATGGTGGGTGCTACCCCCAACACAATTGATAATCCCCAGTATCCTGCAAACCAGGTATTAAACCCATTTACCCAGGCAGCTGTGAAGGAGGGCTTTATTTGCCCCATCACAGACCAAGGTGAAGAAACTGGAATTAGAACATACATGTGTCTGATTACAAAGCCATGTTTTATTTTCTTTTAATTTTATGTATTTACACTTTTAAAGTTAATCCAATCACATTTCAGAGGTTTATACACTATAAAGATTTATAAGGTGTACATGTAAGGTATATAAAAATCCACAGTAAATACAGTCATACCTAACTCCTGTCACTCAACCTCTCTATCACCTAGCCACTCAATCTCCCCCCTTGGAGACCAAGTTAGCTGTTTTTTGTCTATCCTTCCAAAGATATTTAATGGATACATAAGCAAATATGTGTATGTAAGCATATGTGTATATACATGCCATATATTTGGATTCCTCCCACCTCATTTTAAATGATGGTAGCATAATTCATACACTATATTGCACATGGCCTTTTTCACTTTAACAATATATCTCAGATATGTGGTATATATATATATATAATGGAATATTACTCCGCCATAAAAAAAAAGAAACATTGTCATTTGCAGTAACGTGGACAGACCTAGAGATTATTATGCTTAATGAAATAAGCGAGACAAGACAAATACTGTATGACACCAATTATATGTGTAATCTAAAAAATAATACAAATGAATGTATATATAAAAGAGAAACAGAATAACCTTGAGCAACTTAATTTCATAACTAAGTACAGATAATTATATCTGTAGAATAAATTTTTAGATGTCAAAAGTTATGCCCTTTCCACTATTCTACGCTGCCTCAGGATTCTAAGAAATAACACAGACTCATGATGATATCCATTTAAATTATTTTATTTTAAAATGTCACCTAAATACCCAAATTACACTTTTCATTTTAATAAAAAATTAAAAATTGTTTTTCTGAATATGTTGAAGGACCAAAAGGGTCTGAGAGAGAGTTTTATGCCAGAGAAAAATGACCTCAAAACCAGCAGCACAAATACTGTACTGGCTCTCACTTTACATTCAGAAGGTATCTGTTCCCGAGGACTCTGTGTCCCCCTGGACAGTGCTGATGCTCAGAGACTGAGAGCGGTCCTCCAGGTTCACTGAGGCTGGTGTCACGGACATCTTGGCAGGTGATGTCTGCGAAGTGAAGAGTGGAACTGCTTTACCACCTGTAAAAAGGAGAAACTCCTTCAGCTAAACAAGTGTACCCGGGTATTTACATGCCTTAAATTTTCCTAAATAATACTGGGGATCAAAAAAGGATTGCATTTGTGATAATTTCTTTTCTCAAGGTGCTCAGAACTTGTCACAGAGGTAAAATACGCCCTCCTTTCCACTTCCACCCCTGAACAATTAAGAAACAACATTTTAAAAGTATATGTTATGATCTGAATGTTTATGTCTCCCCAAAATTCATATGTTGAAATCCTAATGCCTAGTGTGGTGGTATTAAGAAGTGTGGCCTTTGGGAGGTGCTTAGATCATGAGGATGGAGCCCTCATGAATGAGAGTAGTGCCTTTATGAAAGAGGCCCCAGAGAGTTTGCTAGCCCCTTCGACCATGCTAGTCCTTCGACCATGTGAGGACACAGGAATCAGGAAGAGGTACCTTGATTCTGGATGCCCAGCCTCCAGACTGTGAGAAATAAATTTCTGTTGTTTAAAAGCCACTCAGTCTATAGCATTTTGTTATAGTAGCCTGAATAGACTAAGATGGTATACAAGTGCCCAAAGCTGTGGTACAGATGATAAATGCTAGGTAAGACCAAGTCAGGGAGGCAGTTTGAAATGAAGAATTCATTAATATGTTTAAAAAAACCCAGAGTTGACTACATATATATATCTATCTGCATATACCCTAATTCACTCCTCTAAGTTTAAAAAGCACATTGCCTAAGAGCATAAAGAATGCCAACTTGGTACTATTTAAGACCACAAAAATCCTCATTTCAAATTTCATGTACTTACCATATATACATAATAATAAGCATCTTAAAAGTAAATTATCCTAAATAATCTTAAAGACATCTCTGAGTCAAGAGTCATAGTAATTTTTCTAAAACTCCTTTATACTTTTAAAATAGTTGCCACAGTAATAAAGTGAAATTTTCCATCAAGTTTTTATAGGGACCACAGTAAAAGTAGTCAGTTTTGGAGATTCAATGATGACTCAATCACAGCTGTTCAAGATGATCAAAATACTTGTAAAAGAAAAATTCCTTTCATATTAGGAAGTCTAACAAACACTATTTTAATATACCGTTCCTTTTTGTTACTTGTATCGATTTATTTTTAATGAAAGAGGAAAGGGAAATAAGATTTCGTATAATTATAGCAGTACTACAAACTATAATGCAACAGCATAATCCTTTAAGAAGAAAGCAATTATTATATCAATTTAAATAGAACAAATATTTTAAATAGGAAAAGACTTGTTGAAATTTAGCTCTGTCAGGATATGATAAAAACTAAAATTAAGAAACATTGTTTATAAACTTATGGTTTATTCAGTACTTGTAGTCTCTGTGTCTGGAATGATACCAAACACATTTTAAATGCTGAAAAAATATATATTAAATAAACATTCAAGGGACTTCCCTGGTGGGGCAGCGGTTAAGAATCCGCCTGCCAATTCAGGGGACGCGGGTTCAAGCCCTGGTCCGGGAAGATCCCACGTGTCATGGAGCAACTAAGCCCATGCGCCACCACTACTGAATCTGTGCTCTAGAGCCCGCAAGCCACAACTGCTGAAGCCCGCGCACCTAGAGCCCGTGCTCTGCAACAAGAGAAGCCACCGCACTGAGAAGCCAGCACACCACAACAAAGAGTAGCCCCCGCTTGCTGCAACTAGAGAAAGTCTGAGCGCAGCAACAAAGACCCAACGCAGCCAAAAATAAAAATAAATTTAAAAAAGAAATAAATTAAAAAAAAAGAAACAATAAGAACTTCTTTTAAAAAATCTTCATAGGGGCTTCCCTGGTGGCGCAGTGGTTGAGAGTCCGCCTGCTGATGCAGGGGACACGGGTTCGTGCCCCGGTCTGGGAAGATCCCACGTGCCACGGAGGGGCTGGGCCCGTGAGCCATGGCCGCTGAGCCTGCGCGCCCAGAGCCTGTGCTCCGCAACAGGAGAGGCCACAACAGTGAGAGGCCCGCGTACCACAAAAAAAAAAAAAACCTTCATAGGACATAAGCATTGTTTAAATATTCTGACATTTTACAAAGCCGTGATGCAGAATATACAAAATAACCAAGAGAAGTATCCAAGATCAGAGCTTACCTCGTCAATAAAGTAAAAACCAATACAGGCTATAACTAAGGCTTGAGAGCAAAATTAATTTTCAACCTGTAAAATTAAATGTTATCTTCCCCCGATTAAGAAAAATTCCATTCCTTGCATTACTTACATATCTGTCAAAAACTACACTGATGCCAGATATTCTTCTTTTCTTTGTTATCCAGTTTCACAAAACTGCTTTACATGTGCCTTTATTTTCTACTCTGCACATTAAATTACTGATTAAATTGTTCAGTGATGTAACAAGAGCTATAACTATTTTTTAGTTTGGACCTTGAAGAAGTTTCCAAGTCTCAAGGAACATATTAAATTCAATTATTGTAAAGTTATGCTATTTCTTATAGTTACTGCCTTAGATTTATACAGCAATTAAAATTTTGCAAAGATCTTTTGCCCATCATATTATCTCATCCTAACAGTAATTCTGGGAGGCAGACAAGGTAAAGTTAACTGAGGCACAGAGATGTCAGAGTGGGCTTTTCCGAAAGCATATGCTCACTAACTAAACATCTATACAAGCCTACTGTATGTGTGGAGCTAAGATGGTGTTGAGAAGATGATACACAGGTGAAAAAGAAATAGTCCTCATCTTCAAGAAGCTTAAAACCTAGTAGTGGAGATAAACATGTAGAGGAATACTTGGTTTAAATTAGGTGGAAGTAGCAGGTGAGATAGGACTTAAAAGATGTGGAAGGCAATGAAGAAAAAGAGGACAACAAAATAAATGATGACAGAAATAAGAGAAGGACAAAGAAAGGTGAATAAAGAGAAAATAGAGGAACACAAAAGGGAAGTGTTAGATAAGTAGGAAGAGACCCAAGAATGAAGAGTCACACAAGGTACGAGTCACACAAGGTTTTCAAAAGAGTCTAGTATAATTCACCTAATTCGTAATTGGTAGAGCTGAGACTACAACTCATTGCTTTTTGCCTGATACCAAATACCTTAATTATCCACATAACAAATTAGTACTTTTAAAGCTTGTTGAGGGAAATTCCATTTTAGTAGTGGTATGTAATGGTAGGGGCAGCTAAGGAGAGGAGCAGTGATGAAGTTTCAAACACAAGTCCCTTTATGATCAGTCAAGTCTGGGGTCCAAATGAGATCTATTGTTCAGTCACCTGGGAATGGTCCCATCAAGACTGTCAGTGTGAGGTTTTCATGTGGGAAGGAGTAAAAGAGGAAGGGGGAGGAACAGAGCATGGATTCCATAATAGGGCAGGGCTAGGCTCATCCATTTGTTAACTCAATAAATATCAACTGAGCACCTATGTGCCAGGCACTGTTCTAGACTCTGGAGATTTCGGCAGTGAAGAAAACAAAGGCTCTAATCTCACTGACATCATATCCCAGCTGGATGTGAAGGGCAAATGACAAACAAGTAAGGAAACAAACATATATTATGTCAGGCAGTGATGAGTGCTATAATGAAAAATAGGTAAGGGGTATGAGGGAGAATGAGTGATAAGGGACTTTTGGAAAGTTACATAACTTCTCTAAACCCTCATTTCCTCATCTACAAAATAAAGGTAAGAGTACCTACCTCAGAGGGTTTTATGCGGATTAAATGGGATAATGCATATAAAGTGTTTTGAATAGTGCTGGCAAATCAAAAGCACTTAAAACAGATTAGCACTTACTTTTATGGAACTGGAAAGAAATTATCCTAAGAGGCAATGACCCTCAGAGTGGGCTGCAAAAGGCAGTCGACTTAGGAGAGAGGGATAAGAATGTGTCACTGAAATACACTAAGAAAAAAACCCCCACAGCTTTAGAAGGCCTCCAAATAATTAGGCTACTTTTAACTCTAGTAACTGAGTTTTTTTTGGTTGTTTTTTTTTTGCAGTACGTGGGCCCCTCACTTTTGTGGCCTCTCCCGTTGCGGAGCACAGGCTCCGGACGTGCAGGCTCAGCGGCCATGGCTCACGGGCCTAGCCGCTCTGCGGCATGTGGGATCTTCCCGGACCGGGGCACGAACCCGTGTCCCCTGCATCAGCAGGCGGACTCTCAACCACTGCGCCACCAGGGAAGCCCTAGTAACTGAGTTTTAATCAATGAGTTATATCAATAAAATACATCACCTTATCTAAAGGTGTTTGTTAATGTACATTTTGGAAAGGTTTTTTTGAAGTGCTCATTTACACAAGCTAAACAGTCACAGTTTTAGAGCTTTAAAAGAGAACTTTTTAGACTGGAAACGTTTTTCAAAAGCATCACTGTTAACAGGCAAAAAGAGTCACATTCATATGCAGTTATGGTCCTCACAGAGTTTAATTTGTTTTTAAAGAAAAGACATAATATCTTAATAAATCATCATTAAAGCAAACATAAATTTTCTACCTATATTAAATGTAGTTTGATGCTTTCAAAGTTTGACTTTTTAACTTTCCACAGTCATGTCATTACTCTATGATGTAATTGTTTCAACAGCTGTTTTCAGATTTGTTTTTAAAAAAGGGAGATTATTCCTTGATTCTGTGGGTAGGCAGTACGTCATTTAACCTGGCATGCATTTAAGCAGGAGATGTCACTGAGCGAGACCATGTATTTGAAGCATCCTAAGTCGTATTTGTAAAACTCTTTAGGCATTTGAAATTCAATTTTTTTGCTTTAAAAATATTTAAAATTCATAAAGAAATTTTGTTTTCTATTCTTTGATTGTAAGACTAAGGAACAGAAAATCTAAAACTAATTTATTTTAAGTAATAAAATAATAATACGAGATTTTTTATGTTCATTTAAGAATTTGCCTGTATATCACATGTGTATTTTTAAAAATACATATACAAAACTTTCTAAAAGCTTTTTAGGTTTAGATAATCCATTTCATCAGCAGGTTTTAGATTCTGACTCTAATCTTCAAACAGTGGGTAACACATTATTATGTCTCTGTTATTTGCAAACTGAGAGGAATCCAAACAAAGTATTCTCTCCTAAAACAACAGGAGACAAGCAGAGAAAAGAAGTAAAAAATTCCTCAGTAACTTCACAGAAGAATGCAGCACTGCACACTCCTCACTCAGATCCAGTAACTGCACATGGCATAAGCCACATAAACTTATGGGATTCTTCTATGAGTCGACGAATAGATAGTATAGTGACTTTAAATTGCCTGGATTTGGGTATTTCTACATGCAGATCAAGATGAGTTTCTTATATACTGCACATTTAAAAATAAAATTAAAAAGGAAACAAAGGTAATAATCTTTAATCAAGTACCCGAAGGATCTGAATCCAGAGTCCATGGATGGGTGACCCAGGATCTATTTGTGAATACCCTGAAACCATATGCAAATTATTTTCATATAAGTACAGTTTGGAAAGGAGGCAGGTAGTCATAGCTATCAATGTCTCTAAGGGGTCTGCAGACCCTAAATACTCAAGAACATGTGCAGATGAATTACACTCTGAGTTGTTTTCCCAGCCGTAGTGGTGAAATACAGGGGTTCCTCTCCTGTTAACTGCGGATGCCTTATTCTCTGAAGGCAATGTTACTGCAGCACATAGGAGACTGCACTGTAATTATTTATGTGTCTGTCACATCCACTGGACAATATATTCCTTAAGAGCATGGACTGCAACTTACACTCATTGTCTTCCGAGTGACTAGTACAGTAGGTACACACTAAGTATCTGTGACCTTATCTCTTGTATTACTGTTATTTGCTTGTGGGTCTGTTGCTCCTGTTAAATGTGCCCCATGAGGACAACAACTTTGTCTTGTTTACGTCTGCATTCTACAAAGTTGTAGCATAATGCTAGGTACACACTGGGCCTTAAAATGATTGCTGAACCAAACTGATTTGTTTCTACCTAGAGAGTGTGTGGTTCCTTACGGCTACCAGCTTGCTTAGACTCATCCAGTCTTTAAAATCAACCCTGAGTTCCAGCAAAACAGTTGCTTCCCAGATGTCTATGAAAATGTTACAGTATTTCAGCTGTGTTTTACTGAGTTCTTGAAGCATTTTTTCCTGTCCACCGTGGGTTCATCTACTCTTGCTTAAATTCCTTGTTTAAGCAGCTGCTAAACTCTCCTGCTGTATTCAATTCTCCTCACATACTTAACCCAGCCCTACAGATTTTGCAACATCATAGCTTCAGTGCTTGAGAACAAATACTACAAGCCTTGATGAAGAAGATGCCTGGTCATTTGATGTTAAGTATATAGTATGTAAAATGAGATTTGCCTCCGCTTTACAGAATTAGTTAGTATTAAACATTTCTTTCCTTACTTTCATGTTTAAAAGAGTGATTTAAAATGTTACTATAATCTCATCCCAAAATGTGTTTTAGAAATAAACACCCTATTACATTTTTTAAGTTTACTATTGCTTCTGTTTTTTAAGTGAGTTGACAAATGCTTATTTTAAAATTTATAATTTAAGATAAAAATACAGCAGTTCCTATAGGAAGAATAAATGTATTGGCACCTGTAAAAACAAGTCCAAATCTTTTTTTCTCTAAAAACGTGAAAGATTTGTTTCTTCTTATGCCAGGTTCCAGCTGCTTCACTTTGTTTAAAACTGACTTCAAAGTTTAAACAGTGTCCTGTCCCAACAAATAACCTCCCCCAGATGGAATTATCTCGAGTACTAGCCTCAGTGCTCTGAATACCACACCTGCAGCCTTTTAATTCAACATTTTATAAACTTTCCAAAAGGAAATGATAGATTTTTTTTTGTCTCCTAACTTTTGGAGAGTTGAGTTTAGTGCATGAAGGGAGTTCTATACCTGGGGTAAGTTTATAGATATTTTAAAAGAATAAAAAATTGGAATTATTTTCTCTACTGTGTTGATTATTATGAGAGAAAGAAAGAAGGAAATGAAAAAAATCTGAAACTTTTAAAGTAAAAAATCTTACCTGTAAATACGGATGCTAGGTACAGATTGGGCTCAATTTGTGTCCGATCCATATCACCTGGTGAAGCTACAGTTAAAAATTTTTTTTCATAAGAAAATCAGTTAAGCATAGAAATAATCATGATTCATTCCTGCTATTAAAAAAAAAAAAAGACCCACAAACCAAATGCACTCCCACAGTTACTTTCATAAAACCAGGCAAACAGAAGCCTGACCTTGTGGCCTTAATATAAAGAAGGAAGTTAAACAGCTGAATTTTAATGACCGCCAATAGAATAATACTTTACCTAATAGATGATTATCTTTATGCATCGAAGATTAGGCAAAGGGGGAAACTAAGGATCATGAAAGAATTTGCATAATTATTTGTATTTAATAAGAGAAACTCATGGGCCATTTCTTCCAAGGCTAAAAGTTTTCACAGATTCTCTTACTTAAGGATTTAATCATTATAAAAAAAAGTTTAGAATTTCCCTTCTCCCTAGGCCAGCCTGGGGCATATTGCCCAACACAATCCATGTGAAAAAACCAGTAAAGTTGTCAGGGAGCACAGAAGAACACTACCCTGTTAAACCAAAGCCAAATTTTAATATTAAAATGAAATAGGCTGGGGAAAAACTCTTTTTATAGTTAGAGAATTATAAAGCCGAGAAAAGTTAAATAACTGAAGAGAGAAACCTGTGACATATAGTTCTCAGGCCAAAAAGATATACTGGGTGCCTAAGGCATATGCCCCAGTTGATGGCATGCTGTTAACCTCTGCTCTGAAATATAGTCAGTTACTGTTAATAACCACTGTTATTCAGAATGATTCAGGAAAAATTTACAGTATGGTATAATCAGTATTTTCTGATTTTCTCTAAGATAAAAATCAGTAATCTCTCAAACTTCCTTTATTTCACGAAAATTTCAGGTGGATTTAAAAGAAGATAATTAAATGAAAGTGATTTTAAGCATTACATAGTTCACTAAGCCAAGCAATATATTCCCACTGGTGACAAACATTCATGTTAAACTACTGTAGTTACGCTGTAGGAAACACATATTGAAAAGTCAAAAAATTAAATGCATAACAGTTTGTACCTCTTAATTCCTTACACCTATATTGCCCCTCCCCTCTCCCCAATGGTAACCACCAGTTTGTTCTCTGTATCTGTGAGTCTGTTTCTTTTTTGTTATATTCACAAGTTTGTTGTATTTTTTAGGCTCCACATATAAGTCATATCATACAGTATTTGTCTTTCTCTGTCTGACCTATTTCACTTAGCATAATGCCCTCCAAGTCCGTCCATGTGGTTGCAAATGGCAAAATTTCATTCTTTTTTATGGCTGAGTAGTATTCCACTCTCTGTGTGTGTGTGTGTGTGTGTGTGTGTGTGTGTGTGTATGTGTGTGTGTACACACACCACATCTTTTTTATCCATTCATCTGCTGAGGTACAAACTATTATGTATAAAATAAGCTACAATGGTATATTTTACAACACAAGGAATATAGCCAATATTTTATAACTATAAATACAGTATTACCTTTAAAAATTGTAAATCACTATATTATACACCTGTAACATATAATATTGTATGTCAACTATACTTCAATAAAAAACTTAAAGGCAATACAGATCAATGAAGAAAAATTAAAGCTTAAAAAGTATAGTTTTAGAAGAAAATATAATTTTATAAGGGTAAATTTGTAGGCGAATACAAATTACTTATACACTGATAATCTGAAAATTGACCCAAATTGAGCATCTGATTTTGATAGTTTCTAAAAAAAAAATCTTTAAATACATTTTTTAAATCTTTAAAAGCATTAAAAGTGCTTACTATGATGTTACTATTAGACACTATCTACATTCACTTCCCCCTCTGTCTTTAAGTTTCTGAGTGTTAGCAGTGAGAGAAGTCACTGCTAGGCACCTTTCAGATTCTATATAGCACCTACAGTACAAACATGGAAGCAGAGGTATCAGTACCACCGCAGAGGCCCCCTCCACTGAAGAACCATTTGTTTGTAGCAAGTAAATTAAACAGCAGTCTTCTCTGAGGTGGTTGCCTGGAAGCCCAGAATTCAAACTAATCTATTGTATTATAGTAAGAAATAAGCAACAGCATCCCTTTTAGACTAAACAAAATTGGGTGGAAACTAAGAAAAAGAAAACCTACCTTAGGTCTAGCTAGGGTTCAATTAAAAAAATTTTTTTAAATACCTTTTATGTGTCCATCATTATTATACTAGGTGCTGTGAAGGCCACAAAAAGTAAGACATTTTGTCTCAATCCTCCTTAACTGGAGGACTTCCCCGGTGGCACAGTGGTTAAAGAATCCACCTGCCAATGCAGGGGACACGAGTTCAATCCCGGGTCCGGGAAGATCCCACATGCCATGGAGCAACTAAGCCCGTGCACCACAACTACTGAGCCTGCGCTCTAGAGCCCGCAAGCCACAACTACTAAGCCCATGCACAGCAACTACTGAAGTTCACATGCTCTAGGGCCCGTGTGCCGCAACTACTGAGCCTGAGTGCTGCAACTACTGAATCCCGTGCACCTAGAGCCTGTGCTCTGCAACAAGAGAAGCCACCACAATGAGAAGCCTGCACACCACAACAAAGAGTAGCTCCCTCTCACCACAACTAGAGAAAGTGTGCGTGCGGCAACGAAGACCCAATGCAGCCAAAGGAAAAAATAAAAAGTTAATAAAGAAGGTGCTAAATAGTGTACCCAGATACTTTGGAAAAAAGAGCTGTGATACCTTTTTCAAACCAGTGATTTTCAACAGAGGGTTGGGGTAGGAGAAGTGAAAGTCTGAATCACTTCTGGGGCTTTCTCAAACCAACAAGGGCTCCCTTCTATTCTGACAGGCTCACACTCCAATGGGGATGTATCCCCCAGAGGGAGTTGCTGCTACAATGGAACACTCTTCTAAATTCATAATAACTAAATGGGAATTTTACACACTCCACTTTTTTTCAATAAAAAATGGAGAATGTTTTCTCTAATATTCAGGTCCTTTGCTTAATAAAAACATTTTCTTGAAACTTTCAAAAGCAGCTTATTTTTGCTTTATTAAAAAATGAATTTTAACTAAAAAAAATAACAACTATTTCATTAGTCCAAACCAAGTAAATGTTAGTCATCTCTTTACAGCCAACAAAAAGTTAAATTATTAGTAAAATTGTCTAAATTAAAATAACATACAAAATCTGTTATTTTTTTTAAAGGAATGTCTCCAATAAACCACTTCATAGGCTGAAGTAAAATTACTGCAATGCCAGATTTCCTTAAAGGACAAGAAAATAAATGGTTCCCTCCATTATCTTTCTTCATTTTCCCTAAGATGCCTACTTCAGTTCTTTGTATATAATTGTTCAAGAAATATCCAGCTGACCAATGTTTCTGAAAACTTTATATGGAATGGATATAATACTCTATGATCTTTTATAGATCATTTTCTAGAAAAAATTGCTTTTTTTCTGTTCTTTCTATACTGTGGTATGCAAGATAAAAAAATTTTTTGGCAAGTAAATAACAACCAGACACTCTTATTAGAGAGACAGCTGTAAGCTCAAGGCTAAAAGCACAGACTTAGAAGCTAAGCTACCTGAATGCAAATCACAGTGCCAACCACTGTGAGACCTGGGAGAAATACCACACTCCGTGAAGTATCACCACTTTGTGCTTCTATTTCCTCTTCTAGCTCATAGGTTTCTTATGATCATTAACCGGAACGATATATATAAATAACTTAGAGCAGTGCCTACAGAGGCACTCAATAAATGGTAGTTGTATTATTATTTAACCTATGATTATTTTCTAACTTTTCCCAATTGACAAAAAAATTGATCTCATTAAGGCAATCTTTTCAAAATATATTTTGACAGGGAGACTTTTGGTTTAAGATCACATATTACAGCAGTAGAACTATAAGGGATCTCAGAGATGATCTTATCCTTACTAATAAGGAAATCGTGATTCAGGAAGTTTCACTGACAAAGAAATCAATGTCACAAATTAGTAGTAGGAACTAAAAACCCATAGTAAACAGTTCTTTCCCCACCACCCAACATTTTCATACTCTTCTACCAAGATGTATCTTCAGATATTGAGACCTGTAAAAATAATCAGAAATTATCTGTTCTATTTTTAAAAAATTGTCAAGGAAGGAAATATATAGTATGTTGAAGAGCATAGCCTTTGATTTCAGAATTGGACTTGGTGTGACTCCTAGCTCTATCATTTATTAGCTGTGTAACCGTGGGCAAAATATGTAACCTCTCTGAGTCTCAGGTTCCTCAAATATGAAATGAGACGACTATTACCTACCTAATTGGACTGATTAAGGATCTTAGCAGAGTACATCACATAAAGGAAGTAAACATAAATGGAAGCTATTACATATTGTCATTGCTGTTACTATAATCATAAACAAAACTCTCCTGTACCAAAACTGGGGGAGAATCTTTATCTCTACAATGATTTCTCCTAATGGTTAAAAAAAAAAAAAAGGCCACCATGTCAATATCAAAGTTTACTATTCTCATTTTTTCCTGTAGCTGCCTCATAATTGTCACTTGCTGGTGACAGGGTTTACTGGAAGTGTGAATACTGTGCTCTGCAGGTGAGGATTAAGGTAGCAAACACAACTTCCACCATGGCCAATGTGCTTTGAAAACTGCTTATCAAGTTTGTTGGTTCTTACACTTCCTCATCCTGCTGTTCAAAATTGAGCAAACATAATACTCATTGGTATTTAAGTGAAAGAATGAGAAGAGAAAATTTCTAAATATTTTATCTATAAATTTCTATTAACATTTCTGTGGAAATTCTGAGTGGATAATATTGACTAAAAATTGAGTCATAAATTACCTATGAATATAATTTAGCCTTTTACCTTTATCACAAAAGGCAAATGTGTTAACCTTTATTTAAATGTTTAAAAGTACCACAAAATAAAAACAAATGATCTTAGATTTGGAAATAGAATCCAAGGTGGGAAAGCAGGGATACTGCTGAAAAAGCTTTAAATGAGGGCACACCAACGGTACTGGGATTGTACCACTTGTACACTATGCTTCTTCCAAACACTCACCGTATTTCAGTACTTTAACTTATTTTAAATGGTCATTCAAAATCTTGTAGCTATATGGTGCCAATTTGAAAGTAACCATGTTGTATTTCAAAAAGTGGTATTTAAAAGGATAGGAATCTGGGCTTTATGTTCTACTCTTGTATTTAAAAAATTTTTATTTTTGGTTGAAAATTTATCTTCTGCTCTGTAATACTATCTTTAGTAAGAATCACTAGTATAGCAATACTTAAAGCTGTAAATCATTATATTATTGTTTTAAACAAATTCTTTATGTATTTAAGAAAACCACGTAGTACTACAGGACTGTTAACTGCAAAACAAGGATATAAAGATGAAGGCCTCCAAAACATGAATTTTTTTAACCCAAAAACAAGAGTTTTTAAATGAGTGACATCCAGAATTTGAAACAAATCTAATAAGGAGAAATCTAAAATTAGTAACATTCAGAATAGCTGGTGCTTTTATACTAATTTGAGTTCACTGAAGGAACAAAAAAGGAAATATTATTAAAGTAGTTAAGTATATATAGAAGAAGTTAACACTTTTGAAACAAATAAGTTACTCATTGGCTGCATATCTAATAGGTATACAACTCTTGTCAATAATAGGATTTTCAGAAATAGTATCTTGGCAGCATAAAAGCTTATATTCAAATGCCAAGAAACTGATTGGTAATTCAGAAAATAGATGACCCACCTAACCTGAATGCAGACATGATTTATTTGAATAATGTACACTCAATTATTAAGGCTCATTAAAAACCGTTTAAGTGCTTGAATGTATTGCTGTGTAGTGTAATGACAAAGAGAGTCCCTGCCTTTCAGGGGCAGGAATGTCTAGAGAGACATTCCAGCATTAAAACGTGGTTGAGAACGGAGAGACGATGTTTTAGTAGACAACTTTATCTACAGGGTGCTTCCTGTTGGTTGAACAGCCTATGACACAGCTACTAAAACAAATTCCTCTCAGATAATCCTTTATAAAAACATGCCATAATGGTTTGAAAACTAAAAGAATCTTAAAAATTACAATAGGTTTGCCTTGTGAAAGAAGCCATACATTCTGTATGATTTCATTTATTTAAAGTACAAAAACAAGAGAACTAATCTATGCTGCTAGAAGTGAGAATAGTGGTTATCCTTTCGGAGGTGGAAGCTGTGTCTGAAAGGGAAAGTGAGGGGCTTTGGGGGTGCTGGCAATATTCTGTTTCTTGAGCTACGTATGGGTTTTACAAGTGTGCTCAGTTTTTGAAAATTCTTTCAGCTGTACACTTATGTGTACTTTTCTGTATGTATATTATACTTCCAGAAAAACTTGAGGTTGAAAAAAAACCCAATAGGTTAGTTTCATCAATTAAAAGATGATTCCCTTAGGGGCTTCCCTGGTGGCGCAGTGGTTGGGAGTCCGCCTGCCGATGCAGGGGACAAGGGCTCGTGCCCACATGCTGTGGAGCGGCTAGGCCCGTGAGCCATGGCCGCTGAGCCTGCGTGTCCGGAGCCTGTGCTCGTCAGTGGGAGAGGCCACAACAGTGAGAGGCCCGTGTATCACACACACACACACAAAAGATGATTCCCATATAGTTTTAAACTGCTTTTCCAATGAATGAAAATGCCAAATAACTAACAGTACTAGGTAGGCTTTCACATCAAGTTAACATCAGCAGCAGGCCACACTGCTGACTAAAGACAAATTCCTTCCTATTTCTTTTCTTAAAATCTTGAAAAACCTGTAAGCTGAAATTATTCAGAAGCAGAAGGTGAGTTTTTGCTTTTGTCGCTGTTGCTTCAGTTTGACTCTCACAAGTCTAGTTTGACTTACTACTTAGGATGCTTGATGTTCACAACAATCACCCACTCAATTTACTTGAAAGCACAAACCAATCTCAGTTTAACTAATCTTGAAGGCATTTCTAAAAGCATTTCTAAAATATTAATACATTCTGGGACTTCCCTGGTGGTGCAGGGGATAAGACTCTGCGCTCCCAATGCAGGGGGCCCGGGTTCAATCCCTGGTCAGGGAACTAGATCCCACATGTATGCCGCAGCTAAGAGTTCACATGCCACAACTAAGGAGCTGGCAAGCCACAACTAAGGAGCCTGCCTGCCGCAACTAAGACCCGGTGCAACCAAATAAATAAATATTTAAAAAAATATTAAAACATCCTGTAAAAGCCACTTAATTCCTTATTTTGGATACAAAAAAAATCCTTGCTGCTTCAGTTTATGTCTATAAAGCAATGATATCATAACTACATTTAAACTCAACTATAACTCTTACTCAATAGTAATTCATATAACTTTAATTACGTGAGGCCACAGACTGTTATAGAACGTCACTATTACCACATTCTTATAAATGATATTTGATAGCTAACAAAGCTGAAGGCAAAGTAGGTCCCTAATATAGTTACTTAACAGTTTGAATCTAAGAGCTTCTATAATTTACACACAGAAAATCCATTTTCTGAGATGGAAATTCTAATATGAAAACGTCTCTCAAGTTCTGGCCTGTGACTATACCTAAAAATACAGTGTATTATTTGTGTAGTCTTTACAGTGGACTTTGCCATATCTAGTCATTCCTAACTAGATTTGGAAACAAAAATTAAATGTGACATAGTGACCAGTTCATGTCCCTCAAGGCCAGACCTGGTAACTTTTGAAAAAGAATGAAAGAATGAAAAATGAGCCTTCAAATACAGGAAGCCACTAGAAAATAAGAACAACACTATTCCATATCCTAAAATTAGAGCTTTAAAGACTTTCTGTTGACTAGTAAGTTTCGGGGTGAGGGGGCAGGCAGGCAAGGGGGAATTTCTGCTCAGTGTACACACGACACCAAGGGGAATAAGGGCCAGTCCAAGTTCTATGTTACCATTACTCTGGGTAATAGTTCCAAGCTGTGAGGCACAGCTGTATGGGCCCTGCCAGCAAGGCCATCGCAGCATGCTTTGATAGCATGGGGCCCTGAAGTGTCAGGATATAGAGAAGGCAGCAGTTGTTGGCTGTGAAAACAGTCTGATACAAACCAGATGGGAACTTACTAGATGGGCAACACAAAGGAAAACAATTGGCTCATTCAACAAAGTCAAGCCCCTGCCCCAGAGAATTCACAGAAGACAATAACAGTCACCCAGAGTTGATGCAAACAAGAAACGGCCATGTGGTTACAGTTTAAAGAATTGTTTTTCCTCAGACTAAACGAAGTTTTGCTTTCTAATTCTTGTATTCATTAACTGTAGTTTGGTGTACAGGGCTTTTTGCCAAAGAAAAACATTTCATTTATACAATATATATTTTTGTGACACCAAGAGAAATATATGGCGGCATAGAAATTTTATGCTGCTTCCTGTAAAGTGTTATGAACATAGGTTAAGCTATTTCAAGAAATTGGCAAATTTAGAAAATGATTTATCAGGCTGACACAGTAATTAGAAAATAGCCAACATAATATTTCCATGACTTCCTAAGTCTGATTTGTTTTAACGTAGGCAGAATAACACAAAGGCAGTAATCACAGACTTTCGGAACTACACTTCTACCTACGTGATTTTTTTCTGACTTTATTAGATGGGACAGTATTATTGCAATTATATTCACAGGAAAAAAGTGCCAGTGTTCTCCATAACCTTACTACCTGAGTCTCATCACACTAAAAAGTTCCTGTCCATCTTAAGTTGACAATATAACAGAGATTAACAATTAGATTCTAAGATAATTTTTGGCAATAACATTTCACTTAAAGACTTTGTATGTATATATTCCACAACAGAGTTGTTTGTTCTGCTATTTTAAGAGATAGTAAATAGCATTCTAGCTTAAAATGATTCACAGGTAACTGCATCTTTTTCCATTGGAAATCCCAGCACAACCTGGGCCTCTGCATTTACTACTAATTTAAAAACACACCCAAGGGATTTCCCTGGTGGTCCGGCAGTTAAGACTCCGCACTTCCAATGCAGGGGGCCCGGGTTTGATCCCTGGTCAGGGAACTCGATCCTGCATGCCACAACTAAGAGTCCACATGCTGCAACTAAAACGCGGCACAGCCAAATAAATAAATAAGTAAATATTTAGGGGAAAAAAACCACACACACCCCAAGAAAGCCTTATATTTGTAATCACTATTCTTAGGTGATGAATAAGGAGCCCATCAAAGAAACTCTGAAAATAAGAGCATTTTTCATGTACGTATTTGAACATATTTTATAATTAAGTAAACTGTTTTGTTTCGTACTTTCATAATAAACACATTGGTTTCTTAAAAGAGAAGACATGTATCTGTGGAACTGTGAAAATTACTGTAGTACTTGAGACACAACTCAGGTTTCCCAATTTGCATTTGCTGCACTATCCAGATTATTTTCATTGACTCTTCCCACCCTAAAAACTGAGGCTGAACACGTGAACACACCCTTCCTCAGTCTTCCTAATCTTAATAAATGGCACTATCATTTGCCCAGTAAGTTTCAGACCAGAAATCTAGGAGTAATTAATCCTTGACTCTGCTTTCAATTACATTCCACATCGAATCTGCTTTAATAAGTAATTTTTGAAATAATGTTATTCCTCAGCTTTATCAGGTATATGCCATCAGTACACAGCCTGAACCTGACCACTGTGACACCTCCACTAGGGCACAAGCCACCATCAACTCTCATGTGTAATACTGTAACGGTCTTCCAGTTGATCTCCCTGCTTCCATGACTGTCTCCCTATGGTCTGTTCTCCACCTAGAAGCCAGGGGGAACCTTTTAAAAATGTAAATTAGAGCCTTTTAAAAATGTAAATTAGAGTTTGTCATTCCCCAGCTCAAATCCTCCATAGGCTTTTCATCACACTCAGAATGAAATCCAAATTCCTTCCCAGAGTCTGCAGGGCTCGACAGGATCTGCCTACATCTCCTATCTCATTTCCTACCACAGCTCCCTTGCACACTCCCCTCCAGCCACACTGGCCTTCTTGCTGTTCCTTGGGCACAACAAGTTCATTCCCACCTTAAAACCTTCATTCTTCCTACTTTTTCTAGATGAAATACTCTTCCCCAAATGTCTGCAAGTTTTCTCCCTCCCTTCGTTCTATATGGAAATGCCATTCCTACAGAGAGGACTTCCCTAACCACATGATCTAAAGGAACAAACCACTTACTTTGCTTCCTTCACTATTCATCCCTGCTTTATGTTTTTTTAAATTGATACTAGTAGAAATATTAATACAAATTGACATAGACATTATTTTTAAAATAAATAAAGCAATACCTTTTAAAAATGTTTTGCTTTTTATTTGGAAAGAATTTCATACTTAAGAGAAAAATTACAAGAATAGTATAAAGAACACCTTTTTTCACTTACCCAGATTCACAATTGTTAACTTCTTCCCCATGTTTTAGATTGGTGTGATATTTCCCTGTAACTACATTCAGGTTATGTACTCAGATATCCCATCCGGAGGCATACAGTATTCATTTGTTCCTCTATGGCGATACTAATTTTGATCATCGATTCTGGGTACTGTCCTATGTTTTCCCTTTATACTAAATGAACCAATCTATGAGGGGATACTTTAAGACCATGCGAATATCCTGCTCTTTATTAAAATTTCCCTCTACATTTAGCATTCATTGATGACCTTTGCCCCATCTAATCTTTACTAGGATGGTTACAAAATGCTGACTTTCCAACATTAGTAGTCACTCCACATTTGCCCGTTGACACCTGGCATTCTTCTGTAAACCTTTTATGTTTTTTCACAACATTTAACATCATCTGAAATTGCTGTAAATTAATTTACTTTTTTCTATGATGTACACAAGTATGTAAGCTCTGTGAAAGCAAGGATTTCAACTAGTATGTTCACCACAGTATCCCCAAGGTTTGGAACAGCACCCAGCACATAGCAACTACTCAAGAATGAATAGAAAAAGGAAGAAAACTGTTAACAAGGCCCTTGCACTAGATGGGAGAATAAGACTACCTAATACATTTGATCCAATAAACATTTACTGGGAACCTACCATTTAGGGTGCTGTGCTAGAGAGCAGGTGGTGCAGAGATGAATGAAACAAGGCCATTGTCTCTAAGAAATTTACTTTCTAGAGAAGGAGAGGCTATAAGAAAATAATCCTACAAGGTATGATGCAAGGGCTAAAAGTGAAGTATATACCAAATACTACGGGCCCTTCAGGGACACAAAGTGGACCAAGAATGTTTGTTTCTAGGATGGAAAGGTGGTGAAAGAGGGCAAGGGAAGGTACAGTTCCAAGTGAAGACATTGAGAAAGGCGTGGCGGAGGGGAGCTTAGGAGATACTGGTAAGTGTAGTAGGATGAGGGTTGAGAAGAAATAGAATTATGAAATGTGAATGGCCACAACTGACCTGAAGAATCATCAAGCCCAGCCCTCATTCTGTAGATAAGAATGAATGATCCTGCTTATTCCAACCTCATTCCCCTGCACCCCTGCTCTTTCCCCTTCTCCCCCTTCCCTTTCTCCTCTACTATCTCATGTGACCCCACCTTTTCCCTTCTTCCTATTCTCTCCCTTCCTTTCTCTGCACTCTTTCCTTCTCTCAGGATTATATCTTTCTCCCTCTCCCTTTGTCAAGAGTAGAAATGAGATGGGATCAAGGCTGCAGGTGGAAGAGTTATCTTTAAGGAGGTTTTAAAAAGCACGGCTCTTTCTTCAACCCAAAAGGGGAAAAAAATGCAAGGATTAATGTAAAGCCATAAGAAGTTGAAGCTAGAGTAGTTATAAATGAAAGAGTAGAACTTTTGAAACACATTTGAAAGAGTAGAATTTAGAAAAACAAAAGCATATATTAAAAGAGAATTGAGGGCTTCCCTGGTGGCACAGTGGTTGAGAGTCCGCCTGAAGATGCAGGGGACACGGGTTCATGCCCTGGTCCAGGAAGATCCCACATGCCGCGGAGCGGCTAGGCCCGTGAGCCATGGCCGCTGAGCCTGCGCATCCGGAGCCTGTGCTCCGCAACGGGAGAGGCCACAACAGTGAGAGGCCCGCGTACGGCAAAAAAAAAAAAGCCATCTTAGAGAACTTAGTTCCAGCTAATTAGTACCCTACTACTTCTGAATGACATCATATAAGTCCAGGTCTTCATCTCTTCTATTCCTTAAAGGAGATCACTCTATGTACAAAAGGGAAATAAGAGAGTCAATAACTTGAATTCTCCCTAGACCAGCAATGAGAACTGTTTAAAGACAATCCCCTTGGAATTTCTTCTTCTTAAAGACATCATAAACACTGTTCAAAATCAATAAAACTTGCCTAGAAGACTTCATAGTCCTCAGCTTGAATTTTAATTTGTCCCTCCCATCTCTAAACAGTGTCTATGTTTCTCATTTGTACTTCACTTCTAAATCACTACAGGTTTGCTTTGGTAGAACATGTCTTCAAAAGCTGCCATTAGGCCTGAATTACATGTTTACATATGAATTACATGGTTAAAAATATGCCTTTTACTTCACCAATGTTATTTGTTTTTTGTAGCAAAAGATGATCTTGGGAGATTTTTCCCACTTAAAAAAATGTTTTAATGATTCTGTAATAAAGCTAGTAGTATTAAGCCTACCCAGATGATGTTAGAACTTTGTTCGGAATGGGGATAGGGAAAAGGCTGAGCCCAAAGGCAAAAATTGAGGGCATTTTATATAAATAAAATCTTATTCTATATAACATCAATAATAATAGTGATAATAGTGGTAAAAAGCAAAATTATTATGGATAAGAAACTTTAAATAAAGTATTAATTTAATAAAATAAAATATGTAAGTACAATAAAACGGTGAAAAATGTTTTTCAAGAACACATGAGGAAGGTTCCTAGGAATGACAATGAAATTATATCGCCTTTTGCCATTAGAGTTACAGGGTTTTTTCCCTAAGAAATTTAATCATTTTAATACCTTTATGTGTACCCAATACTGCCCCTAATTTTAATCCTTACTTTTAATCAGGATGCAACAGCTCATAAATGATTACTGAGCTCTTGAGTTATCAGTTTCTCTCTTGGATTAAAAAATGAGAGAACTGCTGACAGAACGCAATTCACCAAAACAGTCACTTGCCAGTAGATAGGATTATAGATTGGAAATCATCCTGGTTAATAAGCTTCACTATATTTAATTGTCCAACATGCAAATCAATTTAAAAATTTTGTAAAAGAATTCTAGGTGTTGTTCGTTTGTTTGTTTTTGTTTTGTTTTTTTAACATCTTTATTGGAGTATAATTGCTTTACATTGTTGTTAGTTTTTGCTGTATAACAAAGTGAATCAGCTATACATATACTTATATCCCCATATCCCCTCTCTCTTGCGTCTCCCTCCCACCCTCCCTATCCCACTCCTCTAGGTGGTCACAAAGCACCAAGCTGATCTCCCTGTGCTATGCGGCTGCTTCCCACTAGCTATCTATTTTACATTTGGTAGTGTATATATGTCAATGTCACTCTCTCACTTTGTGCCAGCTTACCCTTCCCCCTCCCCATGTCCTTAAGTCCTCAAGGTTTAATAAATATAAATTATCTTAAATATATTCACTGAAGAGTAAAAAAATTTGTTGAAAGTCACTTTATCTCCCTAACACTATATGGAACATGTACCATCTCTAGCATTTTCTCACCAACGTCCTTAAAGCTCAGAACCAATATAGATTCAACGACTATCTGTTAAAGAAGAGCTGATTACAACATGGTATTCAAAAAAGGAGAGGTGTCCTGGAGACAGTCATGCTAATAATAGCTAATATTTTCACAGCTCTTAATATGTGTCAAGTCCTATTCTAAGTGCACTACTACCTGTCTTCCACTAGGATATCAACCTTCTGGAAGAGATACCATATTACAGATGAAAAAAGCACAGAAAGGTTAAGTATCTTGCCCAAGGTCACCAGCTAGTGAATAGCTAGCAGAGTTAGGATTTGAACCCAGGCAATCTGACTCCAGAGTACAAGCTGTATGCTGTAGTGCTTCAAATTCTACAGTAGAACAGACATCAGCATGAACATCTGGAGTCATTAAGCAATGTTTCACAAAGGGTGGTCCTTCTTCTGCATCAGAATGACCAGGGGTGCTAGCTTAACATTCAGATTCCCAGGCCCCACCTCAGGCAACCGATCAGAGTCTCACAGTAAAGCCAGGGATCTGCATTTTAAATTAGAAATGCAAGAGATTCTTAAGTCAAAGTTTGAGAGACAATGTATTAGAGACTAACAAACAATCCAGGAGTAGTGCATCCTACAAGTATAAAAATATTACTTCTCTGTTCTAATTCATTCTGAATTGAAATAATCCAGCTTCTCTTTTATTTAGGGTAGAGCTGGGTTAGTAGAATAATCCATTGTTATTGTGGTTGAAATAGTCTATCTAATTTGTATTTTATTTATATAAAACTAAAATCACAAAAAATTTAAATGATTATTCTGTTGATTGGAAGAAAAGCATCTGTAATACACTAACTTGTCAATGTTGTTAGTTTTACTTGGAGGAGGGCAGTGTAGTATGATAGAAATACTACTACACTAGGAGTAAGAAGATCAGATGCTACCACTAATCAGAATTATGACCTTTGGTTCTTGGGAGCAGGGGCATCATCCCCAGTTCAACAGAACCAAAAGTCATAATTCTGATTAGTGGTAGCATCTGATCTTCTTACTCCTAGTTCAGTATTTCATTGATATTAAAATATAAAGATATTATCAAATCTACACTTACCTCTGTGATTATTTTGGAAGGTTAAATTTTGCTCAGTGGCTGTTGAATAAAAAGGCTACTAAGTTTAATGAAGAGTTTAAATCATGTTTTACATCAATTTGGTTTCTAAAAAAAAAAAAAATAGCATAAAAACTTTAAAGTCAGGTTTCAGGAAATCTGGCTAAGAACAATGAAAGGGTTGCAGAGGTTTCTGGAATACTGGTGAGTCTTCAGAACAATCCTGGTATATGTATTTGGTGAGACAGGTTTAATATCAAAGACTTGAGAAAAATCTACATGCTCCATACACAGTGTATAAATAATTCTACAACAATAAGAAAATTAAATAATTTCCACAATTAAAATACTCTTACATAGAAAAAGAAATCACTTTAGCACCAACAAGCGAAAATGTTATGGAAATCCTTGAATAATTTTCAGTGTCTTTTCAAATAGATTTTCCCTATCAATCCTCTTTGCATTTTGCTTATTTTTAGGGAATAGCCTTAGTTAAGCACATTTATCTCCTAGATTTTATATATATATATATATATATATATATATATATATACACACACACATATATGTGTTTATATATTTCCATTTTTTAAATCAAAGGTGTAAATCCTTTCTTGTAGGAACAAACAGTTGAAATAATAATCTATGATAAAAATTCATTAATGTGCCAGAAGAGTGTCTTTTCTCATATGGTTTATGCTCCCACCTCCATCCATTCAGAAAATATAAGAAATGTATATACATAAAGACAATCAGCAAGTTGACCTAACACACTTGCTGCCATGTGTTTATTTTTTCAGCACTATAAGAAAAAAGTGACAATTTGACAGTATGATTACCTAAAGATGTTTGTGTTTTTGAATTTCATAGTATTCTAACAAATTATTTCTGAGACTCAGTGTTTTAAAGAAATTATTCTTCTCAAACTATCCCCTTTCTTCTTCTTCTTTTTTTTTTTGTGGTACGCGGGCCTCTCACTGTTGTGGCCTCTCCCGCTGCGGAGCACAGGCTCCGGACGCGCAGGCTCAGCGGCCATGGCTCACGGGCCCAGCTGCTCCGCGGCATATGGGATCCTCCCAGAACCTGCGTCCCCTGCACCGGCAGGCGGAGACTCTCAACCACTGCGCCACCAGGGAAGCCCCCCTTTCTTCTTCATATCCCTGGAGAGCAGATGTTTTGTCTTATCCATCTCTCTAGCTCCAAAGCACCTTCTACAGTCCTTTACACAAAAAGGATGCTAAAAACACTGACCTAAAAATAAATGTACAATGGAACATTATTGAGCCATAAACAGGAATGAAGTAGTGACATCTGCTACATGAATGAACCCTGAAAACATGTTAAGTTGAAGAAGCTAGACACAAAAACCACATATTGTATGATTCCATTTACATAAAATGTGCTGAATAGGTAAATCCACAGACATAGAAAGCAGACTAGCAGTTGACAGGAACTGGGGGGAGGGGAGAATAGAGAATGAATACTAATGAATATGCGATTTCTTTTTAGGGCAAAGAAAATTTTCTGGAATTTCCATAACTTTTAAAAAATATTAAAAATCACTGAACTGTACACTATAAAAGGGAAAATTTTACGATATCTCAAATTTAAAAAAAAATGAGTGAATGAATGCTCACACTATTTCTCTTTCATTTAGAGTTAAAAAATACTGCCCACTGACTAACATGTAACCCGATTTAACTTTCTCTACCCTTTAGCATATGCTTGGTTGCCCCTTCCCCTTGCTTAACTAATATGTCCTCCAAGAACGAACAATTTTTATACTACAAAAGAAATCACAAAATCTTTTAGAAAAGTAAAACTGACTTTACATTATTCCACCGTGGCTGTCTGTACCATGTCTACATTCAAAAGTTTCAACTGAAAAATGATTATAAGGAACTATTCTCATTTTTCACCTTTTCTTCTTCCTTGTACCTTTTTACTAAATAACAGCATTAAACGTTGTTTGGTGTCAAAAGCAAATGATGGAATGAATTATCAAATTCAACTCAATGAACACATTGACTGTATTTAAGCACAGTGCTATGTTGGGAAACAAGGTCTATTAAATAAATAGGAAAACCTATCTTAATAAATAAACCACAAAACGATCCCATATATCACTTTCTCGGAAACTTTAAATAATCAGTCTGGAGAATACAGCAATGGTAAAGGCAGCTCTTGCCACAAACTGTTAAGTCACACAAATATTTATTAAGTGCTTACTCAATAAAATGGTATAAAACAAGGAAAAGAGCATCAGCTTTGCCCTCAAGTAGATATGGGCTTGAATTCCACACCTTCATTTGCTAAACTGTGTGCGTTGGGAAAATTAGTTAACCTTCATGAATCTTACCCTTTCTCGTATAAATGCCACACTACCTGCGTGGCATGGTATTATGAGGAATAAATGAGATAGCATAAGGTGCCTAGCAAGGCTTCAGTAAATGGAAACTATTGTTAAGATTATGATTATGTTCTGGGCACCAAAGATCTGGAGGGTGGGGTTAAGGATGAATAAGCCATTTTCAACTGAAGGTTCAATAAGGACTCAGGAAAATGCAGTTGAATGTTGAAGAATAAGAAGTTTCAATTCAATTTGGTAATATTTTGTAGAGGAATTTTCTGTCTATGTACATGAGAGATATTGGTTTATAATCTTCTTTTCCTGTAATGTCTTTGCCTGGTTTTGGTATCAGGGTTATGCTGGAAAGAATTCAGTCCTTCTGGCAGTGGCGGCCACTCTGCTCTTCCAGGCCTGCACCAGTGAAGAAGAATCTCTCCAGTCTCCTAATCTTTCTGTTTCTAGAGGTCTGCGGAGAAGGGACTGCAAGTGAGAGTGAACCACTTTTGTATCAGTAGCTACCAATGGCTCTATGCTTGGCCTTTAGCAATTCATTAAAGAAAAGTCTAGTCAAATACATCTTATCTGCTTGTATGGTGCCTGGTATCTCTTCCTGTAACTGTGCTCTGGCACAGTGACAGGGTTCTTGTGTCTCATATCTCGGGAGGAGTCTGTCTTTCCGTGGACTTCAGGCTACTTAGTTGCTGTACATCATAAGTCCTCTGATGGGTTCAAGAAATGTTATGATTTTAGAGTTTATCTGACATTTTATTACAGTTAGGAGAAGAGACACTCTCCACTTTCATCCTCCTAGGTGGAAACAGAACGCCCACATTCAGCAACATTTTAAAGTGAATTTCTATTTTATTAATCAATAATAGCATGGATTTGTGAAAGACACATTTATTCAGATTACACCTTTGGATTCATGGACTTTGGGCAGATTTATTACTCTGTGCCCCATCCCTTCCCTATCAGAGATCTACACACATGGCTTTTAAATCACTGTCATACTTTATGAGAAAAAAAATCAATTTAAAAAACTTTTAACTGTGATTTTAAAATTACTAAAATCAATTGTAATTTTGAGCTATTATAATTTAGGTATATTTCAAATACAAAAGCAAAAATTTTCATTTGCACATACGGTTAGAAATGGCTTCTAAATATATATAAGCTTTGAATTTCCTAATTCTCACATATCTAAAGTCACAATCACTGTATGTTAAGGTATAAAAGGTGCTACGATGGCTAGGAATTAAACTCAGGACATAATGTCAAAAAAAACCTATTGTGATTTCCCACAAAAATGTAACCTGCTTTTGATAAATTAGTGCAATTACATTAGTAATTACTTTTAGCACTTTGATACATATTTTCTGAGCAACATATTTCATCTACAAATAAGAAAACTGAAGAATGCTGTGGTTTTCAAACAACTTTGACAACTAATCTGTCCTAGCATTTAACCATACAACATATGTTCTAATTTTCCCCCATTGATTATAGTATAGCCTATTTGACTTTCTAATTATTCTTTATTATGCGGTTCTTAAAATTTTAAGAGAAAAACTAAAGAAGAAAAATATTTTTAAAAGTGAACTATTTTAATACATCACTTTATAGAATTTAATTGTTCCTGGGTTCATAACAAATAAATGGATTGAAAACTAGTCTCTCATTTGTACTGAAGAAAGTTAACTGCACAGTGAAAGGGAAAAAAATTTTAATGACTTACTAAATTACTTAAAAAGTTTGCTTTCACTATAAAACTGTTAGACACATTAATCAGGACTTAGAATCAGATAAGTGGTATCATGTGCTCAAAAATATACCCAATGAATTAAATACCAAAAGAAACAGATATTATCTTTCAGAATTCAATTCAATTTCTCTCTTTTGTATTAAAATCTGAAAGTAATAATCAAGCGGAGAGGAAGGAGACAAGTACTTTAAAGATATCCCAGAAGCACAGTGCTAGAACCTATGTCCTACCATATCGTCAGTCAATTTTTAATGGATGATCACTAAACTACTGCTACTGCTAGTAAACGGCTTGATTTCTTTATATACATATATTAAACTACTATGCATTTCAAAGTGAAATACATAATACTTCTTCCTGAAACAGCCATAATTTGGGCTTCAAGTATTCTTAGAAGCATTTATCTTCCAGAAAAGATGTGGTTTTGATTCCCTTGTGATAAGGTGAATTTCCTTCATTATCTTCAAGCCCTTTGTATATGATAGGATTGAATTCCTTCAAGGTCACTCAAAGTTGTGAAAGCCCTAGAGGATTATTTTGGCACTCTGACTCTCTTATTCTTTGAAACATTTGGCAGTGTATCAGAGCTTCATCAGAGAAAAAAATTAAATCCACAAAATTTATAGGGGAAAAAGTCATAACTGACTATATTTGCCAAGGGAATTATATTCATTCAAAAAATATTTAGTATGGAGATATGTATCAATTATAGAGTGAAACACTTGGCTCCTATTTAAGATGTTTTATCTATAGCCCACTGGGTATTTATTTATCTTGGTTAAAACTGACATAGGCCTGCGGCTCTCCTAACTTCTGTATTGCATGTAAAATTAAATGAAAATAATTTTTACACATATTAAATCCAACTGTTCTAGATTCTTTCTAAATAAAACTTCCTCCTACTAGCTAACACATTGGTTTCTTTTATTTTTCTTATGATTTTTACTGGCATTAAATGTTAACTGCACACTATTATTTAATGACGTTGTAAGTCAACAAAAATTTAAATATTGCCATCTTGTGGTCAGACATTCATATATGTGAAACTGAAAACAATGCCACTTTCCTAAAGAGAGGTATTTACCCTTAAAATCTTACCAAAGATATTTTCCTATCAGGTGAGAAAAATGATCATACAACATTCTCCAAGGAGACAAAATTCATTTATAATTTTAAGAAATTATAATTTAAAAAAAAAAAACAAATTAAATATACAGTCATTGATCATGAATAGTAACAGAATTCAGTAGAAGGACATCAAGTCAGTCCTGATATTATCTTAGAAATATTCATTTGCTTATATCTATATACTGTCATGATTAATTTTTAAACACAATGAGGAAAGTGTTACAGGTAATTTTCCATAGGATTTTAAGATATAACACTAACACTACTGTACCACTGTTAGGTTTTAAAAAGCGGTCAGGAGGGGAAAGTTCTGAAAAGCTGGAGCAAGAAAGGAACAGAAAACAAGCAGGAAAGTAAAAACCTAAACCTCATATAACATAATCTTAAGCACTTCCTCATTTAGGTCCTCCCTAAACTGCCAAACAGTTACATTTGTAATTATATTGGCATTCAATATATGAGATAAAAAAACACAATTACAAAAGTGAAGAAAAACATTCCACTGCTCAAAATACTCCTAATACTTCTACCTGGACTGTAGACAGAAAGTTTTTAAACAGAAGACATCTTAATTTCTACTGCCAAATTTCAGAATTTAGGTTATATAAAATTTAAATGACAAAGAAGCAAGAAGGCAAACTAAGCACAAGGCCAACAGCTTTGCAGAAACACAAAGACAACATCAAATGCCGGGATGCTGACTGCAGAATCATTTAGCCACACAATTTTGGTAATCAAGCAGTACAGAAAAGTTCATTCATATGATAGCATCTAACATGAGTTCTTTGTTTTCTAACTTGTACCTGTTGATCAAATCGCCACACAACATAAATAGCCTTTACAAAGTTCCTCAACAACCATAACCATTGCCTTTATATTATAATTTAAAACAGACAACTATGATACAGATACAGACTTATACATAGATAAAAAGACACTGACATTCAATTGTACAAGAACCAAAAGGTAAGATTAAAATAAAAATACTACCTAAGAGTTTTTAAAATCCATTAGAAATAGTGTTTATTGGTAAAGAGAACTAACAAATATACTCAAATACAATACCAGATTCTTTATCCCAAAGGGCTAAATCAAAGAAAACAAAAAAAACCCTAGAGAATAAGAATAAAACATATAAAAGAATTCTCATTATATATGTGTTCAATTCACAACATATATCAAACTCTTATATTATTACAAGGAAACAAATCTTACCTTGTTGCTGTGAAAGTGAAATATCACATTTATTTCTTACACGTATTAAACGACTTTGAACTGGCTTGTGTTCAACTTGCTTAACACCTTGGTCTTGTTTTTGTTGGTACTGAAGAATTTAAGACATGAAGTCATAATATTATTTTTTAAGTTACTTTAAAAAGATTTGAGCAATTAAATTATTTAGGTGTTTATTATATAAAATTTGGATATCATGCATGCTTTCTAACTACCAAATGGGTGATGGAGTACATATTACTAAAGAAAAGATATTGCAAATAAAATCTTTCAAAAGATTTGGGTAATATACACAGATTTCAGATATTCAAATCATTTCTATTTTTCCTAGAGAAATCAGAACTACTTATAAACCAACTATTCTAGATACATACATGATGGATTTAGACAGGATAAAAACTTAATTTGACTGTAAGCACTTCCATATAACCATTTTTGCATAAAATGAAAATCTGCATAATGCACTGCAATTTTCAAAGAGCTTTTATATATAATAACATCACTGAATTCTCACAAGTGTTGAGTAGGTATTGTTACCCTCCTTTGCCATTCAAGAAAAGTACACTCTACCATAAGCCCCATCATCTCTCTTCCTTACTACCACCTAACGAAATTTGAAATTTACAGTAGTCACAAATTCCTTCACAATCACACATTACAAATTGTGATGACTTTAGCCATTTTCTTTCTCCCCTTTCCTGTTTTATGAGCCTAATTAGGAATGAGTCTCTGAAAACAACTGTCAGATATAATCTGACCGGAACCTAAAAAGGTATCTCTGAACTCTTAACAACAGATACAAGCAGAGGAGAATGTGAAACACCTGTCCACATGGACTCAAATGTAACCACTCCAGTTCTGGCAGGTACTTATTTATCTACAGATAAAAATGAGTAGCTTTAGTCTGCAATAATAACAACTAGCCTCACCTCTGGTCTTCTAAGTTTAGAGCCATTAGTCATATAGGTTTCTTCCCTGAAGGAAATATTATTTTGGTGTGTATTTCTAAGATGGGTACTATGACTCTTTTGTGCTGCTTCAATTTAGAACCTTCCTACTGGCTCCCTTCCTTAACCACAGGGATTAAGAGCTGAGTATTGTGGAGCTAAACTGCTCGTGTTCAAATTTGGCTAAGTCATTATGTAGCTTTGACCTTGGGTTAAGTTATTTAACCCCCCAATACCTCTATTTTCTCATTCATCAAATGGGGATGATAATAATAACAACTACCTCAGTAGGTTGTTAAAAGGATCAAACGAGTTAATACGTAATGAACTTAGAACAGCCTCTGGCAGAGTAAGCACTATAAACAAGTGTGTGCTAGTATTAGTACTAGCCATATTTCTCTGTTAATAAAAGAAATCTAACAAATGAATTTTTTTGAAGCCGTTCTTCTGGTAACACCTTGCAGTTTTATTTTAAAACAGGCCAATAATTAAAGGAGAGCAATCTTTCTTTTATTTTTTAGAATATCTTTATTGAGGTATAACTGATAGACAATAATCTGCATGTATTTAAAGTGTATCATTCGTTAAGTTTTGACATATGTATATACCCATGAAGCCATCATCACAGTCAAGATAATACGATGAACATATCCACCAAGCTCAAAATAACCTGAATTCCCTCCTATAACGATAGATTAGTTTGCATTTTCTAGAATGTCATGTAAGTGGAATCGTAAGGTATGCACTATTTTGGGGGAGTGGGGGTTCTGGCTTTTTCCCCTCAACACAACTTTTGTGAGAATCGTCCATGTCACTGTATGTATCAGTAGTCCATGGCTTTTTTCTTTTTTAATAAATTTATTTATTTATTTTTGGCTGTGTTGGGTCTTTGCCACTGTGTGTGGGCTTTCTCTAGTTGTGTCGAGCAGGGGCTACTCTTCGTTGTGGTGCATGGGCTTCTCATTGCAGTGGCTTCTCTTGTTGCGGAGCACTGGCTCTAGGCGTGCGGGCTTCAGTAGTCGTGGCACACGGGCTCAGTAGTTGTGGCTCGTGGGCTCTAGAGCACAGGCTCAGTAGTTGTGGTGCACGGGCTTAGTTGCTCCATGGCATGTGGGATCTTCCCGGACCAGGGCTCGAACCCGTGTCCCCTACATTAGCAGGCAGACTCTTAACCACTGTGCCACCAGGGAAGTCCATCCGCAGCTTTTTATTGCTAAGTAGTATTCCATCTTATAGATATGCCACAACTTGTACATTCAGCAATTGATGAATATTTATGTTGTTTCCAGTTTGGGGCTACTACCAATAAAGTTGCTATGAACATTCATGTGCAAGCCCTTGCTTAGACATATGTGGTAGTTTCTCTTGGGTAAATAAATACCTAGGAGTGAAATGTCTGGGTCATATGGTAGGTGTACATTTTATCAATGCTTTTTAAAGAAATTGCCAAACTCTTTTCCAAAGTGGTTGAATCATTTTACATTCCCAGCCAGCAGCATATGAGAGTTTAAGTGCTCCACACCCTCGCCAAAACTTGGCATGTTAGTCTTTTTAATTTGAGATGTTCTAATGCCTGTGTAGTAGTATTTCCTTGTGGTTTTAATTAGCATTTCCCTAACGATTACCGATGTTGAGAATCTTTTTATGTGCTCACTTGCCATCAGTATATCTTCTTTAGGTAAGGTATCTGTCCAAAGATTTTATCCATTTTTTAATTGGATTGTTTGTTTTCTTAACATCGTATTCTGTGAGTTCCTTATATATCCTGCATATAAGCCTGTTACCAGATAAGTGATTTGCAAATATCTTCTCCCAATCTGTAGCTTGTCTTTTCATTCTTTTAACAGTGTGTTTTGAAGAGCAGATATTCTTGTTTTTGATAAGACCAGTTTATTAATTTTTTTCTTTCATGGATAGTGTTATTGGTGTCATTTTTGCCTAACCCAAGGTCACAAACAATTTTTCTTTTATTACAGAATTAATTAACAGATACTTATTCATGACTAGTTTTTTCCTGATCTTTGCTTGGTCACAGGTTATTAATACTGAACCCTACATAATAGTGTGTTCCATAAGCAATCTTTATTTTATATACTTTTGGCTTTCACCCTCAACACCATGCAATGCAACACAATACCATACCATGATGACTATTTATTGAATAAATTAATCTACAGTGAGATTACACAGATTAAAAAACTGTATTTAATTTAACATGAGCATTTTTTTTTACACCTTGGAGAGTAATTATCCTATTTTTTCAGTACACAAGATTGCATGGGTCATTGGCTTAACTCAGTATGAAATATCTCATACTTTCACGGTAACACACTTCACAAATTTTAAAAGAATAAATTTTTATTGAGTACCTATTATGCACAAACTACTAAACTAGATATTGCAGGGGAATATAGAGGTGTAAATGATAATAGCTATCTAACTTGGTAATAGGCATTTTTACATACATTATTTTAATCTTTAATTTAAAGATGAGGAAATTAAGGCTTAGGAAAAGGCTAAGTATGTATTCAAGGTCACAGCTAGAGACTGGATGAGCTAAGATCTATAGCCAGGCTTGAGTTAGTGAAAAAAGGAGGCATGATTTGAGGCTGTCTGACTCCAAAGACTGTGCTCTTGACAGTGTTCTATGCTAAGGCAATATTGTTACCATTCTGATTTAAGTAAAGTACAAGTGCTATTAATTGGGTACCTGAGGAAAATCTTCAGCTGCTACTGATAATTTAACATCATCTTCTTGTGTTGTCAGAAGTTTTGTGGGAAGGGCAAGGTGAGGATCTGGCTGCAACTCCAATTCTCCCAAACTCATTGGACCATGACTAGCACATAAATCTTCATAAATATCATCTGTTATCAAGTATGTAAACAAAAAGTTAAAATAAATTATTTCTTAGAAAAAGAAAAATTGGCTAAAATTACCAATATTTCTTACCTGCTGAATTAGAAGTACTTCAACAGAAAATACGTGTCACCAAGCCTTCACTGCAATTAAATCCAAAGCTCATAGAGAATGCAAAAAGTACCTATGTTCAAACAAATCTATGGACTATTCTAAGGTTCCAATCAGCAAGCCGTTCACGCAGTCCACACCCAACACTCACTCCTACACACCAACTCCTAACACTCCAGATTATTTTTTCTATCAATAAGAGTCAATAGAATACTTTCCATCTAAAATGTAATCTTAAATCAAGGGGCAATTTCCTGACTAGAAAATGTTGGTATTGCTTAGTTCTGTTCTGGTATTTTTCTTCAAAAGATCAAGCTCCTCTTTTCCTCAACCAAATGGCATCTCAATGAAATCAATAAAAAGAAGACAATAAGAGCAGAGATAAATATTTATCTACTAATATCACTGTACATTTACATTACATTTTATACTCCAAGCACTTTCACATATAATATCTCATTTAACTTGAACCTCACAATCATTCTGTAAGGCAGGAGGATCCGATAGTTTTATAACTGTCTTTCACTGTAAGGCTCAGGGAAGTTAACTGTCAAAATATCAGAGCTAAGAGGTGAAAAGGAACTAAAATCCTCATCTTTCAACTCCTAGTCACTGTTCCTTATTTCACATTCTCGCTAAATTATTTCTAAGAAAATTGTTTTTCCTAATTAATGGTCACCTTTTAAATATAGCACAATGCAGTCTCATTTTAATCAGTAGAAATAGACCTGAAGCACTATACATAAATTGTTTTAAATGAAATGACATTTTAAAGACCCCACAGGTATTTTCTATTTAAAAGCAGTGTGTGGACAATTTCTTAGGTTTAGCAAATAAGCACTCTCTGGTTTTTTTATGTTAATCTATATTTTTAGGTGGGTTTTACATAAAGCAGAATACATACACTGACTTTTAAGTTTTACCTTTCCAGAATTTGATCTACACAAAACAATTTCTCAAAATTATTACCTGTTTTATTCTCATTTTATTTATAAGATTAATTTAAATAATTGTAATAACATGCATCATTTAGAGCAACCATTGTTCCAAGCCTCACATTGGCCTTTTTATATTCTGATATGGCTTTTTCTATTCCTATGTCACTTTTCCTACATTTTCTTAAGACTGGCAAATGAATTAAAAGAATTCATACACACATAAAAACTTTTTGTACTGATTATATATGATTATATACCTAGAAAGCCCTAGACTCCCTAGTGAGGAAAAATAATTTTATTAGACGTAATAAGACAATTTGGTACTATGACTGGATACTAAAAAAATATACAAAAGTCATTGGTTTCTCTCTATATTATGCAATATGCACTTAGAAACAGAAAAATAATCTTTTACTATAGTGACCAGAACTGTAAAATAATTAAGAAAGGTATAGAAGAAGAAAATGAAGAAAATTATGAAATCTTATTGAAGAGCACAAAACAAGATCTGGACAAATAGTAAAATACATAAAATGTATTTTTATACATACATATAAAAATGTCAATTCTTCCAATATTAATATATAAATTAGCACAATTCCAATCAGGGTGATTTTTAATTGAAAAACATAATTTTAGAGTTTATATGGAAGGATAAATGCCTGAGAATTGTCCAGAAAAGCTGGACTTTTTTTTTTTTTTTTTTTTTTTTTTTTGGTTCGCGGGCCTCTCAGTGTTGTGGCCTCTCCCATTGCGGAGCACAGGCTCCGGATGCGCAGGCTCAGCGGCCACGGCTCACGGGCCCAGCCGCTCCGCGGCATGTGGGATCCTCCCGGACCGGGGCACGAACCCGTGTCCCCTGCATCGGCAGGCGGACTCTCAACCACTGCGCCACCAGGGAAGCCCCAGGAAAATTTATTTTAAAAAGTAAACTTGCCCTATCAGATAACAGAATGTACCATAAAGACACAGTATTCCAATGTGTTTTAGATCCTAAGGAATCTAGAATACTTAGAATAAAGAATCGAAAGAAAAAAATTCCTAGATCTATGAGAATTTAATATACAAATTGGTTGATATTTTAATTCAGTAGGAAAAAGATACATGATAATTGGCACAACTGACTACTTATCTGGAAGAAAATCAAATTGAACTTCTACCTTACACCACTTGCAAAAATAAATTCCAGATAGACTTAAATATAAATATATACTAAATAATGAACTTGCAAAAAGAATCTGAGACTACAGGTATAAGCTTATATTGGGGGAACCTAACCATGTGATGAAAACACAGGAAGTATAAATGATGTAAATAATTCTATAAAATTTTTTAAATTATATGGAAAAGAATATAAATAATGTCAATGAACAAAGTACAAATCTGGGAAAAGACATTTGCAATACAGATGATAGAAAATATCTAAAATACAGAAATAGTTCTTACAAAGTTACAAGAAAAACTTAGAACCTAACAGACGGGGGAAAAACTTAAGTAGGTAATTCACAGAAGAGCAAATACAAATAGCCAACAAACATAAACTCAGCAGTAGTCAGCCATATCTTTATACTTTAACTGACAAAAATAAAAATAGTAGTAAACACAATTTCTGGAAGCGATATAGAGGGAAGGTTGTAATATATTACTAATAAAAATAAAGTAGTTTAAATTTTTAAGACAGCAACTTGGTATATCTATTTTAAATTTTTAAATATATTTTCCCTTGGGCCCAGTAACTACTTCTGGGAAACTATTCCCTAAATATAATGCAGCAATATGTTAGGATACACACGTGTGAATATTTACTTTAGCACTGTTTATAGTAGGGACGAAATGATAATAAAGTAAATATTCATCAACAGAGCAATGATTGAATACATTATCGGAAATCCATACTAAAAGTGGATAGAAAGTCAATAAAAAGATGAATTTAAGCACTACTACTTGACCTTGAGTAATTTCTGCAGGGTTTACTGGGTGAAAACAAAATGCAGGTGAGTGTGCATGACACAATCTCAACTTGTAAAATAACAACAAATACACACACATCGTATGTACCTATCATGTATACTGTATGTGTGTGTGTATATAATTATTATATATGCATAAGGAAAAAAAACCAGGAAGGTTACATACCAGAATCTTAACATGAGTTAAGGCATAAAGTGGGACAGGAGAAAATGTGAGGAGGAGGGGTAGATGAAGAGCACTCAAAAAAAGTCTATAACTTAAAGTAATATATGATATAATCGTATTTTATTTTTATGTAAAATGATATGTGGATGACGTATGGGTGTAAGGAAAAAAGTTAATTGGAAAGGACACAAGGGGGCTTCCCTGGTGGCGCAGTGGTTGAGAGTCCGCCTGCCGATGCAGGGGACACGGGTTTGTGCCCCAGTCCGGGAAGATCCCACATGCCGTGGAGCGGCTGGGCCCGTGAGCCATGGCCGCTGAGCCTGCGCATCCGGAGCCTGTCCTCCGCAACGGGAGAGGCCACAACAGTGAGAGGCCCGCGTACCGCAAAAAAAAAAAAAAAGGACACAAGGTAGATTGCGATAAAAGAAGAAAAAAATTAAATATAGAAACAAAGAAAGTGTATAATCAAACATCTCCCAAAAGCATTAAAAGTGCATAATAGCTTTCAGCTCATATGACACCCTATCACTTAACCTATATTTACTGACTATGCTACATACTCTGCTAGATGACAGGGCTATGACAGTGGACAAGATAAAGTCTCCATTTTCAAGTGAGATTACAAATCAGTGTGATAAGAGCAACATTAGGCAGGCGACATTAGAGGACTACACAGAGAGCATATTTGACGGTACCTAACCCAGTGATAAGGGATCAGGAAAGGATTCCATGACAGCAATCACAACAATGTTGAACTTGATGTGTCACTTCTAAAAAGTATGCTCATTGAGTGTAATGTACGTTAGTTAGCCCTTTGTAAGAGAGACACTTAAAGTATTATTCCATTCAAGACAAATTTAATTAACCATAATTTAAAATCCCTAATTTTACTTTTCTAGAATCTTACTGCTTTGAAAAAGCAACCATGGTAGACTTTCAGAGAAGACTAAGTCTGCTTGAATTGCCAGTGCCAGCAGCAGCTTTGGTTCTTGCCTGTCTAATAAATTATTCCATTTGTATGAAACCCAAAGGTACCTCAAATTCCACATAGATGAAACCCCACTCATTCTTATTTCCTCCTAATTCTGTCTTTCCTCCAGAATCCCTCCCTCCCTCAGTGAATGGAAATACCATCTATCCAATCATTCTAGCCAAAAACCTGGAGTCATCTTAGACCCTCCCTTCTTTTGCACCTCTCATATTCAACTAAGTCTTGTCCACTCTCCTCCTCAAATGTCTCTCAAGTCTCCCTTTTCATATTTCTTCGCTGCTGAATAATGTCTCACCAGGTTTACTTTAATAACTGTCTAAGCCAGAGGCTCCTTGCCTCCAGTCTTAATCCTCTGCAATCTATCCAACACACTGCACCTCACATGATCTTGCTAAATAAAAGGCAAATATGATCATGTCACTCATTTACATACAATCTTTAATGGATCTGTGAATATCACAAAACATTCAGAATTGACAGAAATTCAAGACTGAATTTTCCATGGGCATAAATATAAAGTAAGATTGGAATTACTTTCCGTTTTGCACACAAACGAATCTCTACTGTCTTAGAGTAAATCGAAAAACCACTTGATATTATTATCTATATCCACCTGGTTTCTGCTACTGTTCCAATCCCATTGCATCCTAAAGTCTAATTCACTGATAAAGTACTTACATTTCCCCGCTTAAGTTTCACTGTTTTGTTTTTTTTTTACTTTATCCCCTTGTCTCATTGCATATTCTGCCTTGGAGGTTTCTCTTACACTTACTACACAGCAAACATCTATTCATCATTGAGAACTCATTTCAAGTTAGCTCCTCACACATGAAGTCTTTCTTGATTGCCCTCCCCAGTTACAACTGACCTGTACTCCCATCCCATACAGACTGCTTCACAATAACTACAGTAATTTATTGCATGTTTTTGCCTTCTCTCTACTACCTCTACTAGGGAAAAAATTCATTATGGATAAGGCCTTACCAGGTTTTATATTCCTACCACCTAGACTGTGCTTAGAGCAGAGCAAGCACTCAAAAAATATTTTCTGAATAAGTAAATGAATAAACTGGAACGTGCTTATCACACTTCATCATCTGGCTGATTTCTCTAAGATTCAGTTTCACATTGGCTCTTGTGGGAAACCTTCTCTGAGCTCTCACGTGTGGGCTGTTCCTCCTCTGCGCTCCCAAAGCAGTCTGTGTTGTGCATTAATCACACAGTATTAAAATTCCTGTCTCATATTCTTCTACACGAGTTTGTAAACTTCGAGAGCAGATGTCTATTACCTCTGCATCTCAAGACCCTAATATTGTACTAATATATTGGTACCGAGTACACAGTAGGTACTCAATACAAGTTTTCTGAGTAAATGAAGAGCTATAATTGGTAGTAAGTCCCAGAGTCCTCACAGTTTGTTCGAAATACCAGTTTACACTTTAGGGTTCTCGAGACAATTCTTCAAACCTTATTTAGCATCTTTTTGTTACTCAACCCAATGTGAAAGCCTCAGAATTAGAAACAGTGATAGGGGACTATAGGTTGCAAATAGGATGCTTTCTGAAAATGAGCAGGGGTGGGGACAGGCAAGGTAAGAATAGCTGAGCCTCTGTAAACAAAGTTACTAAAAATCAACATGAAAGGCATGAGATTAGCCAGCAGCAGAAATAGTGATACACTGGGACTCATTCTTCTACAGTAAACATAATGTAACAAAATACTTAAAGCAAGAGGAACAAACTAGCTCTCTATAGGCACCTTCCTTTTAAGCAACTGTGGATAGTTTCTGGTTCCATTAAATACATTTGAGAAGGTATTGATATTTTTACATTCTCCAAGCATTATTAAAGATAGTAACAGTTACCATGTGCCAAGCACAGTGCTAACTATTTTATGTGCATTGTCACCTACTACCCACCCCCAATAACCTTAGGAGGTAGATATTGTTTGCAATAAGCAGCCTCCACGATGGTCCCCTAACATCTGGGTCCTGGTATTCACACCTTTCTGTAGTCCCCTACAATATTATTCCAGGATTGGTCTGTGTTATCAACAGAATGTGGCAGAAGTAATGGCATGTCACTTCTGAGACTAGGTTATAAAAGACATCATGGTTTCCATCTTGGTTGTTCACGTTCTCTCAGATCATCCACTCTGGGAAAAGCCAGCTGCCATGTCATGACAGCTCTATAGAAAGGTTCCAGTAATGAGGAACTGAGGCATCTTGCCAGCAGCCATGTGAGTGAGCTTGGAAAATAGATCCTCCAACCCTAGCTGAAGCCCTCATATGACTGCAGCTCTAGCCAACAGCTTGACTACACCTTCATGAGAGATCCTGAGAACCATGCAGCTAAGCTACTCCCAGATTCATACCTTTCAGAAATGTGTGAGATAATAAATGTTTGCTGTCTTCATCTGCTAAATTTTGGGGTAATTTGTTACACAGCAATAGGTAACTAATACATTAATATTATCCCCACTTGATAGATGAAGAAACTTGGGCTCAGAAAGATTGTTACTTGCCCAAAAATACAGAGCTGGAATTCAAACTGATTTCTGAAACTCCAAAAGCTCAAACTCTTAGCCACTCTGTCATACTGACCCATCTATATGCTCAATCTTATGCCACATTACTTATTATTTTTTCCAATTAAATTAAATAAATATCTATAGCGTGCCTACAATTAAAAATGAACTGTACTATAAGTAATCTGCTAGGCGATACCAGGGTATAAGGAGGGGCTAAACAGGATATATCCTCATGGATTTTATTCTATAACATTTATTATTTATTTTTATTTTCTGTAACAATTTAACAAGTACCTTTGTTCGCCAAGTACCAAGCAGCTCTCAAGTGATCTGCGAGAGCCATCTAGTGTCAATTCTATTTAATTGCACTCTGCACTGTTAGCTGGATACAAATATAGAAGTCATATTTTAATGCCACTTTGAATATTAATTTTTAAAAATGTAAAAAAATTAATACTCTTACTATGTGCATAAAATAAATAATTCAAATATTAATTTACATTCATTCCCATAGAAAATTCAGTCTTGAATGTCTCTCAGATATGAATGATAAGGTATTCGCTCATACTTTGTGCCAATGTTTTTCTAACTTCCAGCATCTCCTCTTCCAACTTCTGGCAAATCTGCATACCTCCAGAAGTTCTTTTCATTTAAGAGAATGCAGCAATGGGCATGAGAAAATCAATAAATGAGAATATAGCTGATCCTCATTAATTTGAAGATTCCATTTCTGCAAATTCACCTATCTGATAAAATTTATTTGTAACCCTGAAATCAATACTCACAGCATGTTCGCAGTCATTTGTGGACATGTGTAGAGCAGCAGAAACCTGAATCACCCTACACACACTTCAGCAGATGAGGTTGAACACGGTGCTGCTCTGCTTTCTTATCAGCTCTTACACTGTGAACAAGTGTTCTTTTTCGCTATTTAGTGACACATTTTTCACATTTTTGAATGCTTTGTTGGTGATTTTGTGGGTGTTTAAAATTGCCCCCAAACATAGTGCAGAAGTGCTCTCTAGTGTACCTAAGTGCAAGAAGGCTGCGATGGGCCTTACAGAAAAAATATATGTGTTAGATAAGTTTCATTCAGGAATGAGTTAAGTGCTGTTGGCCGTGAGATTCAATGTTAATGAATCAACAATATATATTAAATAAGTGTCCTTAAATAGAAACACACATAAAACAAAGCTATGTACTGATCAACTGTCAAAAATGTGATAATCAGAGGCTCACAGGAACCTAACCTTGTATTTCCCCTAGAAGCAGTGGCTCAGTATTTGCTAATTCAATGTTTCTGGTGACTCTATAGGACATAAGTACTATAGATAATGAAAATCAACTACATATGCTAGAAATTGGTATTCTCTATTCTACTCTTATTCCCAAAGTGTTACAGCAGAAAGTTTTAGTTAATAAAATTCCAAAACAGTCCTCAGTACACTGAGCACTGAGTCAGAAGACTGAACTTCTACAGTACTACCTAATTTAACATTGTCCTACACAAGATCTGTTATGTCACAGTTTTGATGTGCTGGTTATATTTTTCCAGTATATATTAAAATAAATACATCACTATTAAAAAGTTTTAGGTGGACACATGCATATTACCAAAATTATCTCATGCCCCATCCAGTGATTCACGTACCAACACTTTGGGGAAATACTGCTATAAATACCATAGAAAAAGTCATTATCAAACTTTTCAATTATGAATACCCCTTTTAATAAGGAAATTTTGTAAGCCCCTACCTGAAAATAGTTATGCTTTTCTTAATTCAGATCAGGAACACTACTGTAGATTATAATACAAAATACAGCATTCAACATGGAAACAGTAACCAAAAAAGTATGATGGGATTCGAAGTGAATATTCTAACAGACAATACATCAAGAAGCAATATTTTGGTGTATACCTGTAACTGTGTCACACTGCTGAGATAATGGCTTAGGAGCACATCTTTGATCTGAAGACTCTGCGTTAGTTACAGGCTGCTGCATATAGGTGGAATGTCCCATTAAGATGTTCTCTGCTGCTGCTGTCAGCCTGGGCCTTTGTCCTTCACTAAGTTCACCTACACTGTTTTCCAAGTCCTGTAAAAAGTAGAAACCATTGTTACAAACGTTACATTAAAATCAAGTCAAAACAAGAAATAGTTGTCAAATGTATCATGATGCAGACCACATGACTGCTTGAAAGCTATTTTAGGAAGTTCTTATTATGCCACATACACGCTACAGGAAAGTTAGTTTAATAAGATATCTAAGTGCAGGCTTTGTTCTCCATATCTTATTTCTTATGAAGTTAAATACCCATTATCTGTTTTCTTCAAGCTCCAAATTAGACAACAATAAAACACACCGGAAAAATGTTATTATTTAAAACACTAAATGCTGTCACACATTATACATTGTTCATACAGCTTAATTAGAAGAATAGAAAATTCACCTCTTGTTCTTTATGAATGAAAATTGGCTAAAGTTGCTAGTGTGAACTTTATAATAAAACAACTGATGAAAATGTACAAAAAGTATGAATATGTTTATCAAATATACAAAATAAATAAAAACTAAAAAAATGATGAATTCTATTTTCTTTTGGTATTAAAAATAATATGCCCTAATCACTAGCACATCTTGTGACTTGGAGATAGTCTAATAAATGAGTTTACTAATCAAGAACTGGATAAAAATTCCAGTATATGAGAGTTCTCATGTTTTTTATTAAAAGGAGTTTAATTTCAACCAAGTAGAGTTTTTTAACTAGAATATATGAAGAAATCACTGCTGAAACATCTTTGATGACTCTGTTGATTACAAACTAAAATCTAACTGTTTAGCTCATCATTCAAGATTTTCTACAATTTGCCCTAATTATCCTCTACAGATTTGTAGCTCCCCTTATCCTGTAATCTGACTTTTCTTTAAGAATACCAGTTGCTCAACACTCTTTAAAAAGAAAAAGATTGTTTTGCAATTAATATAAAACCCTTGGAGATTCTTGGGCAAAGTTTAGAATGACAGCAGATACATTTTCCCTAGAAATTAATTAGAAATATTTCACAGTGCCTATTTTACTCTCCCACTACCATATAAATGTTGTGCAATATATAGTACCTTCTCTGTTGTGAACCAATTTTTTAAGGTACTTGTAGCTGCTGAACTACTTAACACCTTAATACTCTATGACCCTACTGAAGATTTAGCTTCCCTATTCACAAAATGCTCTCATACTCATAAGCAGTTATCATTTTAATATTATACTCAAAGCTCAGACTCATGTCAATTCTAAGTTAGGCTACCTATGATCTCTAGTAGTACACCTGGCCCATCCACATAAATGTACAAATTGCAGTTTTGTCATCAGACTACTCTCACTGACCTGATGCTCCCTCTGGGCAAAGAGTTGTTTAAGCACAAAGAATGGTTACTATTTTCTTACCAAAGCAATATTTTAACTTACAAATGTATCATTACTACCAGTTCTTATTACAAACAATACAAATGTTTGATAGTTCTGTAAATGTAGGATAACACACTAAATGTCGCTGTTAATCAGACTGGCAAAAATTTAAAATTAAAAATATCATATGTGGGCTTCCCTGGTGGCGCAGTGGTTGAGAGTCCACCAGCCAATGCAGGGGACACAGGTTCGTGCCCCGGTCCGGGAAGATCCCACATGCCGCGGAGCAGCTGGGCCCATGAGCCATGGCCGCTGAGCCTGTGCGTCCGGAGCCTGTGCTCCGCAACGGGAGAGGCCACAACAGTGAAAGGCCTGCGTACCGCAAAAATATATATATATATATATATATCATATGTGGTGTTGGAAAGGAATCTCATATAGTTGAAAAGCAATTTATTAGTGTCTGTTTAAATTATAAATGCTCGTGCCTTTTGAGTAATTCCACCCCTCATCTTCTATAGAAAAGCAATTCCTCATAATGTAAAAAGGGTTTTATTCTTATTACAGTTTGGAGAGAAAAAAAATTGGAACCAATCTAAAAATCCTTCAACAGTGGAATAATTAAACTAGGGTATACTACATGGTAGATAAAAAGGATATGGTGGATCTTTAGGATTTATAGTTAAATTTTAAGAATCAGATGGCAGAAAAACACATACACATACCTCAAAATTATCCACACATGACCACACACAAACATACACAACCACACATATGCAAATGCTTAGATGCTTAGAAAAAGATCTGGAAAGGATAAACTTCCAACTTCTGGGCTTCTGGTCTAGCCAAGATGGCACACTAACAAAGGCTGCCAGCTCCCTGTCCCCAAAACAATGTTGTAGTAACTACATATGTGGGAAGAAACCAGGATTCTGAGAACTAGGTAAAAGTTGTGAAAAACCACTAAGAAAGACTGACGACTAGCTTGACTTGGTGTGTGTGGGGAGAAAGGGGCTGCATCCTGAGGAGGAGGGTCGCTAGAGGAGGTTTAGTGAGAAGAAAGATTGGTACAAAGTGCTGCTGTCATTCCCTTTTTCCTTCATTAACGTGAGATCATCACTGCTTGTCCCTTAACCATAAAGATCTTGGCAACAATCTGGGCTGCAGATACTAGTACCCCAGAGTAACATCAGGGAGCATGAAGGCCCAGCCGGGGTAAAAAGTTATAGGTGACATCTGACCAGGAACCCATGACCATTCATTCCTTCACTCTCTCCCTTCTTCACCCCAGGACAGGAATACAAAACTTCCCAAAGAAACTTCTTCCTAAGGGTTTTAAAGACACAACAACCATCAGAAACACTAAACGGTAGAGTACCAGCAAACAGCAGTGGCCACGATCAACAGTGGTTCTGTGCTGCCTGAGACGCCCATCCCTGGAGCTCATCTCCTCCTCTCTTCTTATATTCACAGGAACAGACTATGGCCTGATTTTCGTCCTTACGCAATACGATTTCTCACAGAATAGCTTATTCCCACCGCCACCACCCCACCCACCCCGGCCCCGGAACATGAGTTCATATACCAAAAGAAACAGATACTCTTATAAAGCAGAAACTAACACATCATTGTAAAGTAATTATACTCCAGTAAAGATGTTAAAAAAAGAAAAAAGAAGAAAAGAAACAGATACTCGAGGAATCAATTAGTGTTTAAAAAAAAAAGTGAAAAACATTAATCATACATACATACACACAAAGAATAAAGAAAGATATTAACAATGTGAAACAAAAAATCATTAAAAAAAAAGAACCAAGTAAGACTATCAGATATGAAAAATATAATAAATCAGATAAATAGTAGGCTAAAGAACAACTTAGTGGTTGGCAGATCAGATTGAAGAACTCTCCCAGAAGAGAGTAGGAAAGAATGAAGACATAGAAAGTCTAAGAGATAAAACAAACAGAAGCAGAAGTCTTAATATCTGGAAATAATAGTTCTAGCCAGAGGGGGAAAAAATGAGAGGAAGAAAAAAATTGAAAAAGTAGTGAGAGAAATTTCCCAGCATTAAAAAGATGGAAAAGTCTGAGCATCGAATTAATAAATGAACCAATATGACTGATTTCCAAAATGAAGGAAAGCAGGATTAGTTAGTGGAACTTCTAAACTACACTGACATTTCTACTAGTTTTTGTGCCATTTGTTTGTCTCATTTTCTCTCTCCTCTTTCTCTCTCAGCCTACTGGTTTCTATACTAAGCAGCATGGTTTCTACAGCTATGAGAGTACTTTCTTGAGTTTAGCAACAGCAATCACAACTAGTATCTTTCCAGTGAAATCAATTTTTGGTCAAGCTAAGTAAATTTGCAGAAAATTTAGTCATTTTTCAATAAGAAGGAGTAAGTAAATTTCCATTTTTTCCATTACTAAGTTCCATATCTTTTTTCTTCTACCTTTCCTAAGAATTAAAATTTTTAAGATAAAAATTAATAGAAAATAAAGCCAGCCATCTCCTTGGATTCTGTATAGTCTTCAGATCTTCAGCTCATCTAAAGCCAGTTTCACACCTGTTCAAGCAAAGACAACCAAATACAATAGAAAGAATACTAAATAGAATCAAGAATCCTAGTCCCACCTCTATCATTAACCAGCCTGAGCAACTACACTGTACATTTCCACCTGGAATTTCCTTAAGCACCTTAAACTTAATGTTTCAAATCAAATTCATTACCTTCCCCACAATACTTAGCACTCTTCTCTCTGCTTTTCTAAGCCAACAGCTACACAACCACAACTTCCCTTAACCAGTGACCAATTACTGCCAATCAGTACTCATATTTAAATCTCTCTCCTTTCTATTTCTACTTAACTGCCTTTGTTCATGTTCTCATTCTGGACTACTCCAGTGGTGTTCTGACAAACCTCTATCTTTCCCTCACTTGTCCACGGCTCCATATGTCTTCCTAAATATCTTAGCCTGTGACTCCCTTGCCCAAAAATATCTTAAGGGGCTCCATAGTGTCCAAGCCTTACCATGGCCTACAAGGTTCTTTACGATCATATTGTTCAATCTACTTCTCCAGCTATTTGATCAGTTACTGCATGGCAGAGTAATTGTTTAAGCTCTTTTCTCCCTACAGGACTGTAAGCTGCTTAAAGGTAGGGACCCTGCCTCATTCATCTTTGTACCTTTTCGGAGGTTGTGTCTGGCATATAGTAGATACTCAGTAAATGGTTGCAGAAAGAAAGAAAGAATGAATGAACGATCCTCACAAATCATTTGAAAGGGCTTCAGCTTTTTTCATCTGTAGAATAAGAGAGTTGGAACAGATGGCCTAAATTCCTTTCAGCTGTAAAAGTCATAACTACGGTTCTAGGTTAAAGTTACTGCAAGGCTGATCCCTGAGTAAGCTGAAGTATTAGAGTGCTTTAACTAAAAGTAGGAATATTTTTATTATCTTTTTCCTGTATTTAGATCTAACAGAAAAAAAAATTAAGGTTAAAAAATACCTCTGAATGATAGACCATTTGCTGTGAAACTAACGATTCCTGGTTTTGTTTAGCAAGAAGAGAAAGAATTGCATCAGCATGAATTTCTTTATGGGGCATCCTAATCACTTGTCCTTCGCTGGGAGGATCATCTTCCTAAGTAAAATATAAAGAGAATACAATAAAAAAACAAAAATTAATGCATCAATTACATTTTTCATAATTTATGATTAATAAAACTTCACAATCATCATGAACATGGTCATATTAGCACTTTACAGAAAGAAGATGGACTCTTTATTATCATTTAGAGCTCACTTCCATCTGACTATACTAAAAACCCTTTATTTTTGCCTCAAATGTAAATAACAGTATAAAATAATTGGGTTACATTTAAACTAGGGATTTACTATAAAATCATATGAAAGTTGGACCCTTTGTCCCATGTGATTGAGTTACAATGATTCATAAACGTTTTATACAGTGTCATCAAGTTTTTGGCTCACACGGTTTCCTGCTTCATGTTGATGCAGCACACAAAGCTGCGCCCCCAGTGTGGCAATGGGGGCAAAGCACTGTAGCAGTGGTGCAACCTGGACCACAGGCAGAAATGAAAAACTGCAGAAATATGCTGAGGCACCTATAGACCTTTGATTGTCCATTTGCCTTTGCGCTGACAGCCAGTACTCGCTAGGGAGCAGGTACTGAAAGCCCTAGTTGGAAGACCCAGCTTAGACTTCTTGGTGCCTCAAAATAGACCAGTCCCGAAAATGAAGGACAGTGTGGGCCACATGCAGAAAACTGGATTCCCTTGTAAATACAAGGATTAGCATGATTTTAAACTCCATTAATAGTATTTTTTTTTACTTAAGTATCTTACATTTAATGAAATAAAGTTTAACTCTGGAGTACAAGTCTTTATCCCCCAGGTGGACACAGATAAATACCTACTGGTACATAACTGCAAAGTTAGTCTTTTTCAAGATTGTACTTCTGCATGTGATTTTATCATGAATTTGTAGCATATCTGATTTAGGCTTAGTAAAAATATCAAAATTAAAGTTTAGTTTCAAATGTAAAAAAAGAAAGATGTTATAATTTAGTCCTGGTTCAGTTCAGCTATTTAAACAAACTTAAATGTGCTTTGGCACCATGATAAAGTTCTAACAATGGATAAAAATGCCCTAATGACATATTAAGTAAGCCAAATGTTAGTGTAATGCTCCTCTGAAAATAAAGACTTCTCCTTTATGCTTCCCCCCCATATTATTTTATAAAAGTGATTTCCACTCTCTTCAGAACAGACTCAATTACTTGTAATAAATAATTACTGTTTAAAAAGTAACTGCTATTAAAATCTTATCAAAACTCTCCTTCATTAATAATTTCATACTCCTACATATAGTAAAGCAAATTGTTTTAACACATTACTTGAATATATGAATCTCCAGATTTGGCATCTTTACCCTGTTGTATCTTTAATAGTGTAAAGATGCTACATGGCATCTTTTGCTTTTTGTTTGTTGGACTTGACAAACACCGGGCACACACACCCAGCTGCTTGCAACTCAAGCTTTAGGATTCATATAGCTCCTATTAGAACTCAAAATTTACAGTTTTTAGCTTAAGTTGATAGCTTAAGATGAAAGACAAATTATCATGTATCCATATAAAAAGAGTTGTGGATCTATCACTATACAGCTATGTGACACAAACAAGTGATTTAACCTCATTCAATGCAAAGTAAAATGAGTAGTTACTATTTTTAACAAAGAATGAGCATCATCTTTTGGGATGCTTTTTAAAAATATACAGGTTTAGGCTTCTAACCGCCCACACACATGCATGCATACCATATAACACTCATGACCTACCAAATCAACATATCAGAGGGTGGGGGCAGGATGCATATTTCTAAAAGCTCCACTGGTGAATTTAATATACAATCCTAGTTTACATCACTTGAATAGGCTGCTTTAAAGAAATTTCTAGGGAGTTCCCTGGTGGCCTAGTGGTTAGGATTCTGGGCTTTCATTGCTGTGGCCCAGGTTCAATCCCTGGTCATGGAACTGAGATCCCGCAAGCTGCGTGGCACGGCCAAAAAGAAAGAAAAAATAAGAAATTTCTAGCATTATGATTGTAAGGGGATAGAAGGGCATGATGTTTCAAAAGTACACCAATCTCTTTCTTTTTTCATCATGATCCTATATAATGATACAAATGGAAAGATAAAAATGCAACTAAACTTCTAAAACTTCCAGTCAAGGTGGAGTAATAAGAACCAGATACACCCACCCGCTTGAAACAACTAAAAAATGGACAAAGTATGTGAAAAACTGCATTTCAAGACATGGAACATCAGGTAACAAAAGACAGTGATCCCTGAGAAATGAAAAACAAGTCAGAAGAACCCTATGACTGCTCCAGCTTACCATCTGGGAGTTCCCAGGCTGTGGCACAGGAGCCTAAGCTAAGAAGATGGAGATGTAACTCCAGGGAGGCCAAGACAGCTAGAGTTCATAAGACGGACGGCTAGAAAAGTGAAAGCTGCAGAGGGAGAAAACTCTGGAAATCTGCAGAAGATCCCCTTTGAGTATTAAGCTAAGTACTACTGAGCAGATGCTTTGGAGATAACTACATGAGGCTGGAGGAATGAGCACCTGAGAAGGGACTGGATATAACACTGCCTGATGCTCACACAGGGCTTGGATAATGGTTGTTCCCACTAGCCAGGCTGGAAAACCTCATTAATGAGGCACTGGGTGGAGTACATAGAAGTGTCTTCTCTCCATAGCGGGGGATAAATAGCCCTAGATTGAGTACTGTTCTGGTACTGCCTAACAAATCTTAAAAGCAAGACTCCAAAGGGTAAAACTGTCTCTAAGTACTTAACCATGTCCTGAGCAAAGCTCCAAAATATTTATAGTAATATAAAACATAGAAGGAAAAAGTCTATGCAAAATTTTGGCAGATGAAATTAAACAGCTTTTCTTTTTTTTATTTAATTTATTTATTTTTGGCTGCATTGGGTCTTCATTGCTGAGCACAGGCTTTCTCTAGTTGCAGTGAGGGGGGGCTACTCTTCGTTGTGGTGTGTGGGCTTCTTGTTGCGGTGGCTTCTCTTGTTGCAGAGCACGGGCTCTAGGCACGCGGGCTTCAGTAGTTGTGGCTCGCAGGCTCTAGAGCACAGGCTCAGTAACTGTAGCATGTGGGCTTAGTTGCTCCGCGGCATGTGGGATCTTCCCGGACCAGGGCTCAAACCCGTGTCCCCTGCATTGGCGGGCGGATTCTTAACGACTGAGCCACCAGGGAAGTCCTAAACAGCTTTTCTCAAAGATTAAGATATAACTACCATATTATCCATCCATTCCACCCCTAGATATTTGCCAGAGAGAAATGAAGGCATATGTCAATACAAAGACTTGTACACAAGTCTCCATAGCAGCTTTATGTGTAATAGCCCCCAACTGGAAATGAACCCAAACGTCCATCAACAGGTGAATAGGCAAACTGTGGCACATCCATACAATAGAGCACTGCTCAGCAATAATAAGGAATGAACTATGATACAAAGTATAACACAGATAAATCTCAAAATAATTATGCTGAGTTAAAACAATCAGACAAAAAAAAAGAATACATGCCACGTGATTCCATTTATATACATCTAGAGATGCCAACTAATCTATAGTTACAGAAAGTAGGTCAGTGGTTACTGGAAGAGGTATAGAGAATGAGAGGAATGATGAGAGATGAGAAGGAGGGATTACAAAAGGGCCTGAGGAGAGATTTGGGAGTGATGAATATGTTCATTACATTAACTGTGGTAATGGCTTTACAGATATATACATATGTCAAAAATTATCAAATACGTTTTTTTTTTAAAGAGCAACAATAATAGCAATGCTTAGCAAAGGCTATGGATGAATGTAGATGAAAGTTGAGCACAACTACCCTTACTTGCTTAGGTTGTTTGAAAACATAAAAAGTAAAGATTTCTATTCCTTAATAATTTTCAAAAAAAATCCCTATTATCATTTCTGTATGGTATTTTTATATATATTATACATGTTGATATATTATATATGTTAAGATATATATTTTTAAATGCGAATTTTCCTTCCATAAAGCTAGATAATAACTAGGAGAGTTAGTACCCTTGGGTCCTATTTCAGTATTTTTTAAATTATTTTTTAAAATCTTTACTTATTTATTTATTTTGGCTGCGCCAGGTCTTAGTTGCGGCAGGTGGACTTCTTAGTTGCGGCATGTGGACTTCTTAGTTGTGGTATGCGGACTCTTAGTTGCAGCTTGCATGTGGGATCTAGTTCCCTGACCCTACAGCTCCCCAGGGATCAAACCCGGGCCCCCTGTATTGGGACCACGGAGTCTTACCCACTGGACCACCAGGGAATTCCCAGCATTTTTTTTTTTAAAGCCACTAAATTCAATTATTTTTTAGCATAAAGAATTATAATCACGATTAGGGAAAAATTACAAACGTATTATAAGAGAGTTGGTTTCCACAGCTAAGGTCCTGCCTGAAACACTGTAAAGGCAACATATCCAGGTGACAATGTGCCTTGACTTAGATTTTCATTACCTAATTACATTAACTGCATTTTTCAACTACTGGAGCCACAGGGGTTAACAACAATTTTCTATTCATTCTCACGATTATGATAATGAAATGTGTAAATATGATAATGACATGTGTAAGAAACCTTAAATTCCTTCATGGATATTTTATTAAATTTTATGACTATAACTCAAATATTTGAGAAAAAACCCTGATCAGTAGCAACAAGTTCATCAAGATATTCTTCATCTCAGAATTCAATGTGGAGTCAATCACTTCTTACCATTTCAAGGGCATCATGCAGAGTACTGGATAAGCTATCATTTAGGTTTGTCAGATACAGTCCTTCATCTCCTAAAACTAGAAATTAAAATGCAAAAATTTGGAAAAAAGAAGAAACATAAATTTAGTAAATAATCTCACCATAAAGCCATAGAATATTACACTTAAAACTTACACAATAAAAATACTGGCAAAGTTCATAAATCATAGTTCACAAGCTATTCAATCTCACTAGCTCTTTGAAAAGCACATTTTAGGGGCTTCCCTGGCGGTGCAGTTGTTGGGAGTCCGCCTGCCGATGCAGGGGACGTGGGTTTGTGTCCCGGTCCGGGAGGATCCCACATGCTGCAGAGCGGCTGGGTCCATGAGCCATGGCCTCTGAGCCTGCGAGTCCGGAGCCTGTGCTCCGCAACGGGAGAGGCCACAACAGTGAGAGGACCACGTACCACAAAAAAAGAAAAGCACATTTTATAACAAAGATGAGATTTTTGTTTCACTTACCAGCTTGTCAGAAATTAAAAAGAGCTATTAAACATCAACTGTAACCATGAAATTAAAAAGAGGCACTCCTATATACTACTGATATAATTAATAACTGATTAAAATTAAAAACCGATTCACCTTTCTGGAGAGCATGTTGGCAATGTATTGCTATTTAATTTTATTTTTTTGGCCATGCTGTGTGGCTTGTGGGATTTTTTAGTTCCCCAAACAGGGACTGAACCCAGGCCCCTGGCAGTGAGTGCATGGAGCCCTAACCACTGGACCGCCAGGGAATTCCCTATGTATTGCTATTTTAAAGGTGCATACTCTGACTCAGCAATTCCACTTCTAGGCATGTATTCTAAGGAAGTTATCAGTTATGGAAGTTCACAAAGATAAATAAATATATGTGCAAGGATGGTCAGTGGAGAGTTATGTATAGTATGAAAATACTGAAAACAATCTAAATGCCCACCACTATGGCACTGTTTTAGCAGACTACCCAGCCACTACAAAAAAGAGGCAGGGCTATATGTATTAATATAGAAAAATGTCTATAACATATTTAAGGTTAAAGAATTCAGATTTCAGAATAATATGTATAATATGACCCTACTTAAAAGGTAAAAATATATATACATACAAATGTATTTAGGTGTCTATATATGCATAGAAAAAAAAAGACTGGAAGGGTATACCCCAAACTTTCAACAGTGATATTATTTCTGGAGGGTGGGATTTATGAGGGAGATTTTACATTCTGAGGTTAAGGTGTAGAAAAGTTAACTTGCGGAGTCCATGTTCTTTCTACTATACCCTGTTACATCTTGAAAATTAAGTAAAAACACTTTAAACAGAAAAGCATTACTTAGGAATTATCATAAGCTAACCAGTGAAATCAACTGATGCAAAATTAACTTACTCTTACGAGCCACTTTTTGACCACAATTAAATAAAATCTCTCCTTCAGAGATGGGTCTATCTAAGGTTTCAGTTTCAGTGGCAGTAACGCTCAAGGTACTCTCCACTGTTGATGAATCTGAACTTGACATCTGTATGGGGGAAGGGGCCTTGGTGCCAGCAGGAAGCGGCATAAGGGGAACTGGCTCTGGAGGTGCAGGCTGAGCAGGGAAGTCCATGCTCTCAGGTTCTTCATCCTTGGCCACAGACATTACACTAAGAAGAAAGAGACATAGTTTGAATGTATTACATCGGTGAAGGCCTATATTAATTTTTATATAAAAAATAGATTCAAAAGTACTATGTCTCCTTTAGACATTTCTATATCAATATATAGATATATCTATATATTTCTATAATCTGCACTACTATAATTAACCAACAAGATTTATTTTTCCAAAATCATCTTCATGCTTTAATCACAGACCATCTTGAAAGTTCTACCATCTCTAAAATAAATCTACATAGGGATATATGGTAATATAAAAGTCAACTGATCATAGTAAACGAAGATTCACACTGGGGAAAAATCTTCTTCTATTTTATTAACAATATTATAGTTATCTTTATTTTAATCTGTTTCCCCCAAAATTTTGTTTTAAAAGAAGAGAACTGAAAGTATAAATAAATCTGGTAAAAATTTTAAAAACATAAAATTTATGAAACTTCTTCCTACTAAAGTATAGATTAGCTTGTGGTTTATCAACCTTCATTTATCATTTCTGATGTTTTCAATGGGTCACCTAAGTCAACATAAGATGAAATGTATAGTTACTAAAAATGAATATACTGTCATTTACATAGCTCTCGGGTGAAGTTCTTTTTGAAGAGAGTTGGGATTCTCTTCTTCCAGTGGCAGGTCTCCATTACTCCATGGCTTGGGAAGCTCTGGGCTTGACATCTTCAATTTATCAATAGAAGTCTCTGACAAAGTTGGGGTAAGAGCTGCTGCGGGAGGAGGTGTAGTTGCAGGGGTAACAGTTGGAGTATTAACAAGTGTGATGGGAGGCATATTATTTCCTAAAGGTTTTTTGTAAAAGCAAAAAAAAGTCAATAAGAATTCCACAGGAAGGCAAGATATATTGTTTAACATTTTGGCATACAAATAATGGCAACAAGAATTAATAATAATGATGGCCATTACTGGGAAAAGCTCCAAATTAATTTAGTGAAGTACAAAAAATAACCTTGAAAAGACATCACTTTCAACATCACCATGAACTTAAAATAGTCTAAATGTCTACTAGATTATATACTTTAAAAAGTGGTAACCAACCCCTTAGTTTCCTTGTAAGAAAAAATGACTTACTAGAACCTAGTAAGCAACAGGTATGTGTATACTAATCTATAAAGACTCTTATAAAACAAACCATGATATTTTATTTAATAGTTGCTAAAATTAAAACTGAGTTATAGAAATAAGGTTTCTACCTTCTTCAGCAAATATTTCTTTCATGGGAAAAGCTACATCATGATCTGAAACACAGGGAGAAGAATCTGGAGTTTTTACGAACACACGCTCCTCAGGAGGTGATGAAGGTGAGAGAGGAGGAGTTGGCTGTGGGGTAGCCACTGGGGTACACACTCTTGCCTAAAATAAATAAAACAAGATAAGTGGTGCTTACAATCCCCAAATAAGGGTAATTTGAAAAATAAAATGATCTCATTCAGAGTTACATAAAATTTAAATGGATGGGGGGTAAAAATGGAGTCCTCTGTATCCTAGCTCTTGAACTTCTAGCTATTAGTTTCAAGACCGGACTACAGAAAGCCTCCAGCAACTGAAACAGCTCTGCCTCTGAACTAGGTCCCCTTATCTAATATAGAGAGGAAGATTAAACAGACAGCTGAAGATCAAACCCAAACACAAACTGGGTAGACCATGTAACAGAAAGAGAGCATTTTAACTAATTGACAAGATTATCAGAAACCCCCTTTCAGTACAAAAGAACAAAGCTTATAAAAAGCAATGGAAGGATAAGAAAAAGTAGGAGGGATAAAAGGAAGACAATGTAGAGATGGAAAGTCCTGGGGAAGAAAAAAGCACACATTTTAAAATCAATTTGTTAAACAGGTAATTCAAACGATTCAAACTTCAAAAGGATGATGGTGAAAATTAAGTCTCCTTTCCTACCCATGTCCTATCTACTTAGTTCCTTTCCTCAGAATTATCAAATATAATCTTGTCATTTTTTTATGTCCAGAATACTCTATTTTTAAAAATTTTTATACAATTTTTAAAGGTTACACTAGGTTTACAGTTATTATAAAATATTGGCTATATTCCTACTTTAAAATTTTTTTTATTGAAGTATAGTTGATTTACAATGTTGTGTTAGTTTCAGGTGTACAGCAAAGTGATTCAGTTATATATAACTGAATATATATATTCTTTTTCAGATTCTTTTCCACTATAGGTTATCACAAGATATTGAATATAGTTCTCTGTGCTATACAGTAGGTCCTTGTTGTTTATATATTTTATATATAGTAGCTTGTATAAACTACTAATTTGTTAATCCCAAACTATATATTTTATATATAGTAGCTTGTATAAACTACTAATTTGTTAATCCCAAACTCCTAATTTATCCCTTCCCTACCTCTCCTAGGTAACCATAAGTTTATTTTCTATGTTTGTGAGTCTTTCTGTTTGGTAAATAAGTTCATTTGTATCATTTTTTTAGAATCCACATATAAATGCTATTGTATGATATTAGTCTTTCTCTGTCTGCCTTAGATAATCTCTAGGTCCATCCATGTTGCTGCAAATGGCAAAATTTCATTCTTTTTTATGGCTCAGTAGTGTTCCATTGTGTGTGTGTGTGTGTGTGTGTGTGTGTGTGTGTGTGTGTGTGTGTGTGTGTGTGT
>NW_020837954.1:32265786-32335891 GCF_003676395.1 Aethalodelphis obliquidens | reverse complement strand
TGTGTGTGTGTGTGTGTGTGTGTGTGTGTGTGTGTGTGTGTGTGTGTACACACCACATCTTCTTTATCCATTCGTCTGCTGATGGACACTTAGGTTGCTCCTATAACCTGGTAATTGTAAGTAATGCTGCTGTGAACGTTGGGGTGCATGTATCTTTTCAAATTAGTGTCTTTGGTTTTTTTGGATATATACCCAGCAGTGGGACTGCTGGGTCACATGGTAATTCTATTTTTAGTTTTTTGAGACTTAAGTCATTTCATATGTGTATAGATTTTCTATAGAATAAATTCCCAGAAGTGAGACTGCTTGGTTAAAGGGCTAATTGCATTCTTAATTTGAATACATATTACCAAATTTCCTTCTACACGGTTATATTATTTTATCAATGCAATAACACCAGAAGGTATGAGAATTCCCAATTCCCAAAGATTTGCTGAACCATGGTGTTAATCAAACTTTTAGAGTGTTACCAATTTGATCAGTAAAAATGGATTCAATGATTTTTTTTTCTCACTATCAGTGAGACTGACCATCTTTTTGTATGTATGTGGGCCATTTGTATTTCCTTTTTGTGTGTGAACTGTCTGGACATGTCTTTTCCCCATTTCTCTATTTGTCCTTTTTTTCTCTTTCTAAAACATATTTTTATAGTGGGGTGACTGGCCTTTATTCTGTATTATGAGTTGCAAAGAGATACACAATTTAAAAATTATGAAGCATATCAGAAATTCTATAGCATTGCTTAATTATTAGCATATTCTTAGCTTTGTTTTTTAAGTGATAGAAATATACTATGTTTTATTCTTCTTGACTGCATAAACCTATAGCCTAAGACAGTTGTTTTCAAATATAATGCTACTGACTCATCATCATGAGAGGATTTAAAGGTATCCTACTAGTCTTGGTAATGGGTAATAATGATAAACAATGAGTTACTGAGTATTTACCAAGTTCCAGGCCCTAGATTAAGCTCTTTTATATACCATCTTATTGAATCTTCCACAAAATCTTCTATGATGGCTCACAAGATACAGTATCATAAAGATGTCAATTCTCCTCAAATTAAACCAATCAAAATTGAATTAATTCCCCCCCAAATCCCAACAAAATATTTTACAGAACTTGAAAATTAATTTTAAAACATATATCAAAGATGAAAAGGCCAAAAAAAGCCATGGCAATTCTGAAGATAAGGAACAATATGGCAATGGGGGAGGGGAACTTGGCCTCCTTAATATTTGGAAAGCAGATTTTGGTAAAGCCGTCATCATTTAAACTCTGAGTATTTTATCTCTAGTATACAGATAAGACTAAAGTAACAGAGCTGAGGGTTCATATTCAGAACTTCCCAACTCCAGAGTCCATGCTCTCAACAATTACATTTATTTCCTATTTATACTGATTTTTCTGTATTTTCTCATTAAATCACCCTTATGAAAATATCCGAAATATATGGGCAGAAGACAAACCAAAGTTAATTAGCATAGAGATAACCACAATTCTGATATTGGCATGCATTACTAATGAGCTAATAAATAAAGCACAGAACAAAAGTATGTACCAAATCTCTGGCACACTAATCACACGACACCAATTACATTACACCAATCTCCGTAGAATTCAAACATGTAACTTTACGTTTATATACCTCAGATGAGTCAGTTTAAATGTTTCACCTATATAAAATGATGTTTTTATGATCAACAGGATCAGAATTGACCATTAAGTTTTAAACAGTTGGTAATACAGAGTACATTCTGGTTTTGTATAATTTCTTTTTCTTTTTAGTTTTTTAAAATTTTCATACAGTTTTTAAAGGTTACATTCCATTTACATTTATTACAAAATATTGGCTCTACTCCCTGTGTTGTACAGTACATCCTTGAGCCTATCTTACAGCCAATGGTTTGCACTTTCCACTGCCCCACCCCTATATTGCTCCTCCCACCCTCCACTGGTAGTGGTTTTGTATAATTTCATGTTGCTATAATAAATTAGAAACTCTATTTAACATAGAAAGGCTGATTAAACAAACAATAACAAAAATGTCTGAAATATACTTTCTTTTAAAGATTAAAAATATCACTTTACATAAGAACCAAAAGCAGTACATGTGATTTTTAGCTATATCTTGAATTTTAAAAGAATTAGCTATAAGGATATTCTTGGAACAACTGGGGAAATTCAAATATAGACTCTATATTATATAGTATTAACAGATCCATGTTAAATATGGAGAGCATAATAATGGTATTTTGGTTATGTAATAAAGAATCTTGTTCTTAGGAGATACTACTGATGCTTTTAGAAGTGTCATGATATCTGCAACTTTCAAATGAGTTTTAAAGCATATATAATAAACAACATATAAAGACAGATAAAGAAAATGTGTCGAAATGTTATCAGCTGGTAAATGTAGGTAAAGCTTACACAGATGTTCATTGTATCATACTTTCAACTTTCTATAGATTTTAAAGTTTTTAAAATAAAATGCTGGAGGAATTGTTATTGTAATCAAAGCCACAAGAAACCAATCTCCACCACAAACTATGGTCTTATGACCCAATTTAAAATCTGTCCATTTTACTGTTCTTTAACAAAGGTATCAAAAATTCCCCAGGGCTCCAAGTCATGAAGGAAAGTCACACTTACCAGCAAGTGTGTTTTGCTTATTGAAACATCCCCAGAAACACTTGTAACAACAGGACCTGGCTTCTTTGCTTCTCTGTCACCCAGCAAGATGGCAATGGTTTCAGCAAGAGCTTCATTCACAAAATGCCTAATAATGTCTGAATTCACAGGAACACCGGCATCAACAAAAAGCTGGAGGGCACCACTGCTGGTTCCTTCCACTAAAAAAATGAAAGAATTTCAGAGTAAGTGTGCAGGAAACATGCTTGCATTCTAAGCCTTAATTCTTAAAATTTTAGAGATGTGAACATATGTGTATGAGATGGTGTGAGGAGGAATAAAATGAAAATACAAAATCTACTTATTGTGACAGAGAATAAGATGGTAACTCACATAATGAACATCCTCTCTAAACAAACTAAAAAGGGGAGGAAAACATCTAGATGAAAATTTACTTATATGGCCTCTTCCCTACCACTACAACATTTAGTGATAAAAAGGATTTGCAGGGACTTCCCTGGTGGTGCAGTGGTTAAGATTCCATGCTCCCACTGCAGGGGGCACGGGTTGAATCCCTGGTCAGGGAACTAAGATCCTGCATGCCGCTCAGCACGCCCCCCCCCCCCCCCCCCACAAAAAAAGATTTGTATCCACATTAAATGTTTTCATCTGAAAACAATCCACATTTCCAAGAGTAGGGCACCAGGAAACACTGTGATAGATCGTGGCAAAACACAGGGACACAATGACTGTGGGGGGATTTTAGAGAAATGGCAGCTTCTTCATAAATATGAAGACAAATCTTACTTCCGTCTAGTTTCAGGTACTTCAGTTACTAACATTACAGGCTAATCCTCCTCAAACTTTTAGAGTAGTTTAGGTGCTTGATGTCAGCAGCTCTATAGTATATTAATTTTCCAAATGGGTTGTACTTTTCACTTGTGTGAATGTACATGAAATTCAGTAAAATTTCCTAAACAGACTTTATTAGGCTTAAAGTGGTTATATTTCTAAAGCACTGTGTGGAACACATGTAAACAGTGATCTATAAAACTTGATGGAGACATGACCTCTCCAAAGAGTACTCCTTAATTAGTACAACTATGGCAGCATTACAGAGAATTCCCTAATAGGTAGGTACAGGTGTCTTGGGATCACTTGTTGAGAGATAAGTAATAGCAATTTACTCTGGAGCTCCATAGCAAAGACTATCACAATCCCAAATTTATATTCAACAGTATATATCAACACATCTCCATTTTTAGTTCCCATAATTCATTGTTTTGGCATGACCAAAAATCAGAATATCTCTGTTATAAAACCCAAAAGTCCTACCCAGACATAGGCAAAACAAAAGCAAACACACATGCTTTTAAAGAAAAGGGAACAGGATCTAAATACCCTCTATATTAGACCATCTTTCCTTAAGGCTACAAAGCCTGAATTAGTCTCACTGAAACCACCACCCGACCCATGTGAAGGACTGCTAAGAGGACTATCACTAGCCCTGATTTGCGCTAGCAGGAGAGACTGGTGGAGAGTCCAAGCACTCCAAAATATGCCATCGAGGTGTATGACCTAGCAATGAAGAAAGCATCTGGCAGTTTGGACAGTATCCATCATAAACCGGACAAATCTTTGGAGACACTTGTTTGTTTTCCTGGACTGGTCTCCTTGTCTTGGGACTGCTGAATACCATCTCCACAACAAGAATTTTGACCAAAAGCTACAGAAGTCCGACTATCTGTTTCTCCAAGGCATATTTCATGGTCCTTTGCCTTTTTAGCTTCCAGTCCTTTTTTATTCCAGTTTCACTTGGTATTTTCCATCTGTTCCTTTTTCAACAGATTTTGAAATAGTCTCAGAGCAATTATTTGTATGAACTGGTTTTGGTTTTCTCTTGGATTTGTATTCCTAGATGTCTTCTTCTGAAAAAGTATCTTCTAACATGACAAAATGATTTTATCATTAAAGAAGCACTAATCTTAAGTAAAAAAAATTTCCTCATAACTTTGTTGGTCATTTTATTCCTTCCTTCAAAAAATGAGAAGATGAAAGAAAACCTGGGATAGTAGCAGTGGAAGAGGCATTTGAGTTATACTAAATAGGAAGAATTAATCAAATATAAGAATAAATTGCATGGAGCCAGGACATTGGACGTGGCTGGGTGTGGACTGAGGAAGACCAAAGAAAACAAAGTAGAACAAGTGATATTCCAAGGCTTTGGAAACTGGGCACTTGGAAAATAGTGGTATCATTAACAGAAAGAGCAACAAAGGAGGAATAAGGTTGGTTAGAAAAATGAGATGCATTCTGGACACACCAAGTTTGGTATGCCAGTGAAGCATCAAGTAAAATATTCATCAACAGGCAAAACTGCAAGTTTACAGCCTAAATGTGTAGCTTAGGGGTCATCAACTGACACAGGATAACTATCGCCAAGAAGAGACTAGAAAAACAGAAAAGAAAGAGGGCAGGGGACAGAAGCTTAGGGGAAATTTTTTATTCAAGTAGAAAAAAGATGAGGAAATGAGGTCCTAAAGAAATTAAAAAGATAAGGGGAAGAACAATAGAATGAATTCTAAGAAACCAAAACCAGTAGAACATTTTAATAATTAGAGGTAGTCAACAATGCCCATACTAGAGCCTTCTAGGAGAATAAGGATTTGAAAAAAGGTTATCTCTGAGAACCAAATGCTGTAAGAGAGGAATTTCATTAACGAGAAGAAGAAAGCCAGCTCATAAAAACTAAAGAGAAAGTGAGAAATGAGAAAGTAAAGCAGTAAATACAGACTCTAATGTCTAGGATTTAGGCAGTTAAGGGGTAGTTTAAGAAGGAGGAAGAGGAGGTTATTCTGGACTGGAAAGAAGTGGAAAAAAAATAGAGGTAACGATATATAGGAATGTTAAAAAAAAAAAAGAGCTAGAAAGCTGGAGAACTTATACCATCCAATTTCAAGACTTATTTTTAAGTTACAATAATCAAGAAGCCCAGTGTTGATGTAAAGACAGACTTGTAGATCAATGGGACCAAACAGCAAGTCCAGAAACAGATCCAAACATATATAATAGCCAGATGATTTCCAACAAAGGTGTCAAGGCAATTCAGCAGGAGGAAGGATAATCTTTTCAACAAATAACGCTAGAAAAATTGGATATCCATACACACAAAAAAAAATCTTGATCTTTACTTCACTCTACATATAAAAATTAACTCAAAACACACCATAGACCTAAATTTATAATCTAAAACTATAAGGTTTCTATAAGAAAACACAGGAGAAAATCTTAATGATGTTGGGCAAAGATTTCTTAAACAGTATACCCCCAAAATCACAAGCTATAAAAGAAAAATTGATAAATTAAACTTCATCAAAATTAATCTCTGGTCTTCAAAAGACAATGCTGAGAAAGCAAAAGGTAAGATAAAAACTAGGATAACACATTGCAAAACATATGCAATAAAGGACTTGTATCCAGAATAAAGAACTCAATAATAGTAAGACATAGACCCCAGTTAAAAACTGAGCAAAAGAGTTTTAAAGATACTTCATCAAAGTAAATATACAAATGACAAATAAGCACAAGAAAAATTGTACAACATCATTAGTTACTGGGGAAATGCAAACAAAACCCCGATGAGATATCTCCACATGCTTAGTGAATGACTATAATTAAAAACATTGACAACAAGCATTAGTAAGGATGTGGAGCAGCTGGAACTCTCATTCACTGCTGGTTGGAATGCAAAATAGAACAGCCACTTTGGAAACATTTAGCGGTTTCCTATAAAGTTAGATATCTACTTACCATATGACCAAGAGAAATTAAAAGATGTATGTGAAAGATTAGTTTGCAAATATACATAGCACAGCTGTATTTATAATAGTCAAAAACTAAGACTACAAATGTCCATCAACGGGTAACTGGATTAACAAATTATGGTACATACATGGAGTGTAATATTTATTACTATATGCAACAACATGACTGTCAAAGCATTATGCTAAATAAAAGAAACCAGACACAAAAGACTAAATACTGTATGATTACATAAGTATGAAATTCTAGAAAAGGCAAAATTCAATGATAGAAAGTAGATCAGTGGTTGTTAGGGTGTAGTAGGCATGGGAGGGGGTTAGGGATTGACTGCAAAGTGGCAAGAGGGGACTGTTGGGGATGATGGAAATGTTTTTCTATAACATGACTGTGTGGCTAACACGTGGTTGTGTTTGTTTAACAAAACTTGTCAAACGGTACACTTAGCATTCGTGAATTTTACGGCAAGTAAATTATGCCTCAAAAAGCTAATGGAGAAAGAGGGGGAAGAAGAGGGAAGGAGAGGAGGATGAAAAGGAGGAAGAAGGAGGGAGAAAAGAGGAAGAGGAAGGAGGAAGAAGAGGTGAATGGTGTGGGCTCCCTAAAGAAAGAGGCTCTATCCATTCAGGGAATACTTAAACTCTTCTTAGGTGTCAGTCAAGGGCTAGGCTCTAAAGGAGAATCACGCTTACTTGTGAGTAATTTATAGTCTAGTGAGTGAGACAGATATGCAAGCCAATCATAATACAGTTTGATGATTACTATAACAAAGGTACACAGACACAGGGGCCTCCCTGGTGGCGCAGTGGTTGAGAGTCTGCCTGCTGATGCAGAGGACACGGGTTCGTGCCCCGGTCCGGGAACATCCCACATGCCGCGGAGCGGCTGGGCCCGTGAGCCATGGCTGCTGAGCCTGCGTGTCCGGAGCCTGTGCTCCGCAACGGGAGAGGATACAACAGTGAGGGGGCCGCGTACCGCAAAAAAAAAAAAAAAAAAAGATACACAGACACACAAACAAACACACACAAAGTGCTATGGGAAAGAATGGAGAGATTGGGGGTAGGAGGGATGGACGCTGATAGCATAATCTGAATGCTGCAGTATGTAATAAGGGACTGAGGGAGAAATAACTTCCACTACAGAAAACTGGGAAGTGACGTTGAAAAGAAGAGGACTTTTATCTTTTGTCAACCAAGGACTATGTGACCTCTAGAATATATAAATCCACAACAACCTGAAGGTTTTGTCTTATAATAACAAAAAAAGCTAAAAGATTCCATTTCACTTACCAATGTCAGAAGTCAATGGCTCACTGGCCTCACTGACTGAGACACTGATGTCAGCTGTGGCCTGCTGTTGGACTGGAAGAAGCCCAGAGATCATTCTTGACATTATTTCTTGTTCTACCCTGGGGGAAAAAAGTTAAGGATTCCTAAATTTAGTTGAAATGTATAGTGGTTAGAAATAACACCCTTAAAAATAACTGGTACCGGGCTTCCCTGGTGGCCCAGTGGTTGAGAGTCCGCCTGCCAATGCAGGGGACACGGGTTCGTGCCCCAGTCCGGGAAGATCCCATGTGCCGTGGAGCAGCTGGGCCCGTGAGCCATGGCCACTGAGCCTGCACGTCCGGAGCCTGTGCTCCACAACGGGAGAGCCCACACAGTGAGAGGCCCACGTACCGCAAAAATAAAAAAATAAAAAAATAAATTAAAAAAAATAACTGGTACCCATGGACACAAACATTTAAATGTGAAAGCAGTCATTCTGAAAGTTGAATCTGGAAAGAAGAAAAACTTCCAATATATCTCCTAGAAAAACAAACCGAATCTCTGTGTGGGAGACAGTTTATCAAATTAAAATCTTTCTGATCAGTCTAATGAAAACTTCAACAGCCCTCGTAAATTCAAAATAAGGTTTAGGTCAATGATTACCTGGCATATCATGCACCTAAAATGTTGGGTTCCCTACTCTGAAAGCACATATAAAACCCCACAAGATCAAAGCTAGAAAAGGAGTCCAGCTGCCCTCTCTTCAAGGAAATAAATATATAGACTGCAACACAGGTAGTTTTCCTCTGAAAAGGGAAAGAAAATTTCAACGTCATTTTTAGGAAGGGAAGTAGGACAGGAAAAGGAAGGGAAACACAATAAGAGACTGCTTTTTTGTACATTTCTTTAGCGAAGCTAACAGCCTTCTTAATTATTATTATACAAGTAATAGATGTTCATTGTAAAAATCAGAGAACGCATAAAAGTTAAAAAAAAAAATAAGGCTCACTCACAATCCCAGATTCAAGAATAAACAAAGTTAGTTAACAATTTGGTATTATTTTTCAATATTTTTCGCACGCACATTTATTTTTGAGTGAGCTCTTCTAAACTGTGGTTGCATCATTAGTACCCTGCTTCATTTATGCCCCAGTGTTATTAATATCTTTCTACATCATTAAGTATTTTTCTAAACCCAATCATGATAACTGTATGAATATTCAGTTGTTTAGTTTATTCCATAACTTCTTTAAGGTTTCCCACAGGTAAATATAGGTATAAAAGTAGAGTTTATGAGTTTATATAAGTAACAAACAAAACAGTGCCTTGTTTGTAGTAAGCACTATAAGTGCTAAGTATTCTATGGCCTAGTAGCAGAACTGATTATTTCCTTAGGATAAATTTCTGTTAATAAACCACTGGATTAAAGAACTTGTACATTTTTAATGCTTTGTTACTCAGCAATAGCCTCTTTTGTCATAATAGACTGCCTCAGTACAAATATTCAAGGACAGAAACAATACTTGCAACAGTTAGTTAAACCCTCAGCCTCACGTCAGATAGTGTCCAGTGACTACAGCAAAGGAAAAATTTAATAAACAAAAGGAGACAAGGAAGATTTTCAACCAAAATTTCATACGTTCCATTTATACTTGCTACTATAATTCTGTTCATCCCAACACCACTGTAAACTCACCATTGAATTAAGCTATTTTCCAATGTTTCTTTTCTCTGAATTACTTCATCCAGAACATCAGTAGTGGGCTGAAAAGTAGAAGCAACTGGTGGAAACGGAGGGCCATTATATTTTGTAGAAACAACTTTAACACTTCTGTTAAACTCCAGAATTGGTTCAGAGTATTCCAGAATTTCATCACATTTTTCCTCTTCCTGGTAATAATAAAAACAAAACTATTATATTCATGTATCTATTCAACACTTACTGAGTGCTAAGTAGAGATAACTTAGGTAGGTGAATTAACCAACACTTCTAAATTAATCAATAGCATTTTCTAATTGGTGATATCACATTATTTATAGTATACACACTTGTCATATAAATCACATTGAAGAAACTTAATTACACAATTATATTGTGTTTTTAAAGCCCAATATTCAGGGACTTCCCTGGTGGTCCAGCGGCTAAGACTCCATGCTCCCAGTGCAGGGGGCCTGGGTTTCAACCCTGGTCAGGGAACTAGATCCCACATGCCGCAACTAAAAATCCTGCATGCCACAACTAAAAGATCCCACACATCACAACGAAGGTCCCACGTACCACAACTAAGACCTGGCGCAGCCAAATAAATAAATAAATATTTAAAAATATATATATTTATTTTAAACAATCATAAAACAAACTAGAAAACTTGGTTATTCCTACATAAAACATTATTAACATTTCCCTCTATAAATTTATTATCATAGTAAAACTAACACTTCCAAATATTACTGCTCACCCTTACAGAACATATAATTTACAGTTAAATAAGCAGCTAGGTCATCTTACACATTATTTGTACCATCACATCATGATCAAAAAAGTTACTTCCGGAATTTTTAAACTTTTTATTATGAAAAATATACATGTTTAAAAGTGAACAAAATAGTGCTCATGCACTATATCTGTTACATATAAATAATAAGAATCCCACTTAGCTGTTCCCCAGCTTTAACAATTATCAACTCATAACGAACTCTGTGTCATCTATACTTCCCCCATCCACTTTCCCCTTTGCACACCATTTTGAAGTAAACCACAGATACCATATCATTTTATCTGTAAATAATGCAATATGTATCTCAAAAAAAGTTAGGGCTCTTTAAAAAATATAACTCAATAATATTGTCCCATTGAAAAATGAAGTCCACAGCTATTAAGTGGCAGAGCAAGGATAGAAACACTTGTCTTTGAAGTCCAAATTCTTTGCTGTTTCTACAATGGTCCTTTCACTTATATATTGAACAGTTGTCTAATGTCTTTGCTATATTCTTACCTTCAAAACATTCATGTTGAGCTCACATGAGAAGACACACTGGTGAGCAAGTAACATTAATGTAGGGCATATCTCTTAATGTTTAAAATAGGATTTTTTTTTTTTTTTAAGCAAAGCCTTTATTTTCAAGGAAAAAAGTATATTTTCTCATTTTCTGTTCTTGTCATAAATTTTAATTATTTCCAGTGGAACCAAAATCTCCTGAACCCCTTTCAGTGTCATCTAAAACTTGAACTTCCTCTATTTCTGGGTAAAATATCCGTTCACAAATGAGCTGTGCAATGCGATCACCCTTTTTGACTTCGAACTTTTCTTTGCCAAAATTAAACAGTACAACACCAACATTTCCTCTATAATCTTCATCTATGACACCAGCTCCTACATCTATGAAGTGTTTTGCAGCCAAGCCAGAACGTGGAGCTACTCTCCCATAGCACCCAGAAGGAAGAGCTATCTGAATGTCTGTTTTCACAAGGGCTTTCTCCATAGGTGGTACTGTGTAATCATAGGCACTGTATAGGTCATAGCCCGCGGCGCGCTCGGACCCCTTGGTCGGAGCGGTGGCGTGCTCCGAAAGCCGGACAAAGCGGAGCCGCATGCCGCCCTTCTCCGCAGGCCGGGCCCGTTTGCTGGGGGAGATGACTTGTGCCTCTTGAGAGCAGGGCATGGCAGGGCAGAACGTGAGCACAAAGGATCAGGCGGAACAAGAGACAGCAGGATGAGCGCAGCGCACCAGTTCTCTAAAATAGGATTTTATTTTATGATTGACAAAACTAGTCTTGGTTCTGAAAGTCTAAGAAATATGAACAAATGTCTTCTTTAAAGTTCACTGACACATCATTATTCAAGTAGTCTCTATGTTCTATGATCTTTTCTCCCATCCTTTATATTTTACTTCCAGCTACTTTTTCCCTCCTTCTATTTAACCATTTCTATCATTTCTATATCTCTTCCTGCTATATGGGCTCTTCCCTTGGATTTTAGACCCCTCACAACTTTTTTTCTGAATATGAACTAACTGGCGAACTTGCCAATAATCCAGAAATGAAAACAGCCAAGTGTAATAGAATGAAGAAAGGACAGACTGGAGAGATGGAAACCAAAGGAAACAGAAAGGAAGAAGGAAGTAGGAAGCAGGAGAGAGGACATGCAGGTGGGAAACAGCTAACAATCATTAAGTTTCATGGAGGTAGCTAGGTGATATAGAAGATAATACTGTACTACAGAATAACAACCTTACAATTTTAAAATAAAAATATATGTAACTGCAAAGTAAAAGGAAGTTTCTCAAAGCTCTGTTACATAATACTGATGGTCAAAAGATATTCAACCGTCAGAAACAAGGCAAGGATGTTCCCTCTCACCACTCCTTTTCAACATTGTACTAGAAGTCCTTGCTAATATAATTAGACAAGAAAAGAAAATTAAAGGTATACAGATTGAGAAGGAAGAAATAAAACTATCTTTGCACATGACATGATCGTCTATCTTTGCACATGACATGATCGTCTATGTAGAAAAGCTGAAAAAATCAACAAAAAGACTCCTGGAATTAATTAGCAATTATGGCAAGTTTGTAGGATACAAGGTTCACATACAAAAGTCCATCACTTTCCTATATGCCAACAATGAACAAGCAGAATTTGAAATTAAAAACACAATGCCATTTACATTAGCACCCCCCCCCAAATGAAATACTTAGGTATAAATCTAACAAAACACGTACAAGATCTATATGAGGACAACTACGTAATTCTAATGAATGAAATCAAGAACTAGATAAGTGGAGAGATATTCCACGTTCATGGAGAGGAAGACTCAATAACGTTAATATGTCAGTTCTTCCCAAATTGATCTATACAGTCAATGTAATTCCAATAAAAATCTCAACAAGTTATTGTGGAGATATCAACAAACTTACTCTAAAAGATATATGGAGAGGCAAAAGACCTAGAATAGCTAATATGATATTGAAGGAGAAGTACAAAGTTGGAGGACTGACACTATCCAACTTGAAGACTTAACAATAATCAAGACAGTGAGGTACTGGTGAAAGAACAGACAAATAAATCAATGGAACACAACAAAGAACCCAGAAATAGATCCACATAAATATAGTCAACTGATCTTTGGCAAAGGAGCAAAGGCAATACAATGGAGCAAAGATAATCTTTTCAACAAATGGTGCTGGAACAAATGGACATTCACAGGCAAAAAAAAAAATTTAGACACAGAGATTACACCCTTCACAAAAATTAACTCAAAATGGATTACAGGGCTTCCCTGGTGGCGCAGTGGTTGCAAGTCCGCCTGCCGATGCAGGGGACACGGGTTCGTGCCCCGGTCCAGGAAGATCCCACATGCCGCGGAGCAGCTGGGCCCGTGAGCCATGGCCATTGAGCCTGTGCGTCCGGAGCCTGTGCTCCACAACGGGAAAGGCCACAACAGTGAGAGGCCCACGTATGGCAAAAAAAAAAAAAAAAAAAAAAAAAAAAATGATTTACAGACCTAAATGTAAAATGCTAAACTATAAAACTCCTAGAGATAACATAGGAGAAAACATAGATGACTGTGGGTATGGCAATGACTTTTTAAATTTAAGACCAAAGGGACAAACCCATGAAAGAACTAATTGATAAGCTGGACTTCATTCAAATTAAAAACTTTTGCTCTGTGAAAACAAATGTCAAGAGAATTAGAAGATAAGCTACAGACTGGGAGAAAATATTTGCAAAAGACACATTCTGATAAAAACTGTTATCCAAAATATACCAAAAAACCCTCTTAAAACTCAATAATAAGAAAACAACCCAATTTTCAAAATGGGCCAAAGGGCTTCCCTGGTGGCGCAGTGGTTGAGAATCTGCCTGCCAATGCAGGGGACACGGGTTCGAGCCCTGGTCTGGGAAGATCTCACATACCGTGGAGCAACTAGCCCCGTGAGCCATAATTACTGAGCCTGCGCGTCTGGAGCCTGTGCTCCGCAACAAGAGAGGCCGCGATAGTGAGAGGCCCGCGCACCGCGATGAGGAGTGGCCCCCACTTGCCACAACTGGAGAAAGCCTCGCACAGAAACGAAGAGCCAACACAGCCATAAATAAATAAATAAATAAAATTTAAAAAAAAGAAAAAAGAAAGGTGAGGAGCTGCAATTAATATATATAAAAAAAAAAAAAAAAAAAAAATGGGCCAAAGACCTTAATGGACACCTCACCAAAGGTGATATAACGATGGCAAACAAGCATTTGAAAAGATGCTCCACATCATATATCAGCAAAATGTGAATTTTTTGATTAATTTTTATTCGAGTATAGTTGATTTCCCATGTTGTGCTAGTTTCTGCTGTACAGCAAAGTGAATCAGTTATACATATACATATATCCACTCTTTTTTAGATTCTATTTCCATACAGGTCATTACAGAGTATTGAGTAGAGTTCCCTGTGCTATACATTTGGTTCTTATATTACTTATCTATTTTATATATAGAGTGTGTATATGTTAATCCCAATCTCCCCATTTATCCCTCCCTCCTCTTTTCCCCCTTGGTAACCATAAGTTTCTTTTCTACATCTGTGACTCTATTTCTGTTTTGTAAATAGGTTCATTTGTATCATTTTTTTAGATTCCGCATATAAGCAATATCATACGATATTTGTTTTTGTCTGATTTCACTCAGTATGAGAATCTCTAGGTCCACCTGTGTTGCTGCAAATGGCATTATTTTGTTCTTTTTTATGACTAATATTCCATTGTATATATGTACTACATCTTCTTTATCCATTCCTCCATTGATGGACATTTAGGTTACTTCCGTGTCCTGGCTATTGTAAATAGTGCTGCAGTGAACACGGGGGTACATGTATCTTTTTGAATTGTGGTTTTCTCCAGATATATGCCCAGGAGTGAGATTACTGGATCATATGGTAGCTCTATTTTCAGCTTTTTAAGGAAACTCCATAATGTTCTTCATAGTAGCTGTACCAATTTACATTCCCACCAACACTGTAGGAGGGCTCCCTTTTCTCCACAACCTCTCCAGCATTTATTGTTTGTAGATTTTTTGATGATGGCCATTCTGACCAGTGTGAGGTGATACCTCATTGTAGTTTTGATTTGCATTTCTCTAATAATTAGTGACATTGAGCATCTTTTCGTGTGCCTGTTGGCCATCTGTATGTCTTCTTTGGAGAAGTATCTATTTAGATCTTCCACCGATTTTTTGATTGTTTGTTTTTTTGATATTGAGCTGCATGAGTTATATGTACATTTTGGAGATTAATCCCTTGTCAGTCACTTCATTTGCAAATACTTTCTCCCACTCTGTGGGTTGTCTTTTCATTTTGTTTATGGTTTCCTTCGCTGTGCAAAAGCTTTTAAGTTTCATTAGGTCCCATTTGTTTATTTTTGTTTTTATTTTCATTACTCTAGGAGGGGGATCAAAAACGATCTTGCTGTGATTTATGTCAGAGAGCATTCTGTGTTTTCCTCTAAGATTTTTATAGTCCCTGGTCTTACATTTAGGTCTTTGACCCATTTTGAGTTTATTTTTGTGTATGGTGTTAGGGAGTGTTTTAATTTCATTCTTTTACATGTAGCTGTCCAGTTTTCACAGCACCACTTATTGAAGAGACTGTCTTTTCTCCACTCTATGTTCTTGACTCCTTTGTCACAGATTAGGTAACCACAACTGTGTGGGTTTATCTCTGGACTTTCTATCCTGTTCCATTGAGCTATATTTCTGTTTTTGTGCCAGTACAACACTGTTTTGATGACTATAGCTTTATAGTATAGTCTGAAGTCAGGTAGCCTGATTCCTCCAGCTCCGTTTTTCTTTCTCAAGGTTGCTTTGCTATTCAGGGTCTTTTGTGTTTCCATACAAACTGTAAAATTTTTTGTTCTAATTCTGTGAAAAATGCTATTGGTAATTTGATAGGGATTGCACTGAATCTGTAGATTACTTTGGGTAGTATAGTCATTTTAACAATATTGATTCTCCCAATTCAAGAACATGGTATATCTCTCCATCTGTTTGTCTCGTCTTTGATTTCTTTCATCAGCATCTTATAGCTTTCTGAGTACAGGCCTTTTGCCTCCTAAGTAGGTTTATTCCTAGGTATTTCATTCTTTCTGATGCACTGGTAAATGAGATTATTTCCTTAATTTCTCTTTCTGATCTTTTGTTGTTAGTGTATAGGAATGCAAGAGATTTCTGTGTATTAATTTTGTACCCTTCAACTTTATCAAATTCATTGATGAGCTCTAGTAGTTTTCTTTTTTTTAATTAATTAGTTTATTTATTATTTTTGGCTGCATTGGGTCTTTGTTGCTACATGCAGGCTTTCTCTAGTTGCGGCAAGTGGAGGCTACTCTTCGTTGCAGCGTGTGGGCTTCTCATTGTGGTGGCTTCTCTTGTTGCAGAGCACAGGCTCTAGGCGCACAGGCTTCAGTAGTTGTGTCACATGGGCTCAGTAGTTGTGGCTCGTGGGCTCTAGAGTGCAGACTCGGTAGTTGTGGCGCATGGGCTTCGTTGCTCCATGGCATGTGGGATCTTCCCGAACCAGGGCTCAAACCCGTGTCCCCTGCATTGGCAAGCAGATTCTCAACCACTGTGTCACCAGGGAAGTCCCTCTAGTAGTTTTCTGGTAGCATCTTTAGGATTTTTATGGATAGTATCATGTCATCTACAAACAGTTTTACTTCTTCTTTTCCAATTTGGCTCCTTTTACTTCTTTTTCTTCTCTGACTGCCATGGCTAGGACTTCCAAAACTATGTTGAATAAAACTGGAGAGAGTGGGTATCTTTGTCTTGTTCCTGATCTTAGAGGAAATGCTTTCAGTTTTTCACTGTTGAGAATGATGCTTGCTGTGGGCTTATATATGGCCTTTATTATGTTGAGGTAGAGAAATGTAGATTAAAACAACAATAAGATACCATTACACACCTATTAGAATGGCCAAAATCTGGAATGCTGACAACACCAAATGCTGGCAAGGATATGAAACAGCAGGAACTATCATTCATTGCTGGTGAGAATGCAAAATGGTACAGCAACTTTGGAAGACAGTTCAGCGGTTTCTTACAAATCTGAAAATACTTTTACCATATAAGTCAGCAATTGTGCTCCTTGATATTTACTCAAAGGAGTTAAAAACTTATGTCCACAGAAAAAATCAGATGTTTGGTTTTGTTTTGTATTCATTTGTTTGGGGTTTTTTGGCTGCACAGCGTGGCTTGCGGGATCTTACTTCTCTGACCAGGGACTGAACCCGGGCTCCTGGCAGTGAAAGCACGGTATCCTAACCACTGGACCACCAGGGAATTCCCTCAGATTTTTATAGCAGCTTTATTCATAATTACCAAAACTTGTAAACAACCAAAATGTGGTTTAGCAGGTGAATGGATAAATAAACTGTGGTCCATCCAGACAATGGAATATTATTCAGTGCTAAAAAGAAATGAGCTATCAAGCCATGAAAAGATATGGAAGAAACTTAAGTGCATTTTACTAAGTGAAAGAAGCCAATCTGAGAAAGCTGCATACTGTATGACTCCAAGTAGACTGCATTCTGGAAAAGACAAAACTATGAAGACAGTAAGAAGATCAGTGGTTGCCAGGGACTGGGGTGGGTAGGGGGGACAGATGAATAGTCAGAACACAGAGGATTTTAGGGCAGAGAAAATACTCTGTATAATAGCATAATGATGAACACATTTTTCCAAATCCATAGAATGTACAACATAAAGAGTGAACCCGGGCTTCCCTGGTGGCGCAGTGGTTGAGAGTCCACCTGCCGATGCAGGGGACACGGGTTCATGCCCCAGTCCGGGAAGATCCCACATGCTGCGGAGCAGCTCGGCCCATGAGCCATGGCCACTGAGCCTGTGCATCTGGAGCCTGTGCTCCGCAATGGGAGAGGCCACAGCACTGAGAGGCCTGTGTACCGCCAAAAAAAAAAAAGAGTGAACCCTAAGGTCATCCATGGACTTTGAGTGATTATGAAGTGTCAGTTTTTAACAAGTCAAAATTGTTGGGGTATGTTGATAATGGGGGAGACCATGCATGTGTGGGGGTAGGGAACATATAGAAAATTTCTGTACATTCCTCTCAATTTTGCTGTGAACCTAAACTGCTCTAAAAATAATAAAGTCTTTAAAAAGAAAAGATAATCAAATCGCGTAAAAAAATGCTAGTAGAAAAATAAATTCACATGATTGCTAATAAGCTTTGTTACCTGTATGATATCGATTACTTCATCGAAGTTAGTTCCTGGAAACTTCACCTCTTCTTCATCTGCCTTCATAAATTCTGGAGTCTAAGAAAGCATTTTCAGAAAGTTTTGGTTGTGTTTAATGTCTTTTTAATTTATACCTAATTTATCATAATACCATAGCATAAGCTTATAATTACATGCTCCTATTTTTTATTTTGATATCCTGCTCAGACTTGATTTAACTAGTAAATGAAATCCAAGCTAGTCTCCAAGTTATCGTTTCAATAGCTATAAAAAACTAGGTATCAGTTTTTCTATCAAGGATTCCACCAACAATGCAACTTAAGTCAACTGATCAAGTTGATATAATTGTGATTTCTCTCCTAGAATTAAGGTAAAGAAATGTGTTTGTATGTATAGATATATGAGTTTACACATATACAAACTCACAAAAAGACAGATACAGAATCAAATAATTTAGAAAGACAAACAAAATAATTATTTTACAAATTTAGCCTCTAGGCCTCACTATATATAATCTAGTCACCAAAAACCACAATAGACAATTCCTGAGAGCAGAATGATGAACAGTCCAAAAAATTATTTGTAATCATATATGTTTTAATAAACTTCTGGTTAAAAAAATTATTGATGAAAAATAAAATTAGGCACAAGAGCCATTCAGGGCCAGTTCTATTTTACTATTTCTGATTGTGAAAAAGTGATGATCTTCCTCTCCTTAAAACTGTATCCTCAATGAACAAGTTTGCTTACAATAGAGGAAACCTGGGGAAATGTTACAGTGCTATTTTGCTGTGTAGTAAAGTCATAATTTTGTCATTCAATCACAAGCAGCAAAGAAATATTAGAAAGAAATGCATATTTTTGCATCGTGTCAACAGTATAACGACAAAGTAACATCCCAAAACATAAACTCCAATTGTCACTATAAAATTCACATTCAGGAAAACTATAATTTAATTCCCATTTAAATCAAGATTCTTCTCCAAAGAGACAGAAATTCTTTCTTCACATATGAGTCTTACAACTTAAGTTACCAAATAGTTACACTAAGGATTATCATTTTCAGAACATTTATAAATGTAAGGATATTAAACAAACTTTCTTTTTCAAGTTCATAAGCAACTTCAGGGACTTCCCTGGTGGAGCAGTGGTTAAGAATCTGCCTGCCGGTGCAGGGGACAACAGTTCGATCCCTGGTCAGGGAAGATCCCACATGCTGTGTAGCAACTAAGCCCATGCACCACAACTACTGAGCCTGCGTGCCACAACTACTGAGCCCACGTGCCACAACTATTGAAGCCTAGAGCCCGCACTCTGCATCAAGAGAAGCCACTGCAATGAGAAGCCTACGCACCGCAATGAAGAGTAGCCCCCACTCGATGGAACTAGAGAAAGCCCACGCGCAGCAACAAAGACCCACGCAACCAAAAATAAATTAATTGATTAATTAAAAAAAAAAGCAATTTCACATTTGTTTTGAATCTTTTCCTTAAAACGAAAATTATTAAAATAGATTATAATGGAAGACTTTGCATGGAATAACATTAGTTAAAAATCCATAGTAAGACATTGCTCAAAGATATAGAATACATTTCTGAACATACCTGTATCCAGGTTTTCAGAGGAGGAGGAGGAGATGCTTCTTTGGGACAAGACGGAGATAGACCAACATCAGCACTACCATTTGAAATGCTGTCAATATCTACATTGGGTAATACCTAAAACAGAATACAACATCCAGTTTTCAGTTCATCATTTTGACTCAAATATTTGTGAATCTATGTATCAATAACATATTTAACTTTTTATTGCAAAGTCAATGGATAACAAATTTAAATTATGAAAGCGTATTTTACAAAATTTGGAAAATAAAAGGGAAACACAAAGAATCCTATTATCTTAAGACAACATCATTTTTCCTATTCCCTTTATGTTTTTACTAACCACTTATGCATAGCTAAAATCTAAAACAGTTTCATTCCTGATTTTCCATTGTAATTAGGTCATAAACACCTTACTATACTTCCATATAGACTTCATAATAGTATTTTAAATGACTGTATAGTATTTCAAGAAAATACATGTCTTATTTAATCATTTCCTGTTGGTAAACATTTAGGATATTCACTATTAGATAGATAGATATATATCACTCCAAAAAACGTCATATATACATAGGGGTTTTTTCCCTGAACTTTGAATTATTTCATTATGCTAGATAGCCAGATATTAGGCTAACTTCTTGAGCCAAAAAGCATAAATATTTAAGATACTTGGTAATTACTGCCCAAATGCAATGAAGAGCTCTATTTCCATCATCAAAAACATAATTAATTGTTTTATCCAACCTTCACCCAAACTAGATAATAGAAGTGTTTCAGCCAGAACAGTTTTTAAATGGAGGTATATTATTGTTATTTTAATTTGCATTACCTTGGTAACTAGCAAGATTTAAATTACTCAATTTGATTGCTTATAACTTCCTCTTCTGTAGAGTCTTATACATGTTCTTTGAATATTTCTGGATTTGCTCTTATGTTTTCTTATTAATTTATGGAGGTTTTTATATTTAAAAATTAAAACTTTCTGTCATATTCCTTTCATATGTTCTCACTGTATGTTGTTTTTCCTTTTCATTTAGGAATCTTTTACATATATAAGTTTTAGATTTTATAGATTCAAATCTATTTTCTATCATAACTAAGATTTTTCCTCTATATCCAGACTTAACTTCATTTTTGATAAGGACTACACGCAATTATCTTCTAATTCTTCTATGTTTTTATATCTTGTAGTTATACTTTAGCCTATTGCCTATTTGGAACTCACTTGATACACAGTAAAAGTTTAGAGTCTAAAACCGATCTACTTTCCACACTGCTAACTAATTATAACATACATTATTTCATTTAAAATAATCTTATTTCCCCCTGAATGAACTATCTATCACATATTACAGTCTTTTTAAATAACCAAGGCTATTTCTGAAATAGGACCAGTATCAAAACACTTTAACTTTTCTAAACCTTTGTTCTTTCAAATGTCAAAATGATCCTAAAGTTCAAGTTTTAAAAAAATATGGCTTTTATTGTTTTTAATACAATTTCACTTAAATTGTACATTAACTTAGGAAGAATTGTCATATTGAATATTTAAGCTTCACATTATAAGTTCTCTCTCCATTCATTCAAGTCCTCTTACATATGTTTGTATAAAATTAAAGTATTAATTATATAAGACAAACACATTAAGTCTTTTTAAACTTAATTATTATATACTATTGAATTGTTCCCTTTGGAATATCATCAAGTCAACTGGATATGAGTTATCAGCTTAGAAAAGATAGCTTAAATCATGCAGAACAAGGATAGCAATATCACATTAATATCATAGTTTTAAAGAAGGAAAGACCCATCATGAAAGCACAGTTTTCATGAAGCGATATAATAGATTTTAAGTACTAAAGTTAAGCCAAATATTTTTTTCCTTAGATTTTTCTGTTCATGCACACTGAATACCTGCACAGTAAGCTGAGGAGGATCCCTTTTTTCTGACTTCATTCCTACAACTGCTATGTTAGGTTTCTTTACTCCAGTTTCTGTTTTTCGAGATGATGGTGGAATAGAAGTAGTCACTGTTACAGGGTGTGGCTTGTTTACAATTACTCCAGCAGGTGGCATGGAATCACTATTACTTTGGGTTTGTCCTAAAAAATTTGGGGGGAAAAGAAGTCAACCATTTCAGAAGTAAAGAGAAATTCTAATATAAAACCTAGATCTTTATGCCTAAATTCTCATAGGAAAGGAAAGCACTATCTGCAATCACCTTTTCCTCTATCATCACCACTGCCATCATACTCACCATGTCATCCTTTTAGCAGCGACTAACATTAGGTGCTCATATGTACTAAACAGTTCACATACACTATCTAATTTAAATAAGCCTATGGAGTATTAATATTATCCACATTTTACATTTGAGGGAGCAGAGGTTTAGAGACATAACTTAATTTGCCAAAGGTTATGACAGTAAGTGGCAAAGCCAAAACTAAAGTGTATTGCATTGTGTTGTATTATTTTTATTCTCAAATCTTCATAGGGCAGCAACAGACAGAAATAAAACCGACAACAAAATACTAGTGTTTGACTACCAATAAAGAGCACGTAGGCCAACTATCTGCTAACTATCATAGCTGTCAAAATTTTGTTACCTTTCACTTCAAAAGTTCCACTTGTTTCCTAAATTTCAAAGTAAAGAGGGACAGTGCAGTGCATTCATTAAAAACACAGACTCTAAAGTCACACTGCCTGGGTTTGACTCTTGGCTCCACTCTAGCTATGTGGCCTTTGACAAATTACTGAACTCTTCTGTGCCTCAGTTTCTTCATTTATAAAATTGGTACATTACCATGCATTTTATACAGTGGATTAAATAAGTTAATATATATAAAGTGCTTAGATCTGTCCCTGGCACACAGTAAGGACTTTATAAGTATCAGCTATTATTTTAGTAGAAGACATGTTTGAACAGACAGCTACCAAGTTGACATGCCATTAACACGTAATATCAAAAATAAAAAATTCTCTTATGTTGAAAAATATTCACATTTAAATAATTCACCAAAATTAAGAATCGCAGTGATATTTAAAGAAAAAAATAGCTATCAAAATTTGAAGAGCTAGTGTGAGAACAAAAATTATTTGCTCAACTTTTACAATGATGGATCTGAGAGGCCTCAAATAAGTTAATAACAAACTATTAGCTTAGAACACACAACTACATAATTTTTACTTATCACGGCCTAGTGCAAAAGTATATAGAAGGTAATTCAAAGTACTTTCTCCTAAGATATGATGATATTAAACCAATCAAAATCCTCAAGTTCTTTAATTATTATGAATATCTATGACATGTCTAAACATTATTTTAATTTCATTTCATCTACAGAAATATATTATAAAATACCAAAAGAATGTTTCCTGTAAGTGAAAATATAGCATCATTTCAGAGACTGCTACTACACAAGTAAGACACATTCTGAGGTCCTACTCACAAATACAAACAACACATAAAGGAAAAGGTAGGTGACTACTATGTCAGTATCACTTTGTAATTTCTGCTATTGCTGATTAGAATTCTAAAATTTACCCCATATATTTTGTTGTGTCTTACCTAAAAGAACTGCCATAGGAATTAGATGACCTTCCAGTGTACCTGAAAAAGTAGGCATTTCCCGGCTTGGGCTGAACAAATACTGCTGCTCACCAGGAGACAGTGTAGTTATGGTATGTTGCAGTTTAGAATCTGTCTTTGTAGGTTTTGTTGCATAAAAGTCAGTTTGTGTTCTTATTGACTTCACTTTAGTACCTATAATAATGACCAATGGCAGATATTTTAAAATATTGTTTGAACATCTACTATGCAGTCATCTACAAATATAGCAACCCTTCTTCACAGAAAGATCTCATTCTATATAATAAGGTTACAGGGCCCCAAAATATAAGTAAACCAGGGGTTGGCAAACTTTTTCTTAATTGGTCAGATAGTAAATATTTTAGCCTCATTGGCCGTGTGGTCTCAGTGGCAACATCTCAACTCTGCTGTTGTAGCATGAAAGCACTCATAGACAATACTTAAATGAATGAGTATAGCTATGTTCCAATAGAGCTTTATTTATAAAAACAGGCAGCTGACCTGCAGGTCATGGTTTTTCAACCTCTGAATAGATGTAACAACTTGTGCAGCTACTATGATAGAAAAGATACAATAACTAGAATAAAATGTTGAATAAAGATTCAAAAGAATATTCAGAACGTATTATTTAACTTGTTACATTTTTTCCTATGAGTATAAGAAAGTTAATGATCATTTTTGGAATTGAAAATTTTTTCATCCTCTCATTATTCTGTATAACCAGGCTTTATCCTTTGAAATTATGTACAGATAATCAAATTCTATACTTATTAAAACCTTGCAGAAGTTAATAACATTATACATTTTTAATCACTATTTAGTAAACCTATATAGATATTAAATCCTGAATTCTTAAATAATTAGAAGTTTTTCTGATTATCTGTCTCTCTGGAGAAGAACATAAATTTCTGTGGAACCTGAGAAAAGTGAAGAAAACTAAAAGTGTAAAGGAAAAGAAACTAAAATCTCCTCTATTGATAAATAAATACCTGACATTTCTACATTTTTACTTTTAATATAAGAGTAGTTTTATAAATCTAGACTTTTAAATATAGTTTTATGATCCGAGGAAGAAAAATTTTAGTATCACATCTATATATTTTTTTCATCATGTTCTCAAGTATTCATTCATTCAATTGAAGGAATATTTTTCTTGAATGTTTATTTATTTTTGATAAATTTATTTATTTATTTTTGGCTGCATTGGGTCTTTGTTGCTGCGTGTGGGCTTTCTCTAGTTGTGGTGAGCGGAGGCTACTCTTCGTCGTGGTGCATGGGCTTCTCATTGCAGTGGCTTCTCTTGTTGTGGAGCATGGGCTCTAGGTGCATGGGCTTCAGTAGTTGCAGCACACGGGCTCAGTAGTTGTGGTGCATGGGCTTAGTTGCTCCATGGTATGTGGGATCTTCCTGGACTAGGGATCGAACTCATGTCCCCCTGCGTTGGCAGGCGGATTCTTAACCACTGTGCCACCAGGGAAGTCCTCCAGTTTAAGAGGATTAAGACAATGTCTTACTTTTTGTGGCCTTCACAATACCTAGTATAATAATAATGGACACATAAAAGGTATTTGTAAAAAACTTTTTAATTGAACCCTAGCTAGACCTAAGGTAGGTTTTCTTTTTCTTTTTCTGTTTCCACCCAGTTTTGTTTAGTCTGAAAGGGATGCTGTTGCTTATTTCTTACTATAATACAATAGATTAGTTTGAATTCTGGGCTTCCAGGCAACCACCTCAGAGAAGACTGCCATTTAATTTACTTGCTACAAACAAATGGTTCTTCAATGGAGGGGATCTCTGCAGTGGTACTGACACCTCTGCTTCCATGTTTGTACTGTAGGTGCTATATGGAATCTGAAAGGTGCCTAGCAGTAACTTCTCTCACTGCTAACACTCAGAAACTTAAAGGCAGAGGGGGAAGTGAATGTAGATAGTGTCTAATAGTAACATCATAGTAAGCAGTTTTAATGCTTTTAAAGATTTAAAAAATGTATTTAAAGATTTTTTAGAAACAATATCAAAGTCAGATGTACACGGGTTTAGTTGCTTAGTTGCTCCGCGGCACGTGGGATCTTCCCGGACAAGGGTTTGAACCCATGTCCCCTGCACTGGCAGGTGGATTCTTAACCACTGCACCACCAGGGAAGCCCCTTGAATGTTTATTTAAAATATATTTTTTCAGCATTTAAAATGTGTTTGGCATCATTCCAGACACAGGGACTACAAGTACTGAATAAACCAACTGTATTCATGTAGCTTACACTCTAGTAAGGAAAAAAATTGATAAACAAATAAAAGTATAATGTCAGATGGTGAAAAGTGCTATGAGGAACAACAGGCAGAGCAAGGGAATAGAGAGGGTTAGATGATAACATTTTGGATAGGATGGTCAACATAGACCTCTCTGAGGAGCTAACAGCTATGAGCAGAGATTGAAAGAACTGAGTGAGCCATGCAAGGGTCTGAGGGAAAAGCCCTCCAGGCAGAGGGAATAACAGGCACCAAGGCCCAAGGAGGAGCCTGGGTCCATAGGTTCTCAATCACTTCTACCATTAAAAGGGTTACTTCATAAAGTGATTTTTGGATTTAAAAGTATTTTAAAACCTTAACTTATTTTTTTGCAAAGGCTTACCAAACCCCAAATATAAGTCAATAGCAAGGTCTAAGAAACAAGGAAACATTAAGGTAAATATCATCCACAAGCCTAGTAAAATAAAATCTATAGGATTTCTAGATAAACTGACACCCTATATGATCAACTAACTTTTGGAAAGGAAAGGAAGGAAAAATAAAGCAACTGCCACAGCTCCAACTTCCAGAAAGGATCAGAAAGGAAAATGAGTTGGGATCCATGAGTGACGGCATGTTGTCAAAGTGCCTTACAGACTGCTAAAGCACAAGTTGAGAAACTTCAAAATGTAACCAAAGTCAACGGACTCAATATTTAACTAAGAGTTATATTTAAATATACTAGTGAAATGGTAGGTGTGAGTCAAAACATATAGTGATAAATAAAGATATTTTTAGTTGTGTACAAAAGTAACAAAAAATTTTCCCCTTTGCTAACTAAGGCTCTTTGAGGACAAACCAAACTGCAAAAGTGCCCATAAGCACTTTTATGATAATGTACAGCATATGGCTTATCTTTCTGTTCATAAAGAATGTGATGGGGCTTCCCTGGTGGCACAGTGGTTGAGAGTCTGCCTGCCAATGCAGGGGACGCGGGTTCGTGCCCCTGTCCGGGAGGATCCCACATGCCGCAGAGCGGCTGGGCCCATGAGCCATGGCCGCTGGGCCTGCGCATCCGGAGCCTGTGCCCCGCAACAGGAGAGGCCACAGCAGTGAGAGGCCCACGTACCGCAAAAAGAAAGAAAAAAAAAAAAAAAAAAAAGAATGTGATGGAGTAAGCTTTGCAAGGAAATGTCTACGTTCCCTAGATTATAATTTAAATTGCTTAAAAGTCATCATCTCATAAATTTTATCATGCTTTATCTGAAGATACCATCTAATCCTATTTTTTCCCCACTGATCCTATCTTGAATCTGGTCTATTTTTCCCTACTTTCCTAAAAGGAAATGTTTCCATCCCTAAGCATTACATAATTTGAACAGTATTTGTAAGTAAGAAAAAGCAAAAATTAAACTTTACATATTAAATCAATACCACAAAAAATGAGTTTTATCACCAAAAACTGAGGTTCCTTACCTTTAACTTGTTCTATTACTTTTGGTCTCTGTGGTCTGGACGTAGGAGATGGAGAATTAAATCTCAGATATGGTCCTTTTTTAAGAGTGCTGCGATGACCCTGATAAACTGGTTTTCCATAGATTTGTAACATATAATCCTTGTCTTGTACCACTGTGGTTGCTTTCAAAAACCCCTAAGTACACAAAGTTATTCAACTCACCAGCAAAATAGTCATCAAACACTTATCTCATTTTTCTAAAAACTCCTTTTGCCAGCTTAAGTACTATATTAAGAATGATCAGGTCAGGAAAGTCCTCTATGTTGAATGGCTCTTAAAGTCTTGAGATAGTTCTCAAACTACAGTTGTAAAGTTTTCCAAAGCATAAAAATTAAATACAAAAATCATCCACCCAAAAAACATGAAGGTTCTTACACTACTAAGCATATTATCAGCACCAAAAAGTAAGCTTAAATACATTTTACATATGAAAGTAATAACTGTCAAGTACAGTAAAATAACATAAATCAAGTCTTTAAATAATTTCCTACATTCCTGATCTCACCTTCAATCATAATCTAAATGCCACAGAAAGGTAGAATTTATTGAGCATCTATTAAGTACTTAGTACTGAATTAATCAGATGCTTTATGAACCTGCCCAACAATCCATGTTTGGCATTAACAAAGTTACCGCTTAGTTAGAACAGCCAAAAAATTCCCTCTAGGATCTAGTACCATGCCTCCCGATCACTAGGCACTAAACAGACATTTGTTAAACTGAAAAATTAACAAACTAAAATTGATACACACACACACACACACACATATACAACATACAAAGATGAAATACAATTTTGAATACCATGAACTAGAGGATCTAATTTTTGGACTAGATGATCTCTAGATATACCTGCTGTAACTGAAATACTGTGATTATAAGTGTGAGATGTCAGAAGGAAGGAACTGTGTACTTTGTGCAGTGATTTCTACATTATGGATATCCAAAACTCTAAATATCAATAGTTTAAAGATGGTTTTACATTTGTATAGTCATTCATATTTTTAAAACATTTTCACAGTCATTTCATTATTTATGTCTTTAAAAAATGATCAATTATAATGCAACATTTACATCACAAAACCAGATTAGGATCTTACCTCTTTTCTCTCTTTCTGTAAGCTTGAAGCAGGCATGCTCCTTGTAGGTGGATTTCTAATTTGCTCCTCTTTTTGTTTTTGAGAATGTTTTCTTGGAATTACAGAGTTGTTTACCATTTTGTCTTGTGTGTTGGTTTTAATATCTTTACTCATGTTCTGAACTCTCTTGGTCCTTTGGTTCTTCTGATCAAATCTCTTTTGTTCATAATCTTTTCTTGCCAGTTCATCCTTAACATAACCAAAATTAAAATTACTTAAAATCTATCCAAGTAGTAATGCTTTCACATCAAAACTACTAGAATTCATTTTCTGCTGCTATAGAAATATAATTTAGCAGTTTTAAAGGCTTTATAAGTAAATGATATTGGTTTACATATGAATAAAAATTCTTTTTAGAATAAACGAAAAATTTAAAAGACTGGTGTTTTATGGAGCAGAGGGAATGAGAAATAGTAGATGATGTTCAGGGATAAGAGGGCAACTTTTCATTATAAAGCTTTTTACACTTCTTGATGTTTAAACCATATGAATATAGTAACTGTTCCAAAAATTAAATTAAAAAATAAGTTTCCAAAAAGTAAACAATTTTGTAATAAAACGCTGAGATTTATTTATAAATTAAAGTTACTTGTAGGTTTAAACAAGCATATTTTGCATGAAATCCACAGTTATAGAGTGACATATATTGCTAGTCGTCTGCAGAACTAGATATGAACTCCAAGTCTTCTGACGCTTAGCTCACTTTTTTTCTGGCGCATTACATAGCAGTTAATATAAATTCTTTATAACCACATTAAAGATATATATTCTTAAAACAACAGTGTTTAAATGTGTATATTAGGGAATCCCCTGGCGGTCCAGTGGTTCAGACTCTGTGCTTTCACTGCTGAGGCCCCAGGTTCGATCCCACAAGCTACACAGTGAGGCCAAAAAACCCCCCAAAAACAAGAAAGAAACAAAAATAAATCCCCCAAACCAAAAAAACTAACACTTCATCTTCTACCACTGTGAGTACGTAGATACACACATCTTACAGTCAGGAAAAAACACTTTGCATCCCAAGGTAAAAATGAGTTACCCTGTCTAGTTTTGCTTCTTCAAATACATAGAATTTTAAGAATTTCCTTTAAATTACTGACCCCTTGATAAAAACAACTGTCGTGGATTTTTGCAATGCTAATGTCTGAAGATACACCATGAGCTTTGTGGAGGTGAGAAAGTGGCAGTTTTTCCAGCTGGAACTGACTTCTCTAAACTTAGTAACCTTAAAAATCTTGTGGAGTATTTTCCTTTTAAGTAACTTTGATGTTTTTACTTTGGTAAGCCAATGCTTCTAAATCTGCTGTCTTTTTTTTTAAAGGATCCTTTTTTGTAAGTATACTTCCTTCTTTTCTAAATGCTTTTGCTAAATTTTCTTTCAAATCACTCATATTTTAGTTATTATCCACAATTTTCCAGTTAACAGCCATAATATAATTTATGAGACAAAGCACATGTTAAGTAAAATGAAACTTATTACTAAGTAAGTATAAAGGGTGAGAGAGTGAAATTAAGAATTATCAGTGGACTTAAAAGGAATATTTTGAGAATATGTATGATACTTGTAAATTGTAATAAATGTTATCTCCTAAGAATTCAATTAATTCTTTTTTTTCCAATACCTACTTGAATTTCTGCAGAAATAGTTTTAATCCAGTTATCTACTGCCTTTCTGATTCGAATCTTCTCTGACACCTCTCTACAAAACAGAAAAAAGAATTTTCTTAAATTAACATTAAAGGTCCTAAGAATAGATCTCTTACCTAGTTTTGAATCTATTGTGTAGCCCAATATCCTTCATCTGAAAATGAAAAACCAATGTTATTAGTTTCATCGAATGTTTGAAAAGCACATGTAGATCCCAGAAGAAATGTACCAAGGAGAGGAAAAAACAGGGAAAATTAACATCTGTGAAAAATAATAGCAACATGTACATACCCAAATTCCAACTTTATAATAAGTCCACATGTCAAAGGCAATGAAGAACATTTTCTAAACATTAAAACACACTAAAACAAAATGAAGCACTTAGAAAAAAAATATGAGAGCCTGTAAACTGGCAGTTTCATAAAAAACCTTGGGATGCCAACATCCTGTCCTACCTGTTGGTAGATAGAGCATTGATAAATGAATACATGGCAGCTCCATCCTTTGCACGAATAATAGCTTCCAGGTTTTCTTCAAGTACTTTTTTATTGTTTTGTACTCCTCTCAAAATCTTCTCAGCATCTTTCAATATGGATCTCGTATTGGTTATTTGAAGCTTAGTGGAATTCTGTGGAAGATCAGCAACCCCTGACACAATGTGAGATTCTTTTGGCTTAAAGGATAAAAAGGCAAGAATGTTAATATGTAAAACTCATATTAATATTTTAATCCAAATAAGAGCTATTACTATAGTTTGGGACATATACTATGCCAATATAGTCTAAGGAATCAATTTGTCAAATTGAAGAGCTATAAAAGAATACTTGGCAACTAAAGTTTCTTTCCATTTAGAAGCACTAATGTGAATGTTCAGTGAAATGGGGCTGGGAAGCCCACAGCAGTTCGGTGGCCAACAAAAGCTCTATCTGGTGAAGAAAGCTAAAACAAAATAAGAGCAAGTTGGCTCTAGGTAGGCAGAGCAGACAATGTGAACTGGATAAACGAGGGCCATTCACAGTTCCCTTCCGCCTTCCTTCCTCTCCAACAGAAGCTGGAGAGCTACAGGTTGCCATGTGGCTCAGTCTTAGCCAAGGAGCAGTAAGTAGAAATCATTTGATGAGGGCTTTTGGAAAAGTTTTGTAAGGGGAACAGGCTGGGCTGACATGTCTTTCCATGCTTTGTCTTCATCATTCCTCTTGCTTTCTGTCTTGATAACTTTATTTCTTCGTAATTTTTACCTTTACTAATCATTAATTTTAGTATCTTGTTCCCACCTTACCTGGAGTATGCCATTTGTTTCATTCCTCTTTTGGCCAAGATCATGAAGAATATCATCAGACTTCTGCACAGTCACTTTAGCTGTTCCTAGTTCTTCATAGGAAGGAAATTTCTGAGTGGATAGAGGGTCAATGCTGTAAAAGATTTAAAATTAAAGTTTTCTAAATTGTCATAAGTTCAGTAAACAGTTGATTATATAAATCTTTGATACATTCTTAGTTATATGAATTCTAAATGAGTCTTATTAAAATTGTACAACAGAATTAATCAGTTATGTGATTAAACATATGAAACACCAAAAATTACAAGAAACAAGATTACTCTGGCCAGACTGGTTTAGGAATAGTAGAAAAAGAGCAGGAAAAAGCTAACGTGCAAAAGCACTTCTGGAATGGTGGAGTAAGAATCTCTAAAAATCTACTCCTGTTAAGAGTAAAGAGAACACTAGCAAAAATGGTCAAATCAGCTTTTGCAGAATGCTGGAAATTAAACAAAAGCTTGCAACAACCCAAGGAATATTTAAGTAAGAAAATGGCTGACAAGAACAGCAAGCTCTATGGCATTTTTAACTTGCCCTATTCCCAGAGCCCTTTCCCCAACTCTGTGGTAGCTTTGAACATCAACAGACTCGGGAATTCCCTGGTGGTCCAGTGGGTAAGACTCCATGTTCCCAATGCAGGGGGCCCGGGTTCAATCCCACATGTATGCCACAGCTAAGAAGTCTGCATGCTGCAACTAAGAAGCCTGCATGCAGTAACTAAAAAGGCCGCAAGAAAGATCCCACGTGCCACAACTAAGACCCAGCACAGCCAAAATAAATAAATAAATAGAACATTTTTTAAAAAAAGAAAACCAACAGCCTCACAACCACTAAAAAGTCAGAACGAGTTTGGAGCCCCTCAAAAAGTCCCTTCTCAGGGTTTCTCCTTAGACCTGACTCAGACTTATCTCACTGAGAAATCCCATCCCCAGGTCATTCTTCGAAAACAGTGCCAATTGTTCAACATCTTAGCTGCCTGAGGGGGTCATGCCAGTTGAGGCAAACAAGAGGGTAAACAATAAACCAAAAATTGGGGGAATGAGATGTCCATGGTGGAGTTCTGAAAAGCTCCAACACGTTACTGGGGATCTAGAAGGTCATGTGCACGTACAGGGCTATGTGCATGCAAAAGAATGACCTAAAAAGGGCCTAATCTTTCACATCTGACTGATCATGGGCTCTGCGCGAGTAGGAAGTTAAGGTTAAGACAGACTTATAAACTGCTGGAGCACTGAAGGTATGCCCCAACATGTAGATACACACACACACACACACACACACACACACACACACACACACACAGCCCCTTGCAAAGACAGGGAGACTTATTCATTCAAAGCAGATAAGGAAATCTCCTTCCAATCATTAGCAGACTTAGCTAACCAAATAGAAACTTGCTACACATGATAAAGAATTAAAATTACAGAATTAGTCCAGGAAAATCACTTAACAAACAGCAACAACATGAACAACAACAATCAGCAATACCAACAAACGCTGGTTGGGGGTGGCAGTTGTTGGAAGAATCTGATTTCCAGAACTGGCACATTAAAATGTCTAATTTTCAACAAAAATGTTGTGAGACACAAAGAAACAGGAAAGTATAACTCAGACACAGGAAAAAGCATAGTCAGTAGAAACTGTCCTTGAGGAAGCCCAAATATTGGACTTACTAGAAAAAGAACATAAATGAGCTACTACAATTAAAAGAAAGTATAAGAATGAAGTCTCAGGAACTCCCTGGTGGTCCACTGGTTAGGACTCCGTGCTTTCACTGCCGAGGGCCTGGGTTCAACCCCTGCTCAGGGAACTAAGATCCTGCAAGCTGCACGACACGGCCAAAAAGGAACCTAAAAGAATGAAGTCTCATCAAAGAATATCAATAAAGATAAAAACTATTTTTAAAAAAATAGAAATTCTGAGAGTTGAAAAATACAATAACTGAAATGTAACATTCAGTAGACGGGCTAAACAGCATATTCAAATTGGCAAAAGAAAGAATCAGCAAATTTAAAGATAGATTAATTGAAATTATCCAGTTTGAGGAACAGAAGAAAAAAAGAATGAAAAAAATTAAAAGTCTCAGAGACCTGTGGAACATCATCAAGCATACAACATAGCCCTTGGAGAGAAAAAAAAGGTCATGTGCACTATTTAACTGTGTAAAGAAATAACGGCCAAAAACTTCCCCAATTTAATGAGTATTAATCCACTCATCCAAGAAGATCAACAAAATCTAAGGAAGATAAACTCAAAGAGAGCCACACTTAGCTACATCATAGTCAAATTGTCAAAAGCCTAAGACACAGGGAGAATCCTGAAAGCAGCAAGAGAAAAATAACTAATTATATACAGTTTCCTCAGGAAGATTAACAGCTTACTTCTCATCAGAAATCATGAGGTCTAGAAGGCAGTGAGATGACATATTCACAGCACTAAAAGAAAAAGAGTGTCAACCAAAAATTCTACATCTGGCAAAACTACCCTTCAAAGGTAGAAATTAAGACATTCCTAGATAAACAAAACCGAGAGAATTCATCACCAGCAGACCTACTCTACAGTAAATACTAAAAAGAGTCCCTCAAAGTGAAATAAAAGGACACCACAAACTAACTCAAATCCATGTGAAGAAACAAAGAGTACTGGTAAAAGTTAACTACATAGGTAAATATAAAAGACAGTATTAAATTATTTTTGTTTATAACTCTTTTCTTCTATCGGATTTAAAAGACAACTGCATAAAGCAATAATTATCAAGCTGTATAGACAAACTTATAATGCAAGAAGACATAATTTGTATGACAATAATAGCAGAAAGAAAGGGGGAGGGAATCAATCTATATCAGAGCAAAGTTTTTGAATCCTATAGAAATTAAATTGGTATTAATCCTAACTAGATCATTTTAAATTAAGATGTTAATTGTAATTCCTAGGGCAACCACTGAGAAAATAACTCAGAAAATATAGTAAAAGAAGCAACAAGGGAATGAAAATCTTATACTAGAATATATCTATTTAATTAAAAAAAAGACATTATGGAGGAATAGTGGAATAAAAAAAGACCTAAGATATAAAAAAACATATAACAACATGACAGACATAAATCTTACTTTATCAGTAATTACATTAAATGTAATGGACTAAAATTGTAATGTCTTCTTATGAGATTATGCAAAATGTGACACGTTTAGTTTTTATTATTGTAGTTTTCATGACATTCAAAAAAAATTATAGTGGCTTAGATTTACTTGACTTTTTAAAAACTCTTTATAATGTAAAGTTTCAAACATACACAAAAGTAGAAAGAATAGTATAATGACCTCTATATACCTTTATTCAACTACAAAAATAACTAACTTATGGCTATTCTCATTTCATTTATACTTCCAACCCAGTTTTCCCCACCCTGCAATGGATTTTTTTAAATTAATTTATTTTATTTTTATTTTTTTATTTTTGGCTGTGTTGGGTCTTCGTTGCTGTATGCGGGCTTTCTCCAGTTGGGGTGAGCAGGGGCTACTCTTCGTTGCGGTGGACCGGCTTCTCATTGTGGTGGCTTCTCTTGTTGCAGAGCACGGGCTTCTAGGTGCTCAGGCTTCAGTAGTTGTGACTTGCAGATTCTAGAGCGCAGACTCAGTAGTTGTGGTGCACGGGCTTAGTTGCTCCACGGCAAGTGGGACCTTCCCGGACCAGGGCTCGAACCCATGTCCCCTGTGTTGGCAGGTGGATTCTTAACCACTGTGCCACCAGGGAAGCCCCTGCAATGGATTATTATTGAAGCAAATCCCAGATATCATTTCATCAGAAATGAACAGTAAATAATCCACAGTTTGAGAAAATTAGATGTATTCATAACTATATTATAGAAAAGAGGAAAGATCTATTAGCAGAAGAAAACAGTAACTAAATCTAAGACAATTTTTAAAAGCAATGTTTTAAATTCACTAAAATTTCTAAAGAAATTTTAAAAATATAAACAAAGCTCTTTTCAATGTAGCTTTTATTCCAATCTCTTGTTTTTACCTGTTTCTCCTCTCAGGATTCCATCCTATTTTTGATCTAGTTAGTAAGTTTTTGTCTGAAGATTCACTTATTCTTGTCAAAGAATCATAGCTATTCAAAATTTGTTCCAATAGTCCTACATTTTCTACAATAGAAGAAATACAATATCATTTTTCAAGTACTAATTCATTTCTCTTTTATATACTATCTCACATATATTTGTACTAAATTAGTTTCATGTGGTGATGACCTACTCAATTTACAATGTAGACTACACATACATTCATCAATAAAACTAAATATTTATAACTCAAGGAAACTATACTGGTAAAATTTTAGGCCTGAATTTATTTCCATCACAGAAAAAAGGAATTTGAACGAGAAGTAACATCATCACAAAGCCCAGTAAACTGTAACTTTTTTTTTTTTTTTTTTTTTTGCGGTACGCAGGCCTCTCACTGCTGTGGCCCCTCCCGCTGCGGAGCACAGGCTCCAGACACACAGGCTCAGCGGCCATGGCCTATGGGCCCAGCCGCTCCGCGGCATGTGGGATCCTCCCGGACCGAGGCACGAACCCGTGTCCCCTGCATCGGCAGGTGGACTCTCAACCGCTGCGCCACCAGGGAAGCCCTGTAACTATTTTTATAAACAGTGAAAGGGAGATTTAACTATTTCTTCACAACAACTATTGGTTGAATCCTCCTTTTAGCCTCATCTTTAATGAGACTACATAACAAACTTTTTTTTTTTTTTGGTGAGGTTAGTTTATTAATTAAAGATTTTATTATCTTTTAAATTCCTTAAGATTCTTTAAATGTGTCCAAGACAAGACTGGAATGCATTTAAATGACTCCAAAAATGAAAGCTTATATTTAACATTTTTACTTACTTTTACTAGAAAGGCTATATTTTAAGTGTCTATAACAAATTATTATTTCCTGTCACTTATAAAGGTTATTAGCACTTTTTCCAATTGAACACAATAATAAATGTTAAAATTCTCTGAGTTTTAGTATTTAATTCACACTTAAAAACAATATAAGTAAACATGATAATCAACCTTACCTTCTATAAAGCATTATTTTTTATTTATTAATAACAAATTTTTTTCATTAAAGGTTTAAGTAATAACATGTTGAAGATAGTCAGAACAATTATAAAGGTATATCTCCAACTCCTTCTACAAAGAACCTAAAGAAGCTTGATTTGCCCAGAAAGTATCATTTAAATACAAATATTAAAAATAGAGATCCTACTTCAGTTACTACAAGGCACATTAGAGAATTATAAATCATGAGTGTGGAAATCTGTTCCTAATTTGAGATGGGTCTAATAAAAGTAGTGGGTGCTAATTATAATTGCTTTATTACCTGTATGATGTGATATCTCCATATTTTCTTTTTTATCCGTAGGATTTTCCCTCTTTGATATTTTATCATCCTTTGAAACAGGTACAGGAGCAAATCTGCGGGGTGCTGGTGTCTCCAAAGGAGATTTCTGTTTATCAAAATTGGTATCTTCAACCTCTATTGAAGGTGCTTCAATAGAAAATAAAGAAAATAATAAATTTAACTTACTTTTTAAAAACGTTTAAATTGTAATATTACTCTTCCCCATATTTTAAAAATAAAACAAAAATCATATAGGATACTCAAATTATTAACAAATATATAGAAATAAGTTCATCCTCACTAGAATCAGAAGAATACAAACTATAAACACTTTATACTTATACCTAATAAATAAGAAAAAAATATGACAATATTCAGTGCTATTCAAGTTGTGGTGAAAAATGGCATAGCCAGACACTGCTCGTGGCAATGAAAACTGGTAAGACCATCTGGTGCTAAGTATAGCAAGTCTTAAAATTTTTATATACTTTGATCTAGAGAGATCCCACTTTAGAGTACAAAATACATTAGACAACTATGAACGGTGAGCGTGGAAACCTGAGTTCCGGCTGTAGCTCTGACACTTTCACTCTCAAGCCAGGTGACCTTGAGCAGGCAGTCATAACCTTTCTGGGCTTCATCTTCCTCCCTTTACAACTTAAAAACTGATTCACATCACTTCACAAAAGTTTTGTAAGACCCACTCATTTGGGGGAAACGTAAAGCACCTTGCAAGTATAAGGAACCTTTAACATGTCTGTAATCCAACAATGTTCTAACAAATCAAATGTCAGGAATATTGTACTCCATGGATCTGTATATCATTAAAGGGATAGGCCCTTGATTTTCATTAGTTCATTATTCAAATATCAATAATTTGGAGATACATTTATTGATATAGTTTAAATTCCAAAGGATTAACACAAATAAGCTATGTATTCCTTTGTTTTTATAAAGAGATTTTTAAAATTCCATTAAAATAGACTTGCATTACTAACTCTTTGAAAATATTTAGAAATAGTTTCTAATTGTACTCAGATGGTTTCTCCCCTGACAGAATCAAGAAAACAGCAAATATCCAGTTTGTCAGAAAATTGGTGAATTGATGACAAGCATTTTTGATGCTAGATAAGTAAAATTTTTCTAAATTTATATAGAAGTGCTTCTGACAATTTATGAAAGTTATTAATTAAAACCATTAAGTAGAACATGATCCATAACTTGACTGAACAAGTTTCAAAATAATCTAAAACTTACCTGACCTAAAAAAAAACCAAAACCTAATTTTATAAAACAAAGAGTCTCTCACAACCTTGTAAGTAAGTTTTCAGCTTATATACTGCAAAGAACATTCATAGCTGGCATTTTTTATTCATAGAAAACTACATATTTTTACCTTGTTTGGAAGCAAAGGTGTTATGTGAAGATAGATTACTGCTACCAAAATTCAAATGGTCTGGTTTTACAGAATACTTTTCCACTGCTCTAGAAGGGGGCACAGTAACGGGCTGAAAACTACTAGTCTTGAGTGCAGCACTAATGAAGTGAGTCTAGAAAACATAAAATTACTTTGTTAATTTCAAATATCATTTGAAAGAGTTAGATGACAAAATACTTTGAATTTATTAGAAGACTTGAAAACAATCTATTAGATTTAATAAACAATGAAAATACATACATTACATGCAAATATCTACTGCAGCAGCAATGCCACTGGAAGCATATAATAGCACTTGGGTTAAGTCTGGCTCTGCAGTGTGGCCCTGATCATTTAATTTATTCTAAACCTCCGTTTCTTCCTTTCCACCTCAGAGATGGCTCAAGAGACACTGAAGCAGGGTAGGAGAGGACCAGGAAGAAGGGACCCTAGCCCTAGACCTCTACTTAAACCAGAGAATTTAAAACCAAAACATCTCATCTTTTATATCCTGGATGGTAAGATTTTATTTTAATTAATGGTTTAAAAACCATTGACAGAAAGCACTCAAATAAAATAGTAGCCGCGCATAGTAGCAGCAGTAATTTATGCATTTACGTATAAATGGAAACTATAGTGACAACACAGTTTTAACACTATTAAAACATCTGAAATGTGTAAGTATCTTAACTAATAAAACGGATTTTAAAAGAGTTTTATGCTAGACAAAGAAAAACCGAAAAGATTTATAGTTTTACAGAATTCTTAAAAGTGTGTTGAGATCACTCTTCAAAAAGAATTTCATTTCATTAAGCCTTAACTGAACTACTAAAATACTCACTGAAAGTTCAATTTTCTCTGTAGTTATAGGCTTTATAAATAAGATGTCTGAATTAGCAAAGATTCCATTCTTCCAAAATCAGAAAGTTAATAAATTATGCGTTTATTTATGGAAGGATAAATGAATGGCAGGCACCTAGCACTACCTTAAAAAAACTCAATGTGCTTTTCAAATGTGTCTTCTCATTCTATCCTGAACCAAAAATATTTTCTAGGTAAAGAAATCAAGGCTCAGAGAAGCAAAGTTACCTGTAGACTGGGGACCAGCACTCTGATAGGCCCACTCCTAGCCTCTCCAGATGACATGCTGCATACTCAATTTTAGCAATGTATGGAGTACTTAGTAAAACTTTATTTTATATGCCCATAATCATTCCAATAAAAATAATATCTTAATCCCATGAAAATTTCAAGACAAGCTCTATTAGGAAGTCTTGAAAATAATAGGACATTAGCGTTCACTCTGTGATCTTATATTGAGCTATGATAAGCTTATTTTTATATATTCTTCTGAATGTTATATTTTAATTTTATTTTTAAAAGTTTTTAAACTGCATACTAAGTAGGGAAAAAAAGTAAATTAAAACCAATGCAGGGCTTCCTTGGTGGCGCAGTGGTTACGAATCTGCCTGCAGGGGCTTCCCTGGTGGCGCAGTGGTTGAGAGTCCGCCTGCCGATGCAGGGGACACGGGTTCGTGCCCCGGTGCGGGAGGATCCCGCAAGCCGCGGAGCGGCTGGGCCCGTGAGCCATGGCCGCTGGGCCTGCGCGTCCGGAGCCTGTGCTCTGCAATGGGAGAGGCCACAACAGTGAGAGGCCCGTGTACCCCAAAAAAAAAAAAAAAAAAAAAAAAAAAGAATCTGCCTGCAAATGCAGGGGACATGGGTTTGAGCCCTGGTCCGGGAAGATCCCACATGCCATGGAGCAACTAAGCCCATGCACCACAACTACTGAGTCTGAGATCTAGAGCCCGCGTGCCACAACTACTGAGCCCACGTGCCACAACTACTGAAGCCCACGTGCCTAGAGCCTGTGCTCCACAACAAGAGAAGCCACTGCAATGAGAAGCCCGTGCACCGCAACGGAGAGTAGCCCCAGCTCGCCGCAACTAGAGAAAGCCCGCGCCCAGCAACAAAGACCCAACACAGCCAAAAATAAATAAATAAAATAAATAAATTTATTTTAAAAAACCCAATGCATTTACGATGCTGGTCATTCACTCATTCAAAAAGAAAGTATACTGAGTACCTGAGTGCTGCGTAGTATCCCAGGACTTAGAAATTCCAAAATAAATAAGAAACTATACTATCAGCTCTCTGTGAGGATAATTCTTCTTTTTATAATAGCCCAGTGCCTCATATTCAAAAGGCATAAGAATATTCATTCTTTTTAATTAAGTAAATGTAGAAGCAAATAAGTATACTAGGTGGTTCTCATCCAAGGGTGTGCAACAGAATCATTAGAGAGCTTTCAAGGATTCCCAGACCCCATCTGAGACCTGCTGTCTCAGACTTTCTGAGAGGTACAAGCACGTGTATATTTATAAAGCTCTCCAAGTGAGTCTGATGCACATTCCCAGGCTAAGAGCCACTGACGTAAACAAAAAACTGCAATGCAATAAATGCCCTTTAAAAACGCCGTCAACGGAAATACCACAAAAGAAGGAAAAGCCAACTATAAGGAGAGGTCTCACAGAGCTAGACGTCTGAACTAGAACATGCAGAGTTACCCCATAGAGGAAAAGAATTCTGAACAAAAGCAAATCATTATTTAAGAACTAAAACTGTTACAATCTCCTGAGCTATTGCAATAATCAATGAATATTAGCTTAGAGATCCACGTGATAAAAGGTCATGGAATGTGTAATCCCTTTATTACCTGAATATCTATTTGTTGTTGCTGCAGTTTTTCAAGATGCCTAATGTACTGCTCCATAAACACATTCATTTGCTTTCCATGATCACGGCAGTGTAGTTTCTCATGTTTATTCTGAATGGTTGTCTGCTGCTCTGTAACGCGTTGTAGCTGTTTATCAGTCTCCTGTAACTTATTGAGTAATTCTGTAACAGTATTGACCTTTGATTCCAACTCACTCTGCACCTAAAACAGTAAAAATATCCAAAGATATCAAAAATATGCTCAATTACTAGAAAGATTATATAAAGTGACTGGTATTGAGAAATTATCAAACCAAATTTCTGATGATTTTATGCCTTTATTTTTAGAATCACAGAAATAAAAGGCAGAAGATAGTTATCCTTAAGTAGATCTTTTCTCTCATAAAAAATAACAAATTTGTCACATACAATTTTTATTTCTTAAGTGGAAATTAAATACTTAATGGAAATTAAAAATACTTAAATGGAAATTAAAAAGAAGGAAATAGCAAAACAAAGTAGCTTTCGATACTTCACTAATCTGAGGCTGAGTTAGGTCAGCAGTCCTGGCTCTCCCCCTATTGGCTCTAAGACCTTAATGCTGACTCTGACCTGTTTCTCATTTTTCCCATTTACAAACTAAGGGGTTTGGCATAGATGGTCTGTATGGTCCCTTCTAGCTCTAAAATAAGGATGACCAAACATCCCAAGTACCCAGGACTGAGGGGTTCCCAAGATGATATTTTTCAGTGCTAAAACTAAGAAAGTCCAGGATTTTCTAGAACTAACACAGGGATGAGAGATAAATCTCACAACTTTTGAGAAATAATTCACAACTACAGACAGCAATATCCCTAGCCAATGGCTGGACACAACAATTACAGAATCAGTTTCTAATAAACATTTTTACATTTTACAAAGTAGTAATGACTAATCTGGGAAGAAACAGATATACTTTTATCAGTGGAGCTGCTGTTGCAATGGCGGCAGCAGTTGCTGCAGCCACAGTTGCAGCTGAATCAATTCCACTGGGTGAAGTTCTACTCTCCTGAATAATAGGGTCCTTTTCTGCGCTGGCATCTTCTAAAAGCTGTACCTTTACCTCCTTAAAGACAGGCATGCTTTGAGCTCTGTAAATAAAAAAGGAATAAAATCTATTCAGTAACCTCTACTGAACCATTAGAAGAAATACCTACAAGTGGTAATCTGCTGCAGGTGAGTTTTCTTGATTTTTTTAATTTAAATCCCTATTTTTCACTATCAGCATCTTATTAGTCATTTGGTTAATGAAATCTATTAAGGCTCAGGTCACTACACACTAAAGAAATAAAAAGGTAATTCCTTGAAGGCACTGATATTTCAGAAAATATGACTTATGCATGTGGAAAAGACATGGGCACAATTACAATGATTTATAGTCAAGAAGTACAAATTTATAACATGCAGAAAAGGCTCTAAGAATTTAGGTATCAAGTTTTACTCCCAAAGTAAGACAACCCAAGAGGGATCGTTAAAACTGCTGAAAAGAATTTTTAAAATTCTAACTCATTTAGATTTAATAAATGTCACCTAGTTTATTAAAATGGGCACAAAATACACTACTAAGCAGTCTGGATTAAAAATGAGTCCAGAAAATAGATACATATTCACAGTAAGGCATTTAACTAAACACCTAAAAAAAAAAAAAAAAGACTGGTCAATTTTGTGCTGTATTTGGCCTAAAAGAAATCAATGAAAGAAAACACTGACAAAACTGAAGACTCCCTAAGGTAAGTCTAAGTAAAATCAACAGGAATGAGCTCCATCTCCAGCTGCTGAATTTCCACCCTTTGATTTTTCCTTTTATTTTTTTTGCGGTACGCGGGCCTCTCACTGTTGCGGCCTCTCCCGTTGCGGAGCACAGGCTCCGGATGCGCAGGCTCAGCGGCCATGGCTCACGGGCCCAGTCGCTCCGCGGCATGTGGGATCTTCGCGGACTGGGGCACGAACCCGTGTCCCCTGCATCAGCAGGCAGACTCTCAACCACTGAGCCACCAGGGAAGACCCCCATCCTTTGATTTTTGAAGAAGGCCACAGAGCTCTTAAACTTACTCCTCATTGATGTTGCCTCATTTCTATTAAGAGCATCATTTTTCTCTCATTCTCAAAATTTTGAAGTTAACTTCTCTGTCCTCGTTTACCTTCTCATGCCCAACTGAGTCATCAGGTTTTGTCAATTATTTCATCACAATTGCAGGACTAGTGTCATGGAATTATGGAGGTAGGGGGAACCCAGTAGCCCATCTTTCCTAATTTTCACATCAAGAAACTGAGGTCCATAGAGGTAATGGGATTTACTTGATCACGTCACAGAACTAGTAAGTAGCTGAGTTAGGACCAGTTCCCAGAGATCGTCCCATAACACCAAGCTTTCTCTCTCAAACAGCACTTCTCCCTTCAGACTTCTGCTCTAGTACAAACCATCATCTCTAGCCAACTATTTCATTCTTCCCATTTCTAATTGCTTAAAAACTCTCCACACACATTTTCCCACCATTCAAAAATCTAAAATCATTCCTTATAGACAACTGAATAGGCTACTTTCCTGTTTGGCCTTCCACACACTCCATCCTCTGGCCCTGCCCTATACACACTGCACTTTTCCTCCCAAAACCACCTCTTCCTGAGTCACACTGCTCTCACTGACTATGCCATGCCACTCCCACAGCTGACTCCATGCTTTTTCTCACTCTCTCAACCTTCTTCACCTAACTTACTCTATCCTTCTAAAGATACAACAAAAGCCTTACCTTTTTCAATAAGCCTGCTCTCATAAAATTTCCTCTTGATCTTTCCATTCATTAATTACTTTTGCATTTACTTCCTATACCACACAACTGAGGCTTGACAGTCAGCCATCCTATGGTTTAAATGTCTGTACAGAACAGTTTAACAATGTATTGAATGTTTCCTCTCACAGCTCTAATCATGCATTCCTCCATATATCTACCTATTCTCTCCCCAGCCAAGCTCTAAGCAACCTGGGGTGGGGGGCCGGGGACTTCTTTTATACCAAACAGCAACTAAGAAAGAGCACATAGTAGGTGCTCAATATATATTTAGCTGAGTGGTGTACTAAGAAAATGTAATTCAGATAATCTGTATCTTTTAGAATTTCTGTCTGAAGTCTGAATGTGATTTACCCTTTAAGATCTTTCATTCTACTTTAATACATTAAATTGACCAACAAGAAAAATAACATTATAAGGCTAGACATCAACTTTACAGGCTTTAAAATTTTATTTTTTCCAATTATCAAATTAATAAATGCTCAATGTAGCAAATGAGCTTCTAAGTGTAAAGAACTAGAAAAAATGCACATAACTCTCCCATTCAGAAGAAACTGTTTCCTTCTAGTCTTTTTCTAGAACTTTCTTCTTTATTCCTAAATCCTCTGAATCTGGCATCTATCCCAATGCTACACTGAAACTGCTCTTACCAAGGCCATTAATACCTCGTCTTGCTCAATTCAATGGACACTTTTCAGTCCTTATCTTTCTTTACCTCTGAGCAGCTATCAAACTTAGAACCTCATTTCCCTTGGTTTTGTTAAGACCATACTCTCTTACACCTCTGGATAAACTTTCTGAGTAACATTTAGAAGCCACATTGCTTTCTTTGTACATCTCTTAAAGGTCTGGTTTTCTCAGAGCCCTACCCTATGCCATCTCTTTTCACTCTCACACTCCCACCGAGTCACTTCAATCACTTCCAGAGCTTAGACTACTATCTACATACAGATGACTTATGGATTTCTAGCTTAGACCCCTTTTGTAAATTTGACCTTTATATTCAATTTCCTATCAGACATTTTTCACCTGGATGTCTCATAGGTACCTCAAACCCCTGCTTACATCTAAAATGAAATTTATTCCCCCAAGGCTTCCATTTCTTAATGAATACTACTACTGACTATGCATTTATACAAGCTAAAAATCTAGGATCCATCCTTAGCTCCTTCCTCACTCTCACATCTAAGCAGCAGTTCCTGTCAATTCTATCTCCAGATCATCTTCCAAACCTGTGTACTCCTCTACAGCCCAGCATGATTCCCACCCTCACATTCCACCACTCCCCAATGTACTCAGGACCAATCTAATTCATCTCTTTAAAAGATTCCTGAAAAATTCACAGTCAACTGGTTTCCTGGACTCCAGTCCAGTCCTCTTCCAATCATTTTTTCATAACTACCTGAGTGAGCCTTTTAAGAAAAATATATCACGCTTTAAAACTTTTAAATGATTTGCTGTTTCTCTTTAAGTCCAAACTTCTTTAAAGTAGTTTATAACCTCTCCAGCCACATGTAAGGACATTCTACCCTTGTTCTAGACACTCTGGACAGACTCTTCATTCCTCAAAGGCTCCAGCTGATTACCTTTTATCACAGCTTTACAGCATATTATAGTAGCAAATAGGGCAGATTTTCCATCATTCCATTTCTGTTTCTCCAAAATTAGCTATTCTCAACTGTGTGCATTCTAGATGTATGTATTCTTAACAGTATGTGTATATATTCTCAATTTGTGTGTCCTTCCAAGTAAATTTTAGAATCACTTTGCCAAATTCCATCCACCATTCTCAAAAAAAAAAAAATTCAAGTGACACTAACTACAGCAAAATCTCTCTTAACCCAGTATGAGAGTCATTTTATATTTCTGACTCAATTATTATTCTCTACATTGCAATGACCTTCTCAGAGGCCCTTCCTAGTTTTTTTGTTTTTTGCTTTTTAAAAAAAATTCTGTGCATCCATCCTGAAACGGGGAGAGATCTACTGTGAACAGATAAGAGGAGTAGTGTTCACAGTTACCTCTCACTGTCCACTTGTAGATAAACAACTTCTCCCTCTCAGATCTGAGAGTTCTGACTTGAAGGCAAGTTGATAAAGTCCCCATTACGGTTGCAAGCAGCCACTTCCACCTGGGGTCAGCTGGATGGAAATGGTAATCACTTTCTCTCCAAATGAGTCAGATGTAGTCTGCAATTTTTAGTTCAAGTATAGAATTTGGGAGACTGCACTACTCCCTCGTGCCCTTACTTTTGCCTTTTCTTATATATTTACAAATCCCAGAATGCAATTTACCATCCAAATTCTCCTCCTAACCACCATATCACATATTGGGAACTGGAGGCTGATCAAATGCAAAAAGGAAAAGCACCATTAAGCAAAACAACCAGTTGTGAAACTCTGGCTGGCTCAGATCACACCCTTGTAGTTTGGAGGTAATATTTATTTCATTAGTGTTTCCCAGAGTATAATATGTATACCATGGATAACTATAGGTGAAAAAGAATAAACTTTATCTTAATAGTTATATACTTATTTTCATTGTATTATTAGAAATACCAACTTTCCACTTATAGAAGTAATCTAAAATTTCCTTTTTGAATAAAATGAGAGTTCAAAAGTAAGTAAACATTTTTCCTATTTTCTAAGGGGTGTCCCAGGCTGCTCTGGTTTAGGAATAGAATACATTTAGCCTAAGAATATGTATCTCATTCCACCGCCACTAATGATAAAAAAAAAAAAAATCCTCCAGTGATATATTCTTTCATGTTTAGCATGGTGCTGTTGTCAGGGTTGGTTCTGTATTTCACTGGCATTAAAGATAAAGTTGGGAGGAAGCATTTGAATAGAGTAGTAGCCACATTCCCCTTCACTCCATCCAGATGCTAAGCTTGTCCCTTTCTCAAATCTTAATCAGAAAAAGTCTAAATGTCCTTTGATAGTAAGTAGTAAGTATTATATATTTGGAACTACTTGACTACTGCTATAAGCAGTATAGTGAGGTGACTAAGAGAGGACTCTAAAGACAGACTACCTGGGTTTGAATCCCAGCCCAGTGAATGCTTGCTAAATGACTTTGGGAAAATCAATCCCTCTCTACCTCAGTTTCCTTATCTATAAAATGGGGATTCTGTAAAATTGGGATAGTAATGGAATCTATTTCATTGGATTTTGAGAGAATTCAATGAGTTAATGCACATAAAGTGCTTAGAACAATACATCTTCAATAATAATAATAATAATTAACAGCCACTGAGTATTTTACACATGCCCAGCACCATGAAAAATGCTTTATACATATTATCACATATATATATTTCACACATTGGAGAAAAAAAAAACTTTTTCCTAGGTGCAAAGTATAAATAAAGCTGATTTTAGAGAACCATATAGAAACACAAGAAATGGCCCACCTATTTTCTGTAAATGAAACTTACTTTTGTTTTAAAACTGCTCTTAGAGCATCTTTCTGTCCCATAGTGTACTGAGAAATAAAGATGTCATTTGCTGCAAAATCAAAACACAAAAATATACTTTAGATTCCTGAAAATTTATTAAATTTTGATAAGCTACTCAAAGAAAAACTTTTTTAACTAAAAAAAATGTTTGGGGATTCAGCAATATGACCTTTCAATTTAAAAAGGTAAGGAACACATTAAATGACTGAGTAATAATAGTTATAACCCTAGACTGTAGGAAAAAAATTGTGTAAAAACACCTGGGGCCAAATGAGAGACATTTGTTCAAACTCTAACAATAAAACTGCTTAGATGAAAATAAAACCAACTACTTTTTAACTGTCATTAAATAAATTTTTTCAATGCATATTTTAATCTATTATCTTACCAAAGACTATACAAAACTTGAATTCAGCATGTATAAACAGGTATCAAATACCAAACCTATGCAATATGTTGGCAATAATAAAAGTATCCTTACTGTTACAAACCATTTTCTGGACTTTAGAGATTCCATTAGTAGCTTAATTTGGAAGGAAAAACTAATTAAAAATGAAAATAATAAGAAAAAACTGTAAGGCTGTTTAATGAATATCTGAAAAGAAAAATCAATGTCTAAAAATCTAAAATTCTATCCTTACCAAGGAAATTCTTACACGTTACAACATAAATGAACCATGAAGACATGCTAAGTGAAATAAGTCAGTCACCAAAGGACAAAAACTGTATGATTCCATATATATGAGGTATAGTGGAATTTATAGAGACAGAAAGTAGAATGGTGGGAGGGGGAATACAGTTAGTATTTGATGAGTACAGAGTTTCAGTTGGGGAAGATGAAAAGTTCTGGAGATGGACGGTGGTGATGGCTGCACAATATGAATATACCTAATGCTACAGAACTGTACACTTAAAAATGGTAAAGATGGTAAATTTTATGTTATGTATGTTTTACCAAAAAAAAATCAAATCTATCCTTTTACCTTTTTGTCTGTTGTTCTCTTCTGTTTTATCCAAAGGCAACACTTGCACTGCAACATCTTTAGAAAAATCCTTTAAGATATGAAAGGAAGAAATGAAAGGCTAAATAAACTTTTTGATTTATTATTTATCAATTACCATTTACTAGCCATGTGACTACTGTGCCCTGGGAGGACAGGACTGTGTGTTTTATATGCTTAATTCCCAGCACCACCATAATGCTTAGGTACCTTGAAGCTACTCAAAGATTTGTTGAATGAGTAACGAGCTGTCATCAAGTGAACGAATGGGTAAGTGAACAAGCAAGCAACTGCGACCTTGCAATTCAGATTCAAATCCTGATTTGGTACTCTCAGCAGAGCAACTTATGTAACATCTCAGTGGCTATAGTTAAATGTGAAAATGTGATTCACTGCGAATCAAATGAAGTTCGTAAGGATGGTCAACGCATGGCACAATATCACAAATTAATTACAGTATTCTTTGTCACTAAGCTATAATGTGGTCTCAGAAGACTTCACTATATAAGTGACATCTACTGGCAAATAGCTTTCTGCTCACATGTGTAACCCTAGACTTCGTTTCTAAGATTCTATTCAGTGCCAAGACACCATGACTTTTTAAGTACTAGGTTCAGTCAACATTGCTTCATCTTCCTTACACACACATTTTTTTTCCCTGCTAAATCATTAAAGGGAAAAGAGAAAATCATAAAAGAAAACTGATCCAAGCTATCTGCTGATAACAGGTGTTAACTTCCTAAAAATAGCCAATGAGGCTAACAATACAGTAGAATGTATCTGGGAAATTAATGTAAAGAACTCCCACAAATCCGTTACAAAAAGCACAGCACATAAATATGTAATTCACAAAAGAGTAAATACAGGTGGCAATATAAATGAAAAAAATTTCCCCTCCACTAATAATAAAAGAAATAGAAAATAAAACAATGAGATGCCTTTTTCACCTATCAAAATGGCAGGGTTTTTTTGGGTTTAATTTTAATGCTTCGTATAAATAAAGACGGGGAGAAATAACCCCACTAATTCTTACTCATGACCTTGCTGGAGAATATATATTGATACAGTTTTTCTGGAGGCAATTTAGAAACATTGCAAAAAAACGTGCATAATCTTTTATCTAATAATTTTACACCTAGAAATTAATACAAGGAAATGAGCTAGGATATATACCAGAATGTTCATCACCTGCTTGTTTATATTATAAAAAACGGGGAAAAAAACCTTAATGTCAAATGACAGGAATATGAACAAATAAACTTTGGTACATACATACACTGAAATTCTGTGAACCCATTAAAAGTTCCTAGGAAAGGCGCCTGGTGGCGCAGTGGTTGAGAGTCCGCCTGCCGATGCAGGGGACACGGGTTCGTGCCCCGGTCCGGGAAGATCCCACATGCCGCGGAGCGGCTGGGCCCATGAGCCATGGCCGCTGAGCCTGCGCGTCCGGAGCCTGTGCTCCGCGGCGGGAGAGGCCGCAGCGGTGACAGGCCCGCGTACCGCAAAAAAAAAGAAAAATAAAGTACACAAAAGGCTTCAGAATAGTTTGAATGATATATAATTTACACCTCATTTTTTTTTTATTATGTTGTTACGGCTGCTTTACCTTTACCTTACAGTTTGTAAAAACATTTCTTTGGTAAATGCAATTTAAATAAAAACAAGGTCTGTTGCTAATCAAACAAAATTTTAAAAAGCATTATTTGCCAATACTTAAAATTTTAACATGAGCATAATTAAGAATTCTTTTGCTTACACTTTCTGACACAGTGGGATTTTCTAATGGAGGCTGCTGATAATTTCTGGCAGAAGTTAAGTCTGATGAACCTAACAAAATAAAGGAATCAATTTTAGTGATTTTTAAATCAGGATGTAACCTTTTGAAACTGTACAGATATAATTCAAGAACTATAAACTCCATATTAATGCAATTAATTAAATTGGAAGCCACTCTTCATGCAAAAATCTTAAAATGTACTTAAATATATCCTGATGAAGTTTTTTACATCTGATATTTTGGAAAATAAGGGCTCAGAACTGACAATCAAATGAGATAAGTATAAAATGTTATAAAATATATCATTACACTATTGGATTTGGACAAACTATGGGTACAATCATTTGTCAGGAATAAAACATGCGCATGATATAAAAGCCTGATTTAACAGCAGGCCTATGTTATGCTGTACCCCTCAAAAGCAGCACTATAAAAGCTGCTTTATTCTTTTGTTTTTTGTGCTTATATTCATTAATTTGATTACCAGTGAAGTGGGTAAAACGTATGCTATCTTCACTTTCAGGGAGCTCCAGACAAGTGAATTGGGACATGGAAGCCATCAAAATGCAGAAATTGTGCTTTTCTACTATCCAAACAGAAGGTAAAAAGCCAGCACTACTGGTGAAAAGTAAGCACATCACACTAGCTGAGTGTGTCCATCACAGTTGTGGACAAGAACAGTGTGCCAAAAACACGCAAAGAAAATACAAAATGTTTTATTCATTCTATCTATTCAGTATTATTCGATGTAGACTGTGGGTACCTGGCCATTTTCCCAGGAAAAGGGGTCACTTTTCAAACGCCTGTACAAACTAGACATATATTTAGGAATTTAATCATCAAAAGTCCTCTAAATTTTGAAACACAAAAAACGAAATGAAAATAAAGACTAAAGATTTACAGAAGTGAAAACTGGTTGAAAATATTCGGAATCACATACCACATAACGTTCCATTCAAGCTCTTCCCAGTTCTAACAGGAAGACGTTTATTTGCAGACAACGCTGGAGGAACACGGCACAACTCATCTTTCAGCAAAGGCGAATTATCTCCCTGATTTGGAGAAATTACCTCACGAAGTCTCCTCGCTGGTATTTTAACCTTTTTTTTCTTTTCCGGGCTAAACTCAGAGCCTTTCATATTACTGGTAACAAAACTAGTCCCACAATTATGAACAGAATTTTCTTCTGGGTCCATTAAACTTCAGAACAAAATTTTCACCGCTTTGAGGATTTCGGGGGGGCAGGGGTAGGGGAGAAGAAATAAAGTGGGAGTATGATAAAGAAAACGTGAATTTCAAGTGATTTTGAAACATGCAGTCATCAACTTTTAAATAAAACGTCTAAAGAGACTATGCACAAAGCTAGAAATTTCAATTTGGTATTTAATCCAGGTTTAGAGACGACTAGAACATATTTACCCATTAATCCCACTCAGTCTATTAATGCACCATGCCAATTAATCTGAAAGTGAGGATGACAAGAGAATGACCGCATAAGCAATAATTACAATAACAGAGCACTCCCCAGCCGGAGAGATGGCAGTGCAAAACCTACCAGATGTGGAGGCGGAGTTAAAATTTGAGAAGAGGGAGTCAAGCAGGTAAAACCGAAATGCTATTTTTTTCAAAATCACCCACATAAGAAGCTTAACAGCTTTCTTCAGCCAAAGAGTCTTACACACCCCTCCAGAAGCAACCATCAGACACCTAAATTCACCCCTCTGCGTCTTCCGAACCCTCGGCAACAGCGGAGTCACGGGTCTAAGCTGACAACAGCTTCAGTTAGCCGCGGGTCAACACCTACTTCCCTTTAAACCTGCCCTTCAGACACAACACGCATGCGCGCCATGAAATCGTCCAACCAAAAAGCTAAACGCTCTCCGGTACTCTTCCATCCCTCTCCGGGTGGAAACAAACACCCAACATAAAAGGCTTAAAACGGGTGTGAATTTTTTGTTTTATTAAAGGCAGTACATTGCCCCACAAGGCTTAAAACATTGAATAACACTCGGGAGTTTCATCCAAGACCTGAAGAGCGCCCAACGTAGATGACAATACCAATCTTGTTTATTAGGGACTGTTTACAGGGTAGCTCCCGCAGACCGTTAGGGACGCGAGATTAAGTAAATTAGTTTTACAAAAAGTTTCTACAGATTCGTGTTGATATTGAAGAGAAAGTCAGAAATAGCTTTATCTAAGCAGACAATCAAAAAATCAATTTTCAGGGGATTTTAAAATTTGTTTATGATATCGGCTTTTTCCTCTAGAGTTTCCGGCGTTATAACGAATCGGTGAAGTAGGGTATAAGAGCTATTTGACATCGCCATTCCCACGTGTTCTCCTTCATCCAGCGGCTGCGGCGCCGGCCCTGACCCAGATCCTCCGCCCCCAGACTCGACTGGCAGCGGAGCCCCGCAGCCTCCTACTGGTGTCGGATGCGAGAGTCTGTCCTTAAGTATGGTCTCTTTTCTCTGTCCACAGAATCCCGGGTTTCCAGGCGGGGGGCTGCAAGCTACGCTCGGGAAAGGTGGCAGGGTCTCTGAAGGAGGCCGCCGCGGTTACCTGGTGCTATGCGGGGGCTGCGGAGCCGGGCAACGCGTCCCCAGAGCGGGTTTGGGACCTGCCTTGGAACAGAGTCATCACTGTGGCGAGGGTCGAATACGAGGCTCTGAGCCACCTTCAACCCAAGTTTGGGGAGTCGGGGTCTTGTTTTGGGACAGTGAGTTAGACTGTAAGGCATCCACCCTGTGACCTTGAGCTGAACCCTCCTTTAACTGAAAAATTCTCTCTAGACAGAAGACCAGGGCCAACACACCTTATCTGATTTGCTGATTTTCGAGGATGCATTACTTAAACGTTTCCCTTTACGCATTACTAAAAGATTAATCAAAGCAAAAAATGTAATCTGATGTAAAGGTTAAATAACAAATTTTTATTTATTTTTACATCTCAGCTGTCTACTTTGATAGAAGAAATCCTAGAATTAAAAGAGACCTTAAGGGCTCAGCTTTAGAGAACCTTTTAAATCTTGATGAGTTTCTGTATTTCAGTTACATTTCCTTCATTACCAGGCTTTTAGGTAGTTATCTGTTCACAATTTGTTTTATAATTTATGTAAATTAAAAGATATAATGACAGTGTCAGAGCTGTAAGAGACTTTTGAGATGATTTATCTCCCTTATTTTCTAGGTGAAACTTAGATGTAAAAGAAAAAGTGACCTTTCCCCTCTAAAGTGTGCTCGTAGGTGTAGAAACTCATTAAAAATGTGACTTGTTTTGGATCTTACAACTCTTCAATCAGAGCTGGGATTAAAACCCAAGTAATCTTGCCCCCATCTAGTCCAGTGCTCATAGGCTCATCCTTTAAGGCCTTGAAGCCATCCTTTAAACCCAAAAGGAGTATGCAGTGATCTTTCAAAAGAATGTTTTGCTCTGATTAAGTTAGGGTTGCCAGTTAATCAGGCACAATTTCGTAAAGCTGCTGCAAATGATCTAAAGTAAAGGGACATGTGGTAGAGTCCTATTTTATGTCAATCTAGCAAGTTAGTTCAGATCAGTTTAGACATCTGACCTATCAAATAAAGAACAGATAGCCCGGGAACAAAAAACATGGCTCACAGGATTGTTCTTTCATTTGTTTGTTGTTAACACTTTTACTTATTTCCTTTCTCTTTCCCACTCTCATATCTCTATATATACATATACAGAGAGATATACAGGTTTTTTTTGCTGAACCACTTACAAGTTGCAGACATCATGACCTTTAACCCTTATTTCTTCAGCATGTATCTCCTTAAGAACATACTGTTACATAGCCACAATATGACTATCACACCTAAGATAACATATTCAGATTTCTCCAATTATCCCAAAAAGTCTTTATTTTTAAAACTCAAAAATGGTTTGGAGTTCCAAAGTTCACAACTGTTTAGTTATCTTAATTCTTTAGTCATATTCTAGAACAGCCCTTTCTACTCCTTTTCTTTATGACTTTTTTAGAAAAGACCAGTCTAGTCATCTTACACATAGTCCCAAATTGTGGCTGTTCCTAATTATTCCCTCATAATCAATCACATAAAACATTTTTGGCAAGAATAGCACATAGGTGGTACCACACTGGTTAAGGTGGTGACTGGCAGATCTTCCCAATGTAAAGGGACAGTTTTCTTTTTGTGATAAGTAACCTGTGGAGATGCTTTGATACAATGCATATATCCTGTTCCCCAACCTATCACCCAGTAGTTTTATCATCCATTCATGATCCTTGCCTGAATCACAAGATTACCAATTACCAGTACCAGCCATGCTGCGGCCAGGATCAGTTATAGTGATAGTGGCCAAGGACATCAGAAGAATCACTTATTGTAAACTAAGTTTGAACAGAATTAGAAATTTGGCTCCAGACCTGGTAGAAATCTGCATATGATTCTAAAGACTAAATAGAGGGTATCTTCCCACCACATCCTGATTAGTTTATTTTTTTTAATACTCAGAAATTTCTGGGAATTGTTTGTCCTTGTATGTTCACCTGAACATACATATTACATGGCAAAACAGGATATTAAGTATTTTTTAATACATAATAACACATATGCTAAATAACTGTAACCTCAGAACAGATTGAGGAAACTAATTTCACTTATTGAAAAGGAAAAGGCTTTTCAAAAAATGACTTAGCCAGCAGAAGTTTAGATTTCATCGAACAGGCTTAGAGCTTGAAGGGGCCTCAGCAGTCATACTGTAATCCCCTCATTTTTCAGGTGAGAAATCAGGCCTCACTGGAGACATTCAAGCAAAGGTTGGACAACGACTTTTCCAGAACAGAAAGGAAACTCATGCATCAGAAAAGGTTTGAGCTTGATGACTAACAATTCTCTTAAGTTCCCTGGTTTTATGATACATTTTGTTTGACACAAAAATTACTTAGCATTGCTGTAATCATTCCTAAGGCCCAAGCCAGAGATGCTAGAACTCTCTATCCCTTCCCTCCCTCTTCAGGTTTCAGGGATATAACCAGAAGGTATCCCCTGATTGGATATTTGCCTCTACAGTAACAAACATTTGCTTGTAATATCTGGTAATTAGGACCTAATAAAAGGGCAGCCACATTGCTTCTACCGCTTCTCACTATCAGGTGGTTTGTATGGCTGTTGGACTTTGTCAGTCAACATAACTAATGATTAAATAACTGCAAGATAGAATGCTGGAAGACTCAGAAGACACAAACTAGCAAGTAAATTTGAAAATCATCTATTCACTCAACCGTCTCCAGTATTTTCTAGGAACAACTGCCTTCACTTAGGTTTAAAAAAAAAAGACAATATCAAAAAAATTCATACAAACAACATTTGGGGGTGCTCCTCATCTATATCTCTTCAAAGACTTCCCAATAACAATCATCATTTGTCACTATGAGTTGTATACCAAGAGGGAAGTGAGGTAGAGTCTGCAGTGTTACACAACATTTAAAGATTTCATACTTTCTGCCTCTCTGACCTCTGCTTGAAAAAGTCATATTATACGTGAATTTTAACCTGAAGAAATACTAGGATAGGAACAGGAAAAAGAAGCTGATTTTGGCATTATAATTAGCAAACATGAAGAGGTCTTTGGATAACCTTTTGTGCTTTCAGCTACAGGCCTGCTGGTGAACCAGGTTCCTTTAATTCCTGTTTTATTGCTCTTGTTTTTTGTTTTTTTTTTTTTAAGTTCCCACAAAGTTTTCTTTTAACACCTAACCACAAAAGTTATCTTACCAGTTCTTGGATCTTTTCAGGCTGTTTTCTGAGTAGGAAGCCAAAAGAACTCTAGTTCTGAACATTTGCTAACATTTACCACAATGCACACTGTACCTTGTTGTTTGGCAGGGATTAGAAAGCTGGGCAACCTCAAACTTTTTGAGATTATTATAGATTCACATGCAGTTGTAAGAAAAAATAGAGCTCCCTTGTGTCATTTACCTAGCTTTCCACAATGGTAACATCTTACAAAACTGTAGTACAATATCACAACCAGGATATTGATGTTATTACAGTCAAAGTACAGGACATTTCCATTTCAAAAGTCTCATGTTGCCTTTTTATAGTAACACCTACTTTCCTCCTCCCCTACCCCCTCCTCGACCCCTGGCAACCACTACTAAGTTCCTCATTTCTGTAACTTTGTCATTACAAGAATGTTATATAAATGGAATCATATAGTATGTAACCTTGTGGGATTGGCTTTTCACTCAGCATAATCCTCTAGAGTTTCATCCAGGCTGTTGTGTGTATCAGTACCTCATTCCTTTTTATTGCTGAGTAGTATTCTATGGTGTGGGTGTACCAGTTTGTTTAATCATTCACCTGTTGAAGAACATCTGGATTGCTTCCAGTTTTTGACTGTTATGAATAAAGTGTATATAAACATTCATGTACAGGTTTTTGTGTGAACATAAGTTTTCATTTTTCTGTGAAAAATGCCCAGGAATGCAATTGCTGCGTGATATGATAGTTGTACATTTAGGTTTTTAACATAGTGCCAAACTGTTTACCACAGTGGCTATATGATTTCACATTACCACTAGGGAATATCTGAGTGATCCAGTTTTTCCTCATTTTCACCAGCATTTGGTGGTGTCACTATATTTTTTTAATTCAGCCATTCTGACAGGTGTGTAATGCTATATATCGTGGTTTTAATTTGTTTCGCTAACGGCTAACAATGTTGAGTATCTTTTCATGTGCCTATTCGCCATCTATATCTTTTTGGTGAGGTGTCTTTTGCCCATTTTCTAATTGGATTATTTGTGTTTTTACTATAGAGTTTGCAGACTTCTTTATATTGTCTAGTTATTAGTTCTTTATCACATATGTAGTTTGCTTTTCATGTGAAGTCTAAGAATTCTTTGCCCTAAAGCCCGAAGATTTTCTCCTATTTTTCTAAAAGTTTTAATGGGTTTTATGTTCTATATTTAATTCCCAGATCCATTTTGAGATAATTTTTGTATAAAGTGAAAGACTTACTTTGAGGTTAAATTTTTTGCCTATGGATGTGCAGTTGTACCAGCACCACTTGTTGTAAAGGCTGTCTTCACTTAACTGGTTTTGCATCTTTACCAAAAATCAATTGGGCATATTTGTGTTATTATTTCTGGGTTCTCTATCGTGTTTCATGGATCTATGTGTCGGCTTTTCCACCAAAATCACACAATATTGATTACTGTAGCTATGTAATAAGTCTTGAAATCAGGTAGACTGATTCCTCCCACTTTATTAGTCTTTTTTTGAATTTGTTCAAGTCCATTTGCTTTCCATATAAATTTAAAAATAATCTTGTCTATATTTATAATAAATGTTACTGGGAACTTGATAGGAATTGCATTAAGCCTGTATATCAGTTTTGGGAAAATTTACATCATTACTATGCTGAGTTTTACAATCCATGAACACAATGTGTCTTTCCATTTATTTAAGTCTTTGATTTCTTTCATCAGCATTTTGTAGTTTTCAGCATGCCTTGTTAGATTTACCTGTACATGCCTTGTTAGATTTACCCATAAATCTTTTTTTTTTGAGTGATTATAAATGGTATTGTATTTTTAATTTCAGTAACACGGAAAATTACAGTTTTTACAACTGATTTTTGCCATGTTTATCTTGTATACTGTGATCTTGCTGACTTGCTGAACTATCTTGTTCTAGGGTTTCTTTGTAGATTCTTTGGGATTTTCTATGTTCACAATCATGTCATCTTTAAAGAGGGACAGTTTTATTTTCTTCCTTTACAATTTATATGTCTTATTTCTTTTTCTTGAGTTACTGCACTGGGTAGAACTTCCAGCAGTATATTCAGTAAGAGTAGTAAGGGCAGACATCTGGCTTTGCTCACTATCTTAGGGGAAAGTGTCCAGTCTTTCACCATTAACTATGTAGTACAGGGTGTAGGATTTTTTTGTAGGTGTACATTACCAAGTTGAAGAAGTTCCCCTGTCTTCCTGATTTTCAGTTTTTAACATGAATGGGTACTGACTTTGTCAAATGCTTTTTCTGCATCAATTGATATGATCATGACTTATTTTTTCATCTATTAATATGGTGGATCACATTTATTGATTTTTAAATATTGAATTAGCCTTGCATCTCTAGAATAAACCCTACCTATTAGAGGTGTGTATTTTTTTAATATATATTACTGAACTATATTTGCTATTATTTTGTTAAGGATTTTTATGTCTATTTTATGAAGATATTTTTCTGTAGTTTTCTTGTATGTATCTTCTTTATCTGGTTTTGATATCAGGATAATAGTAAATTCATGAGTAAGTTGTTAGATTTATGTATATAGAGTTGTTCATAGTTCTGTTATCCTTTTGATATCTGCAGGGTCTATGGTACTATACCTTGTTTTATTCCTGATAATGATAATATGTGACTTTTCTTCGTTAGTCTTGCTAGAGGTTTGTCTGTTATAGTCGTTTCAAAGAACCAGCTCTTTATTTCACTGATTTTTGTCTGTTGCTTTTCTGTTTTCATTTTGGTTGATTTCTGTTATTATTTTCTTCCTTCTACATGCTTTGTGGGTTTATTTTGCTCTTTTTCTAGGTTCTTGAGGTAAAAAGAAAAAAAAAGTTGACTTGAGGCATCTCCTCTTTAATGTATGCATTTAGTACTATAAAATTTTCCTCTTGGCACTTGATCTAGCTGTGTCACACAAATTTTAATATGCTGTATTTTCAGTTTCATTCAGTCCAGTGACTTTTTTAAAAAGTTTCTTGAGACTTCCTCTTTGATTCATGGATTATTTAGAAGTGTTATTTATTTTCCAGATGTTAAAAGAGATTTTCCTGTTATCTGTTACTGGTTTCTAGTTTGATTCCATTGTGGTCTAAAAACAGACTCTGTATGATTTCAATTCTTTTAAACTTATTAAGGCTACTTTGTGGCCCCGGATATGGTTTATCTTGGTATGTGTTCCATGGGCACTTAATAAAAAATGTGTATTCTGTGGGGTGAAATGTTCTATAAATGTAGATTGTATCCTGTTGGTTAATGTTGTTGAGTTTTTCTGTATCCTCGTGGATTTTCTGTTGAGTTGTTCTATCAATTGTTGGGAGAGGGATGTTTAAGTCTGAAACTATACTTGTCTTTTTCTCCTTTCAGTTCTCTCTACATATTTTGTAGCTCTGTTGCTTGGGGCACACACATTTAGGAGTACTATGTCTTCTTGGTGGATTGACCCTTAATGTCCTTTCGTCTCTCTGTTAAATTCCTTTGCTGTGAAGTCTACTTAATCTGATGTTAATATATCCACTATTTTCTTTGTATTAATGCTTGCATGATAAATCATTTTCCATCCTTTTGTATTCACTCTGTCTGTATCACTGTATTTGAAGTTAGTTTCTTATAGACAACATATACTTGGTCATTTCTTTAATGCACTCTGCCAATCTGTCTTTTTTTTTTTTTTTTTTTTTTTCTGGTACGCGGGCCTGTCACTGTTGTGGCCTCTCCCGTTGTGGAGCACGGGCTCCGGACGCGCAGCCTCAGCGGCCATGGCTCATGGGCCCAGCCGCTCCGCGGCATGTGGGAATCTTCCCGGACCGGGCCACGAACCCACGTCCCCTGCATCGGCAGGCGGACTCTCAACCACTGCGCCACCAGGGAAGCCCCCAATCTGTCTTTTGATTCTTTAGACTACTTATATTTAATGTAATTGTTTATTAAGGCTTAAATGTGCTATTTTATTTTCTGTTTGTTCTGGTTTTGTTTCTCTTTTCTTGCCTTCCTGTGGATTATTTGAATATTTTTTGTAATTTATTTTGATTAATCTATAATGTTTTTGAGTGTATCTCCTTATGTTCTTTTTTAGTGGTTGCTCTAGGTATTACATGACATATACAAAGCTTATCACAGTCTAATGGTGTCAGCATATTACCAGTTTCAGTGAAGTGAGAAAACCTTACCTCCCTTTACCCTCCCCATTTAAAATACACATTTAGAACCATGTTAGACAGTTTTATAATTTTTGCTTCAACTGTCAAATATAATTTAGGAAACTCGAGAAGAAAAGGAAAGGGTACTGTACCTGTTCCTATTTTTATTACTATGTTGTTCCTCCTTGATGTTCCAAGTCTCCTTTTATCAGTTTTTTTCTGCTCAGAACTTTAATCCTTTTCAGGCAGGTCTGCTGGCACCAAATTCTTAGTTTTCCTTCATTTGAGAATGTCTTAATTTCACCTTCATTCCTGAAGGATATTTTTGCTAGATACAGGTTTCTGGGTTGACTGATGAGAAATCTGCTATTATCCTAATTGTTTTTCCCCATAGAAGATGTCGCTTTTCTCTTGCGAGCGACATCTTGCAAGACTAAATTTTTTGTCTTTAGTTTTTAAATGTTTGACTGTGATGTATCTTGATGTGGATTTCTTTGTGTTTACGCTTTTTGGAATGCAATTCAGTTCTTGAATGTGTAAGCTTCTCTTCTTTTGCCACATTTGGGAAGTTTTCAGCCATTATTTTAGTACTTTAACAGCCCTGCCCTCTTTCTCTTCTTCCAGGACTCTAATAAAACAAATGTCAGTTCTTTTGTCACAGTCACACAGATTCCTGGTACCCTGTCATTTTTTTAATTCTATTTTTCTGTTATTCATATTGGATAATTCTATTTTCTATCTTCCTCCTTCCTTCACAGATTCCTTTTTCTATCCCCTCCGATCTGCTGTTGATTCTGTCTGTTGAGCTTCTTTTGTTTTTTTCTATTTTTCACTTCTTAAAATTTCCATTTGGTTCTTGATATCTTATATTTCTTTGCTGAGTTTTATATTTTTTTAATTTGTTTCAGACATTCTTAATTATTCATTGAAGCATTTTTTATAATAGCTATTTTAAGATCTTTGTCAGATAATTCTAACATCTCTCATCTCAGTGTTTGACATCTTTCTTTTCTTAAGATCTTAGTTCTTGGAATGAGTTTTGTTTGTTTCTGTTTTTTTGTAACCTAGACATTTTGCATCTTGTGTTATGAGACTCTAGATCTTGTTTAAACCTTCTCCTCTAGCTGACTGCTTTTGACACTGCTTCATGGGGTGGGGGCACCTTATTACTGCCAGGTGAGGGTGGAAGTCCAAGTTCCTCACTCTGTCACTAGAGAGGGTGGGTGGTGTGTGTGTGTGTGTGCGCGCGCCAGGGGGTGGGGGTGATATTCCTCATTTCTGCTGGGTGAGCGTAGGAGTTACGGATCTCTACTAGGCCTTCATTGGTGTCTCCCTGGCTGAGGACTGGAGTTCCTCATTACTACTCCCCACGTGGCCTCCACTGACACCACAGGAGGGCATGTGGCCTGATTACCATGGGGCAGTATGTAGGTCCTGAATCTCAACTAGGCCTCCTTTGATACCACCCGAGAGGGAAGGGAGAAAGGTACTTCATCACTGACAACAGAGGTGGAAGTCTAGGCTCCCCATGCAGTTTCCACTGACACTTGGGGGAGGGGTCCTTATTAATGCCCAGCAAGAATTAAAGTCCCTGCTCCCTAATCACCCTTCTCTGACACTATTCTGGTGTGGGAGTTGGAGTGTCTTGTTACAACCTAGTGAGGGTGGAAGTCTATCTGGCTTATGCTGATGTGGGTGGGGATGAGAACCAGTTTTTTCTGTGTTGGCCTGGAGTACAGCAGTTATTGTTTAAATGAGTTCTGTTTTATAGGCAGGCTTCCCCTTTCCTAGCCTTTTGGCTAGAGAAGGCAGACTTTTGGCTGGGGGTACAGAGGGGCTTTTTGACTACTCCAACTGGCATTTGCAGATTGCCAGCTTTTTCAGCTCCAAGTTTGTGATATATGAGACCCCAGACAAGGGAGAGAATTCACTACTGTGATGTTTCTCGGGTCCCAAGGGCCCTAGCTAATATACTTTCTCCTCTCTACTTTTTAGTCTTATGTTTGTTTTATGTGTAATGTCCAGGGGTTTTAGTTGTACTTAGTGAGAAGAATAGGGAAAAGCACATCTACCCCACCTTCCCAGAAGCACAAATCCTAAACCTCACTGTATGATATACTTACAGGATTCTCTGTTTCTTGGCTGGTTAGTGATAAAATTTTATAGCAGCTATAAAGATTCATCTTACCTCAGAAGCATGGCTGGTTTCATAAATAGCACAGTACTTAGTACATTAAATAAATGTTTACTGAATGAATATCTACCCATATCTATCTAGCAAAATAGTAACTGCTGAGATCTCAAACTGTAAATAAGTTTGAAGTTGATATTAGAAAATAATGGAATAATTAGGTTTGTATTTCTATGCAGTTCCATAGTTGGAGGGTGTGGAATCAGTGTTTCATGACTTAAGTGAGCAAAGAGTAAATATAATGGAAGTATCTTACCTGGGACGTATCAATGATGATAGTCACAGCAATACCTGAAAAATTGTGACCTTCAGTTAATTCCTGGTATTTTTCAGGTAGTTTATGTGGTTAAAATATATATATTATTTATAAATCTGTGAAGTAAAATAGGAATAAAGAGCGTTCTTGGTAACTTTTTAGGTGTTTATGGAACACTAGTTGCCTGCATGTTGGGCTAATCTGAAACCTCTACTGCATTGTTTGTAGCAGATATCGAAGAATTTTAATAGAAAAGATAGTTTATAACTGTTACTACTAAACCAGAGATTCCCTGAAGTATAGACAGTCAGAATTTTGGAATGAGACTAGGATAGCAAATAGAAAAGAACTGGTGCTTTCCCTTGCATGTGGAAAAAATAACTTTTTAAAAATGGCAGTAATACTTGTGAACATACAGGATAAGGACAAAAGAGGAGGGAAGAATAAATGCAAAAGGGGTAAAGTTTTATACATGGTTGGGAATGCTGGAGTGGAATTACCATTGATTGTATTTGTTAATCAAAATGAGAATTTTCTTTCACGATAGTAGCATACACTCTGCCCTAAGCTTGAATTTCCTACTTAATCTCCATGTGAGCTTCATGAAAATTTCGTGCTTTTCACAGCCACTTTAAATAATAATTGATGAGCTAGTAAGAATGACATACACATCCAGTTTATGAGATTTCATCTGTTTTAGAACTAGCCAGGATAGAATAAGTAAATAACGTGATACATTCTTACATCATAATTAACTGATCCTGGGTCCTCCATTTAGGATATGTGAAAATCCCAGTAATTCAGAAACACTCTTTGACTTCCTTATCTTCACTTCTCTGTTGCCCCCAAGTTAGATCAAAAGTGTCATATGTTCAGAAGTTTCTGGTAAGTCTCTGTGATTACCCTTTTTGAACTGTAGAATGTACAACTCCTGTAACTTTCTCTTAGAGTCTTTTAGAACTCTCTTTCATGAGTGTTGTTGATTAATAAGTGGATGGCGTTTGTTAATTAATAGAACCTTTGCATTTACACAGAGATAGTAAAAGGATCTTTAGTAGCACAGATCTAAGTTGTATTAGGAACCAAGGGGATAGTTAACTTAAGTACTTATAGGAAGACACCAGAGAGCTCTTTCCCATAAAGCCGTACTACGCATGGGACTTTAATACATAGCTTTGCAAGGTAACAGAGCAAACTGTCTAAAAAATGGAGATTTAGATAGGGCCTTTGGTTCTCATAGCTAGCATTAAGAAAATCGAGTTCTAAACTGTAAGGTTCTTATTAATGACCTGGGAGATTGTGGGGGGGCATATAATTACATAATCAGAAATTTATAAAATATGAACAGTAATTTCAGGTAGACTCGTTTCAGTGCTATTTCAAAATCTGTGCTTGTTTTGATTACCTTCAACTAGCCTAAAGAAATTTGTATACAAACTGACAAACTTTTTACTTTTAAATCAGGTGACTAATAAACATACCAAAAGAATATGGCTGCACAAATACCAGAATCTGATCAGATAAAACAGGTAAGGTATTATAATTAAGGAAAAAGGATTTTGTAAAAAATTAAGGCACTACTGGATATAACCATGTCAGTCAGTGATCTCACAAAATAACTATTTATATTTCATTTCCACAGATGGATGTTAAATGATATGAAGCATATTCATTTTTCAGATAATTTGAAAGATAATCCAGGAAATAATAAATATTCAACTAGAAAATCTGACTATATTTTGTAGATCATATTATACCCATTTAAGGTAGCAAAAGAACCTTTGATTTCAAGTATTACAGGGTATTTTGCCTAAATACATCAGTATTTAAAACATCTTTGTTTTAAAAACCAAATATTAAAGAACCTTCTGATTTTTTTGTAGTTTAAGGAATTTCTTGGAACCTACAATAAACTTACAGAAACCTGCTTTTTGGACTGTGTTAAAGACTTCACAACAAGAGAAGTAAAACCTGAAGAGGTATGAAAAGTGTTGCCCACTAAAAATTCTCTAAGTTCATCATAAACAATATAAATGGGATCCCCCTAAGCATTTTGCTTGTTCCTAGTTATTACAGGAATTTAGGCTACCTTTTATATGTTCCATTGCTCAGAGGAACTTGAAGCAGCCAGACTCGTGGCACTGAGTTTAACGATGCCAAATTTAATATCACAGCCACACTGAACTACGGCAGACTTTTTTAGAGAAGATGCCTGGGACCTGCTGAATACATTGTTCCAAAGCAAAGATTCTTAATAATTAGCTTTCAGTCAAGATGGCCAGGCTAGAGAAACTTGACATGGCTTTCCTATCTGACCTTGAAAACTCAGGTTAATTTTGGAAAAAGTAGAGTTTGAATTTGGTGGCTCATATTGCCTAACCCTATTAGAAGTCTTAACTTTTAATATCCTCTTCAAAACATTTATATATTGGCTAAAAGAGACATAAAATTCCTCCAGTGGAATATGTTGATAAATATTCATGTCAAGAACTTAACATATAACCAGCAATCAATAAGTGTTTGTTAAATAAATGACGAAGTTTGAGAGATGCTAAGTACAATAGTCTTATTAAAAAGTAAAAAGTTGAAAATTAAGAATGTTGTGAATGGAGTTTCTCATTAAAAAAGAACAAACCTGATACTGGGCCTACATTTTAACAATCAGAATAAGAGATGGGAATGTGGGATTTCAGTTAATATTGAAACACACCTGCAGAAAATCTAGTCCAGAAGGCAGGGACTGACTTACCATTGTTTTTAGTACCTCCAAACTGGTAAGCATTCAGTATATATTAATTTTTGTAAATGGACGAAAGTATTAACAATTGAAAGCTATGATCACTTGCTACTCATTAATACCATTTAATTCTCAGATATATTCAAAGAAAAGAAAAATACCCACTGGTTATTTTTTTAGAATAGATGCAATTTCTTTTAATTAATATTTTTGTGTTGACTCTTGGATCTTTTTATTTCTAGACCACCTGTTCAGAGCATTGCTTACAGAAATATTTAAAAATGACTCAACGAATATCTATGAGATTTCAGGAATATCATATTCAGCAGAATGAAGCCCTGGCTGCCAAAGCAGGACTCCTTGGCCAACCACGATAGAGAAGTCCTAATGCATGGACTTTTGATGAAAGATTGCCAACAACTGTTGCACTGGAAATGAGGATTCACCTGACAGAATCCCATGAAAGCAGTAGCCACCATGTTAAACCACCTGTCATGACTGTTTGGCAAACGGAAACCACTGGGGAAACAAAATTGCTGTTTACCAGAATAATCAAAATAGGTCTTATTGTTCAATGAAAATAATAAGATGCAACACTTGTTGAGGCCTTAAGATTCAGCAGCTTGGTCACTTGATTAGAGAAATAAACCATGGTTTCTTCAATTATGACTGTTAATTTTAAAGCAAAATACGTGTTCAATCATGTATGAGATAGAAAAAAAATTTTATTACTAAAAGGAAAATAAATGGAAATATCACTGAGCAGTTTATACTATATAGCACCATAGCATTCTGACTGGATTGTGGATACATTGAAATGTTTTTCAATCAGGATCATCCTCCAAGTATTCCTGTTCATTCATGTCTGCCTCAAATTGCTGGTAAATACATAAAATCAATTTAATGCACGATCCTTTTCTTGCCTCCCTTCTTGTGTCAGGGTGGGCACTACACATTCTTACCCTAGCAACATTTTCATGTACCTTCAGGAAACATCCCTTCTGAGACTAGCTTGCAAAATGTTTAAGAATTGATCATTGTGCTTTAGTGGAGACTATGTTGCTTTGTGTTTTATTCAAAAGCTGAGAAGCCAACATGAATGATTCCAAGTCAGACCAACAATATACAGTGTACTCTCAGCTACTGCATGTGATCAATGTAATAAAAAGTAAACCAAAGTTAAAGTAGTGTCTTAGAGCTAAATGAATCCTAAAACAAATCCAAACACTGCAGGAAACTCTAGTTGATGCATAAGTACACCCAGCAGTTTGGTATCAAATGATATCCATTCATGAGCCAATTTATTAATAGGTATTAGTCTGCTTACATTTACCAATATAAACTTGTACTCAAGAGAACACTAACTAGCCTATATGTTTAAATTTACCAAAGTGATTTCTATGTTTTGTCATATTATTGGAAAGTAGAAGTATTATTCTGCTTTGATAATTTACAGTTTTCTGTATTATATCTAATTTTTAAGCCATTAGGTCATTTAACTAACAATACCATTTAACTTATAGACCTCTGTTGACATTGCAGTCAGTCAATAATTGTGATGTCTTTGAAAGTACAAAGATAAACAGTGTTAACAATGTTAACTTTAAAGTTGAAATGTTGAAACGTATAATACTCAACAAAATATACAATTCATTATGGTCAAAGGAACATGAAAGAATAAGCTTGTTTCATCTGAAGACAAGAAAAGCAAACAAAAATTCGGAGATCTTACTTATTTAAAACTTTGGGCCATTCACACACATATCAATACTTCACTGTTTCTACGTAATTAAGCCCAACATGGTTATTTACAGTGTTCATTTCACAAAGATAATTAAGTATGTGCTTACCTGGCAAATGAGGGGAATTTTGCACAATAGCATCTCAAATACCTTGGGAGGAAGTGTGTGTTTGAAAACTTTCAGAAGTTCCTGTGGTTGCCCACACACCAAAAGGGCATTGCTGAGATGTTCAAGCCCCATTCAATGCTCCCCTGAAACAGATTTATAAGATTAGAGCAGAATTTTAAAGTTCTTCAAAGTATACATTCTACAAATTACCAAGAAAGCACCAAGCATTGAAACTAAAAAAACACATCAAACTAAAGACTATTTAGGGGACTTCCCTCGTGGTCCAATGGTTAAGAATCCGCTTTCCAATGCAGGGGACGCGGGTTCAGTCCCTGGTCAGGGAACTAAGATCTCACATGCCGTGGGGCAACTAAACCCACGTGCTCTGGAGCCCATGCACTGCAACTGCTGAGCCCGCGTGCTCTGGAGCCCGTGCACCAGAACTAGAGAGAAGCCCACCCACCGCGACAAAGAGCCCCCATGCCACAACGAAAGATCCCGCATGCCGCAACAAAAGATCCCACATGCCGCAACTAAGACCCGATGCAACCAAACAAATAAATGTTAAAAAATAAATAAAGACTATTTGAACAAGCCACAAAAAGAGTAAAGAGTATAAAGGGGAAAATGTTGAGCTGCCCATTAAATAACTTTCTGACCCAAATTACTATTTAAAAGTGCACTCTTGAATTGGAAATGTTCACGTTCTGCTATTTGGGTATGCAAGAGGGAGGTACTGAGTTTTTTTAAAAGGCTGGGGTTTGCCATTACTGATACGAGTTATCTTTAACTCTACATATGTGATCGATGAAGTATTACAGGTGAAACATCTTGATGTTCTAGCTAAATAAGACTTTTAAAACATAGACTGTATTATCAACGAGCTGAAACAAGATTTAGTGTAACATGAATTACATATCCAGGGGAGGAGAAGAGATTTATGAACTTTGATTTCAAGGTGGTTTTAAAATGAGTTTTAGGATGATTGGCTGTAAAGTAACTAAGAATGAAAATTTGTGAATAGTGGAAATTAATGATAGAGTCTCTCTTTAAGTTAAAACATGTAATCACTTAGTCTCACTACCTCATTTTAGGAAACGGGCAAAGATCAGTGAAATAATTTAAGGTTTCAAAGCTAATTAATGCCAGAATTAGTAACAGAACCTAATTTTCTGAACCTTGAGACTATAGTGTGCTGCCTCTCTTCAGGTGTTATGTAATAACAGAAGTTGACATTTTGACATATTTAATATAACTAAGTAGGAAATAAACACTTTGTATCAAACCTTTTAAAGAAAGAAAAAGATATAATAGTGCCTCTCAAGTTGATGGAGCTAATGTAACCTAAAAACAGTAATCAGTTTGGTTAATTAGGTCAACCAACCAATAAATCCAATCAAATCAGCTAATCAGAAATTTCTCTTAAAACTTTTGGCTCTATGGTCCCTCTGGTTATATAGACATAAACACAACTGAGACGGCTACAGAACTACCTGGCAGCAAAGTAGTAAAAATGGGGTGGTGGCAGGAGGGAGTAGAGAAAACTGAGATTACAGAAAACTGGGTGAAAAATTATTGCATTAGAACACTGGTTCTCAACCAGTGTACTGTAATAACCTAGGGAGGTTTAAAGAATACTGACACCTATATATCTGGAGAAAACTATAATTCTAAAAGATACATGCACCCCAATGTTCACTGAAGCAATGTTTACAATAGCCAAGACATGGAAGCAACCTAAATGTCCGTCGACAGAGGAATGGATAAAAAAGATGTGGTACATACATGCATTGGAATATTATCAGCCATAAAAAAGAATGGCGCAGTGGTTGAGAGTCTGCCTGCCAATGCAGGGTTCGTGCCCCAGACCGGGAAGATCCCACATGCCGCGGGGCGGCTGGGCCCGTGAGCCATGGCTGCTGAGCCTGCGCGTCCGGAGCCTGTGCTCCGCAATGGGAGAGGCCGCAACAGTGAGAGGCCCGCGTACAGCCAAAAAAAAAAAAAAAAAAAAAAAGAATGAAATAATGCCATTTGCAGCAACATGGATGGACCTAGAAATTATCATACTAAGTGAAGTTAAGTCAGAGAAAGGCAAATATCATATGATATCACTAATATATGGAATCTAAAAAAATGACAGAAATGAACTTATTTACAGAACAGAAATAGACTCAGAGAAGACAAACTTATGGTAACCAAAGGGGAGAAGGGGATGGATAAATTAGGAGTTTGGGATTAACATATACACACTACTAAATACAAAGTAGATAACCAACAAGGACCTAGTGTATAGCACAGGGAACTATAATCAATATCTTGTATAATCTATAAGGGAAAAGAATCTGAAAAAGAACAGATATAGGTAAATATATGTAAAACTGAATCACTTTGCTGTACACCTGAAAGTAACACAACACTGTAAACCAACTATACTTCAATTAAAAAAAAGAAAAAAAAATTCTGATGCCTGGGTCCCACCCCAGAGATTCTTATGTAATTGGTTTGGGGTTTGGTGGGGGATTCAAAGAATAAGCAACCAAGATGAGAATTTCATAAGTAAAATATAGTAGAAGTATATAACCCTAAAAGTGCTAATTAATTTAGGGGCTCATAGAAATAATGTTAATCACCTTTGAGAGAGAAAAATTTAAAAACAAGTTTGCAATTTTTGTTTTCATCATCTCAATATTTGTAACATTCACCTCTAAATCTAAACTATTACATGATAGCTCTTAAACATAAAGTAAGTAAAAATAAAATGTAATAAAATAATTGTTATTTTTCTTTTAATTTATAACTCATAATTTTCCTCTCCATATTTATACTATCCCAGCTCAAAAAATGTTAAAGCTGAAAGGTTCTTTGTATTTTAATTGCCCCTATATCCAGGGAGTATCCTTAAGCAGTTAAAATTTTTTTAAGTTTTGATTCATACAACATTTAGTCATTTGGAAAACCCATTTACTTAGAATTTTATCTGACAGTAAATAAGGTGTTCTTGTATTTGGCTTTGCTTCTCCATCTGCCCACTTCCAAGACTGCAACCAAAACTAACACTAACTGTAACATCGTGGAGCTGTAACTGTAATAAAGTGAAAATGCTGGGACAGTTTCTCTTAAACTGAAGCAAGTTGGTTAACACGTCTAGTTAGTTAAGTTATCTGACATACAAATACCAATCCATAAATATTTCTCAAATATAAATTATCATAAATAACTGCTTACAAAAGAATGTTTACATTCTTACCTCTGGATAACCAAAGTTCTCCCATTTGTACTTCTTGCAGAAAAAGTTGTAATTTTTCATTCTTTGCTGGATCCCACAACTAAAAGAGTGACAGAATATTTAACAATAAGTAACGAATGTAAGGTTTATGGTTATTCGTCAAAATTATTTAACTTTTATTTTATTTATTTATTTATTTTGTTGCACTGGGTGTTACTTGTGGCAGGCGGGCTCCTTAGTTGTGGCCTGCAAACTCTTAGTTGCAGCATGCATGTGGGATCTAGTTCCCCGATCAGGGATCGAACCCGGGCCCCCTGCATTGGGAACACAGAGTCTTACCCCATCAGGGACCA
>NW_020837954.1:32099042-32265686 GCF_003676395.1 Aethalodelphis obliquidens | reverse complement strand
AAAAAAAGCACATCTTGAATCTAGTCTCTAAATCCAAGCATGACAAATGCAGTTGTTCTTTATATTTAAGACAATTTCTTAAAATGGAGTTATAATTTCAGGCGCCAAAAAAAAAAAAAAATATATATATATATATATATATATATATATATACACACACAGCAGGCGATGGCTGTGAATTGTCACCATGCACATTTGATGGCCTTCCTAGATGGTACCTTGTTAAACCAGCACATCCAGCATCTGCCAGGCTGCAGCCTGGCCAGTTTTATTCTTCAGCTTCTCTAATCCCTTGACACCTGGAACCCTGATTACCATTTTATATCAGCTCTTGTACTTTTCAATATACTTTCATGAGTTATATTGTCATTTAGATCTAACAACTCTGAGAAAAAAAGTCAGAAGACTAGGGTAATTTCTTAAATTTAGCTCATGTTATAATTCAAAAAAAAAAAAGTTGAAGCTCCCTCCTAAAACAAACACATGAAAAAAATGGCATATTCAAGTTTGGTTGAGGTGTTTGTAATAACTTCATATTTTACCCAGCTTGCTAAGTACACATAGGAGAAATCACACTGTAATCAACTATAACAAAGGCAGTTTTCTTTGTATGTTGCAAACCTATTTTCTTGCCTAGGGTATTAACCATGCTTGTTGATTTAGCAAAGGGCATGGCGGGGGCTGGCCGGGCAGCTGGTGATATTCAGAAGGATGCTGTGGTTTGCTGCAGGCTGGTTCATGAAGGTGACGAGGTTCACAGGATGGCATCATCACTGGTACCATGCCAAGGACTGGTCTTTAAAGCTGAAGTGGGCAATCCCTAGCCCAAAGTATCAACTCCACTGCCAGTCACTTCAGCTTCAGTCTTTTATATTCAGAGAGTTTTTCTGTTTATTTTCCCCAAGAATTCTCTTTTTTAAATGGTATAAACCTGCAGATGAGATCATATTCTAAGCTTTTATCAGCAAACATGCTGATGATCAGTAACAACCACAGGTTTCATTCATCAGATACTTAGTGAGCCAAGAGCAGGACCCTCTAAGGAGAGCTGGAAGGGGAAGGAGATCAAGACTCCTGTGCCCATCCCCATGGAGTCCAGAGTCTAACCAAGAGAAAAGACAAGTATGCTTGATATCAATAACACATTAACAACAAAGTCCAATGTCTCTGGGGCTCATAGTACATCCCATTTGGTTGGAAGATCAGGGTAAGTTTCTCAGAAAAGATAGCATTTGAGATGTGGAGAAGCTCAGTGAAAGTCTGATGAAGAAAGTACAAGTGATGCCAAACTGCAGGGAAAAATATCAAGTGAGCTTATGTAGCTGGATTATGATAGGGTGAATGGAGCAACAACAATAATAATTACCAGTTACTGAAGGCCAGCTAGAGACTGAAAACTTTCCATGTATTATTTCTAATCCTTAGGAAAATAAGGCTGTCAATACAGAAGGCACCCATGGTGCCAAGTCCTTGGTGCCAAGCTGAGAGGGTTCGTCTTTCATCTGCAGAGTAGGGAGCTACTGCAAAGTGTTACATATGCACAGCTGCGGTTTAGAAGGAATTTACTCTGAGAGCATAAGAAAAGAGGCAGTGAGACAGTTAAGAAATTATTACAGTATCCTGGGTAAAAGGTGATAAAAGCCTGAGGTAGTACAGGAGCAATGGAAATAGAAAGGGAATAGGGTATGAGATAGAGAACAGAAAAACAAGGGGATTGATTGTGGAAGATGAGGTTGATATTTTAAGCAAGATGAGTTGGGTCACAGCAGGGAGCCTAGGGCTATCAGAAGCATCACAAGGAAACAGAGGAGGAGGAACAGTGGCAAGGGATGAGATGATGAATATACTTCTGAACACACAAAGCTGAGGTGCCGACAGATCATCTAGGCTACAGAGTCTGGCAGGCAGGCAAAATTTGGGGCCCCAGGTCTAGAGCAGTACATCTGAGGTCACTTATGGAGAAGGGAAGGAGCTTCCAGGGAGATAAGGGATTATGCAGAATCTGAGAGCACTGTTTCACAAAGGATGGGCTGAACGAGCTATTAAAACTGCAGTTTTCTTGGGCTCCACCCAGACCTAGCAAATCAGTCTAAGTAGAGTCCAGGAATGTGCATTTTTAATGAGCTCCTCAGAAGATTCTTATAAATTCTGAAGTCTGAGCATCACTGCCCCCATAACCACTGGGCTACCCCTGACCTCCTAAATCAGAACGGCTGGTGCTTGGGTCAAATAATCTACATTTTGACAAATGCCCCAGGTAAATCTAATGCAGACTGACCACAGACCATACTTTGGGAAACAAAAAAGGCCTGGGGTGAGGAGGAAGAGAGATCCTGGAAGTAGGAAGAGACATCTCTCTGTGCCTTAGTTTATTCATCTATAAAACTAGAAGAACAGGGCTTCCCTGGTGGCGCAGTGGTTGAGAGTCTGCCTGCCAATGCAGGGGACACGGGTTCGTGCCCTGGTCCAGAAAGATCCCACATGCCGCGGAGCTGCTGGGCCCGTGAGCCATGGTCGCTGGGCCTGCGCGTCCAGAGCCTGTGCTCCGCAACGGAAGAGGCCACAACAGTGAGAGGACCGCGTAACGCAAAAAAAACAAAAAAACAAAAAAAAAACACAAAAACCTAGAAGAACAGAATGGTTATGAGGATTATATAAAAGAACATTTGAAAAATCCTGCTTCTGCCTCTTCTTCATTTGAAATAATCCAGATCTTCATCATTTCCCACCTAGACTGCCACTGATGTTTCTGCCTTTGACTTCCCTCCTCCACCCCATACTCCAAAAAAAGAAAATTGCATCCATTCTCTGAAATAAAATCACCGTAACTGGTTATCTGCCATGACAGAAAAATATCAAAACTTTCTGGTTTGGCATTCAAAGCCCTCCACAATAAGACACCAAACTACCACTCAGCTATCTCTCTGGCCACAACACTTTAAATATTGCAATTTCGTAGTCTGTGCCTCTGCACAAGCTGTTTCTCTCTGCCTACAATAAACAATATTCAACAAATATTTGCTGGGCACCTACAATGTACCGGACACTGTTCTAGGCACTGGAGAGCCAATGGAGAGTAAAAACACAGACAAGGTCTGCCCTTATGGAGCTGATTCTAATAAATAGAAAGCATTAATCAAATAATCACACAAACAAATGGTGTAACTTCAACCATGGATAAGGGCAATGAAGGAGAGGGACATGGAGCTGACCCAGGCTCTGCCCCAGGGAAAGCATCTCTCTCATGCCCAGCCATGGATACTCCCTGTCCTGCTTTCTTAACTCTGTCAATTGCACCTTTTTCTCTAAGAGACTCCATCTTGAAACCTCAGAAATCTCTGACTTCTGCTCTCCATGACCCTTTCATCAGACAGCAAGAATTATCTACTCTTTCTGGAAAATTTATCTCACATCTCTCATCACCGGTTGCCACTGACACCACCGCAGTTCAGGATTTTGATTACCTCTCACCTGTACTACTGCAATAACTTTCTTTTCCTCCACTCTATCTAGCATACTCCTGCCTGATGTAACCTAAAAAGTTTTTTGCTTTCCTCCTTTTTAAAAAAATTCCTGCTCAGAAATCTTCAGTAATTCCCCCATTGAATGTGAATTCCTTAACCTGGCCTTCAAAGCCTTCTCCAATGCGGCCCCTACTTAGCTCTCCAACCTCACCTCCCACTATCCCCCACTGGGACTCCTCTGTCAAACTGATTTACTGAATAGGCCTGGCAGATCCCCCATTTTGCACCTTTATGTACATTCAGTTCCCTTCATCCTGAATGCTGTCTCCCCTGAAACCAGGACCCAAATTTAACACATCCTGCCACACTCATTTGATGCCACCTCTTTTCCAAAGTCTTCTGTGAAGACCTGCATGTTCCAAAAACAGCCACAGCAATATTCCCAGAGCTAGAGGCTATTGCCTCTCCCCTTGAAACTGAGGGCCTCAATGCGGTAGAAGTGGCACCACCTGGCACGCGCCCACATGTTCTCTCTCACAAATATATGTATAAATACAGTTGACCTTGAACAATATGGGTTTTAACTGTCCAGATCCACATATACACGGATTTTTTTCAATAAATAGGCACTACAGTTGAATTGCTGTTGGTTGAATTCTCAGATTTGGAACCACCGATACGCAGGGCCAACTGTAAAGTTATTTTCAGATTTTTGAGGGAAGGGTCGTTGCCCCAACCACTGTGTTGTTCAAGGGTCAACTGTGTGTATCAACACACACACACACACACACACAAATATACCACACACTTGCTTGCCCGGTGGGACCCATCAACCGTACTGCGAGGAAGACCATGCCACATGGAGAGGATATGTGCAGGTGTTCTGTGCAATAGACCCAGCTAAGTGGCCAGCAGCATTAACTGCCCAACGTGTGAGGGAGCGAGCCTTCAGATGACCCAGCACCTAGCCCTGGGGTCAACCTGGCTGAAGCTGAGCGGAGCAGAAAGGTGTGATTCCCACCCAGCCCTACTCAAATTGCAGATTCAGGAGCAAAATAAGATGTTTTAAGCCACTAAGGTTAAAGGAGCAGTAGATCAGTAGAACACCTCCATGATAACCCTACCCTGAAAGTGATCCTCTACCTCCTCTGTGCTCCTGTTACGTGGGGGATAGTCTTCCCCCCCACCACCCACATTGCTAACCTCTGCCACACCTAGAACAACGCCTCACACGTAGGAGGTGCTCAACCGACTGAATGAATGAAAATTCATAGAAGGACCTAAGAACCCTCTGTTTGAGAGATGATGTGTTAGTTAAGTTGGACCGATTGCTAAGATGATTGTGATTATCTTTAAAAATGACTAATCAAATTCCATTTTGGAGCAAAAGAAGATATGTTCTGCTTTTGAGCAAGAAGGAAGGCCCACTAGGACAGGAGTGGGCGGTGCATCACTGTCACCAGGCCGAGGCCCGGCGTGGGTTTCTAAGTGTCTGGTGCTGCTCAGCAAGGGCAAAGGCTTCTCTTTCTTTTTTATAAACTAAACGTAGCGCCTTTTCCTACCACGTTTACTGTATAGCTGCCTTTTCACGACCCCAAATGGTTCTTCCTTCGTTCCTTTCCTTTCGTAGCGGACAATAAAAAGCAAACGTAAGTTGAGCGGAAACGGGGTGAGGGCAGGCAGAGCGGTGCTGGGAAACGGCTGATCAGGAAGCTGCCTGGGACCCTGAGGCCGAGCCGCGATCTGCATCGGCGGGAGGTTCCTCACTGTAACGCCACCTCGGTGTCGCAAAAGTACTTCCCCTGGGCGCCCCGTCCCTCAGCCTTTTGCTGCTGGGCTCTTCTTTCTGCAAACAAAACGTGGCACGTGCTGGTAGGGGGCCGTCCCCACCCCGGCTTCCGTCCCGCGGGCCTTTCGGCGGCGGCGGCAGCGCCCGCGGCCCAGCCTCGCTCCGTGGGCCCAGTCAGCCCCTCCGCCACCGGCCCGGTCAGCGCGTCCGCCGCCCTCCCAGCCCGGCCCGCCGCACCTCCGCCGCCGTCGCACTCACTTTCCCGCCTTGGGGTCGCCACGCCGCTTCATGTCGAAGTAGACGCAGTAGCCGAGGAAGGCGACGGCGCCACAGGCCGCCAGGGCCGCCAGGAGGCAGAGAACTGTGCGGACGTAGAGCATCCGGCCGCGGGCGTCCCACGAGTCGAGCGTTGGGCGCGGGCCCGCCAGCGCCGGGAGCCCGGCCGGCCGGCAGGGGGCGTCGGCGCGGCGCCCCTCCCAGCCTCGGGGCTTCCTGTGCGCCGGGCCGCGGGCGTGAAGAGCTGAGCGTCGACGCCTCGCACCTCGGCCGGCGGATAGAGTAGGAAACCCAGGGTCCTAGAGGACGCGTGTGGGAGTCTCACAACCACCGAGTAGGAGAGCTCTGTTCGAACCCAGGTCGGTCGTACTCCAAATTACGAACCCCTTACCCAAACGCACCCCAGTCCCTCTGCCTACGACGCCCATTCCGGCAAATCACAGTATGTTGGGAATCTGGTTAGCTGAGGTACTGATCCTTCTTAGGCCTGTGTTCCCTCAACTGCAACTTTGAGTCGTAACTCTGGTCATCTCCTAGTTCACAGTACTGCCCACCGAGCACCTGGACACTAGTCTGTATTCCCCAACCTGGTATGCTTTGTCACCTGCAAGAACCCAGCAGTCCAAAGTCCCCAACCACCTTAGCTCGATAGCAGGAGGTATGAGGCATGTTGAAGTAATAATAATAGTAACAACAATAATAATTTAGCCTAGAAAAAAACGTTAATTTGCTGGTCTGGGCCGGGCCTGACAGCCAAAGGTCCCAGAGGAAAAGCAACTCCAAGAGACCCATGACACTTACTAGCCTAGATGCTTTTCTAATACTTGCCTTATTCAGCAGACATAGCAGAAAGGAAGTAAGACTTTATTCCAAATATCAGAGTTTTGACTTTATACAAAGCCAAAGAGAAGGCATAAGCTAGGTAAGGACCTTCTTTTTTGTTTGATTGGTTATTCAATTGCTACTTACGATTTCCTGATATTACTACCATGTGCATAGCAAAATGATCATCTCTGCTGTGACTTCCACTGGGGCTGAGAAGCAGCCCATGGCCTCACTATTCAAAAGTTAGCCGGTGTAAGTTACACGCATGTAATTGTTTTCTTGAGTACTGTGTGTTTCTTCCTATAACTCAATCTTCTATTTGGGAGCTTGGGCTATTGTCAAAACCTGATTATAAACACAAACAGAACATAGGGTAGAATCAGCCTCCAGTGTTACTGGTGATCTGGGAGTGGTTTTTAGCTCAGAATCCTGGTGATGGGTTTAGTCCAGCTCCAAACGATCTTTTTCTAAGCTGACTGCTCTTGTCTTCTAATAAAACTACTCTACCTGTCCCCCACTTCCCATCCTTCACTTCCACTGAGCTCATAGTTAATCCTTGTGGTACATGGAGAGGGGTGGCGCCAGGGAAACTGTGGAGACTAGCAGGGTGTTCAGGGACAAAGTAAACAGTGACATGTAAAGGTAGGAGAACTATTAAGGCAAATAGAAATAAACAGCTCACTGAAGTTGAAATTGCCACAGAGACCATGCCATAAAGTAATTGAAAAATTTTCAAGCAAGTTTCTAAGGTAAGGGTAGATTTTTCTTCTCAAATATAGATACCACTCTTGCTAATTTGGTGATGAGAATTCCAGTAGGGACTTCCCTGGTGGCACAGTGGTTAAGAATCCGCCTGCCAATGCAGGGGACACGGGTTCAAGCCCTGGTCTGGGAAGATTCCCACATGCCATGGAGCAACTAAGCCCATGCACCACAGCTACTGAGCCTGCGCTCTAGAGCCATGAGCCACAACTACTGAGCCCTCGTGCTGCATCTACTGAAGCCTGTGCGCGCCTAGAGCCTGTGCTCCGCAACAAGAAAAGCCACCACAATGAGAAGCCTGTGCACGGCAAGGAAGAGTAGCCCCTGCTCACCACAACTAGGGAGAAAGCCTGCACGCAGCAATGAAGACCCAATGCAGTCAAAGAAAAAGAATTCCAGTAAAGCTTTTTCAAAATTGAGATAGCATTAATAATTGTTCTATGATGGATGATCACTCTCTTTCTTTTCAACAGCGTTATTGAGGTTATAATTGGTATACAGTAAATTCCACATATTTAAAGTGCACAATTTGGGACTTCCCTGGTGGTCCAGTGGCTAAGACTCTGCACTCCCAATGCAGGGGGCCTGGGTTCGATCCCTGGTCCAGTAACTAGATCCCACATGCCACAACTAAGAGTTCACAAGCCACAACTAAAGATCCCACATGCCGCAACTGAAGAGCCCACGTGCTGCAACTAAGACCCAGCGCAGCCAAATAAATATTAAAAAAATAAAATGTACAATTTGATGCATTTCGACATATGTATACATCCATTGAACCATCACCAAAATCGAAATAATAATCATATCCATCATCCCCAAAAGTCTCCTTGGCCCCTTTTTTTAATCTGTTCTTCCGCTTATCCTTCCCTGCCTCCCCCACCATCCTCTGCTTTGTCACTATAGTTTGCATTTTCTAGATTATTATATACAGTTGACCCTCGAACAAAGTGTGGGGGTTAGGAGTGCCAATTCTCTGCGCAGTCAAAAACTGTATAACTTACAGTCTGCCCTCTGTATGCGTAGTTTCACATCCTCAGATTCAACCAACCTCAGATTGTGTAGTACTATAGCATTTACTATTGAGAAAAATATGTGTAAGTGGACCCACGCAGTTCAAACCCATGTTTCTCCAGAATCGACTCTAAATGGAATCATACAATGTGTACTGTTTTATTGTCTGGCTTCTTTCAATCAGCATAATGATTATCCATGTTGTTTTATCAGTAGTTCATTTTTATTGGTAAATAGTTTTGATTTTATGGATATACTACAATTTGTTTAACCATTCATCTGTTGATGGACATTTGGATTATTTCCAGTTTTGGGCTATTACAGATAAAGCTGAGGGAGTTCCCTGGTTGTCTAGTGGTTAGGATTCCGGGCTTTCACTGTCGTGGCCCAGGTTTAATCTCTGGTCAGGGAACTGAGATCCTGCAAGCTGTGCGGTATGGCCAAAATTTAAAAAGAGAGAGAAAAAAAAAAAAGACTAGCGCTTACAAAAATAAAATTAAAAGGATTAAGAAAACAAAACAAAGCTGCTACAAGCAATTGTATACAAGTCTTTATATGACATATCTTTCCTGTTCTCTTAATACCTAAAGGTGAAATGGCTGGATCATATGGTAGGAGTCTGTTTAATTTTTTAAGAAACTGCCAAACATTTTTCCAAAATGGCTACACCAGTGTATGAAGAGTTCCAGTTCCTCCATATTGTTGCCAACAGTTGGTATGGTCAACCTTTTTAAATTTTAACATAATAGGCAGGTAGTGGATTCTCACTGTGGTTTTATCTTGTATTTCCCTAATGCCTAATGATATTGAACACTTTTTAAAAATAGACTATTTTTTTAGAGAAGTTTTAGACTCACAGGAAAATTGATTGAAAAGTACAGAGGGTTCCCATATACCCCCTGAACCCACACAAGCACAAACTCCTCCCTCCCACATTAGAGTGGCACATTAGTTATAATCAATGAACCTACGTGCACATCATTATAACCCAAAGTCTACAGTTTACATTACAGTTCACCCTTGGTGTTGTACAAATGTATAATGATTTGACAAAGGTATAATAACATGTATCCATCCTTATAGTATTATGCAGAATAGTTTCACTGCCCTAAAACCCTCTTCACTCCACCTGTTCATCCCTCTCTCTCCCCAACCCCTGGCAAGCATTAATTTTTTTTACTGTCTCCATAGTTTTGCCTTTTACAGAATGTCATATACTTAGAACCATATAGTACTTAGCCTTTTCCAAGTCTTTTCATGGCTTGATAGCACATTTCTGTTAGTGCTTAATGATACTCCATTGTCTGGATGTACCACAGTTCATTCATTCACCTACTAAAGGACTTGGAAGCCTCCAAGTTTCGGCAATTATAAATAAAGCTGCTATTAACATCTGGGCAGGTTTTTGTGTGCACATGTTTTCAACCCATTTCAGTATATACTAAGGAGCAGGATTGCTGGATCATATGTAGGAGTATGTTTAGCTTTGTAAGAAACTGCCAAACTGTCTTCCAAAGTGGCTGTACCATTTTGCATTCCCACCAGCAATGAATGAGAGTTCTTGTTCCACATTCTTGTCAACACTTGGCATTGTCAGTGTTTTGAATTTTTGCATTCTAATTAGATGTGTAGTCATATATCTCATTATTTTAATTTGCATTTCCATGATGACATATAATGTGGAGCATCTTTTCATGTGCTTATTTGCCATCTGTTTATTTTCTTCGATGATTGTGTCTGTTCAGGGCCTCGGCACGTTTTCAAATCTGGTTGTTCATTTTCTTCTTGTTCAGTTTTAAGAGTTCTTTGTTTATTTTGGATAAGTCTGCTATGACTTGAACGTTTGTGTCCACCCAAAATTCTTATGTTAAAATCCTAATTCCTAATGATGATATTAGGAGGTGGGGCTTTTGGGAGGTGATTAGGTCATGAGGATGGAGCTCTAAAGATTGGGATTAGTGCCCTTATAAAAGAGGCCCCACAGAACAACCCATCCCTTTCTACTCCAAAAGGCCCTCACTGGACCATGCTGGCACCTTGACCTTAGAATCCCTAGCCTCTGGAACTATAGGAAATAAGTTATTTGTTTTTAAGCCACCCAGTTTATGATATTTTTGTTATAGTAGTCCAAACAGACTAAGACATAGTCCTTTATCAAGTATGTCTTTTGCAAATATTTTCTCCAGTCTATAGCTTGCCTTCTCATTCTCTTGATGAACACCATTTGTATGTACTTCTTTGACATTCACGTATCTTCCTTGGAGGAGTGTGTGTTCAAATATTTAGTCTTTTTTTTTTTTTTTAATTGCATTGTTTGCTCTCTACTGTTGAGTTTTTAGAGTTCTTTACATAGTCTGGATACAAGTCCCTTATCTGATAAATGCTTTGCAAATATTTTCTCCCAGTTTGTTTCTTGTCTTTTTATTCTTTTAACAATGTCTTTTCAAGAGCCAAAGTTTTAAAATTTAATGAAGTCAAATTTATCAAATTATTCCTTTATGGATTGTGCTTTTGGTGTTGTATCTGAGAATTCTTTACCTAACCCAGTTACGCACAAGGTCGCAAAGATTTTCTCCTGATTTCTTTTTTAAAGTGTTATGGTTTTAGGTTTTGTAATCCATTCTGAGTTTTTGTATATGGTGTGAGGTATGGCTCCAAGTTCATTTTTTCTGCATATGGATGTCCAGTTGTTCCAGCACCATTTCTTTAAAAACACCATCCTTTCTTCATTATATTGTCTTTGCACCTTTATGAAAAATCAATTGTCCATACATGGAAGGCTTATTTCTGGACTCTCTTTTCTGTTCCATGAGTCCAGACTCTCTATTCTGTTCTATGGGTCTGGACTCCCTGTTTTGTTCCAAAACAACATTTTGATTACTATAGCTTTATAATAATTATTGAAATCAGGTAGCATTAGGTCTCCAACTTAGCTCTTATTCGAGATGATTTGGCTATTCTAGGTCTTTTTCATTTCCACGTGAATTTAGTAATTAGCTTATCAATTTCTACAAAAAAGCCTCCTGGTGTTTTGATTGGGATTACATTAAATTTGAGAAGCAAAAAAATTCCTAACAATATTAGGTTTTATGACCCATGAACAAGGTACATGTCCTCATAGATTGTCTCTATTTTTTTAAAATTTTATTATTATTATTTTTTGCGGTACGTGGGCCTCTCACTGTTGTGGCCTCTCCCGTTGCGGAGCACAGGCTCCGGACGCGCAGGCTCAGCAGGCTCAGCAGCCATGGCTCACGGGCCTAGCCGCTCTGCAGCATGTGGGATCTTTCCGGACCAGGGCACGAACCCGTGTCCCCTGCATCGGCAACCACTGCGCCACCAGGGAAGCCCAGATTGTCTCTATTTTATCTCAGCAATTCTTTGTAGTTTTCAGTTTAGGTCTTTCCATCCTTTGTCAGATTCATTGTAACATGTTTTTATGCTATTGTAAATGATATTTTTAAAATTTCAATTTCTGATTATTTAGTGCTAGTACATAGAAATACAATTGATTTTTATAATCTTGCATCCTACATTCTTGCTAAACTCACAAGTTTGAATGCCTCTGATTTCTTTTTTCTTGAATGCTTTAGAACCTCCAATACAGTGTTAAATAGCAGTAGTGAGAGTAGCTCTCCCTGTCGTAGTCCTAATCTCGGAGAAAATAATGCAGTCTTTCATCATCAAGTATGATGTTAACTGTAGGTTTTTCATAGATGTCCTTTATCGGGTTGAGGAAGTTGCCTTCTATTCCCAGTTTGTTGAGCTTTTTTTTCAGGAACGGATGTTGGGTTTTGTCAAATGCCTTTTCTGCATCTGATGGTTTTTCTTTTTTAATTTGTTAATAAGCTGAATTATATTGATTTTTGAATATCAAACCAACCCTACATTCCTGAGATAAACCCTACTTGGCCCATGTTGTATTATCCATTTAATATGTTGTTGGATTTTATTTGCTAAAATTTTGTTTAGAGTTTTTGCATACATATTCATTAAGGATATTGGTCTTTAGTTTTCCTTCCTAGCAATATCTGGTTTTGGTGTCAGAGTAAAGCTGGCCTCATAGAGTGAATTCCTTCATCTTCAATTTTTTGGAAGAGTTTGATGAATTAGTATTATGTCTTCCTTAAATTAGTATTAGTATTATGTATTCCTTAAATGTTTAGTAGAATTCATGGTGAAGCTGGACCTTTACTTTGTGGGAAGGTTTTTTAATATTAATTCCATTTGATAACAGATATAGGGTTAATCAGGTTATATATTTATTCTTGAGTAAATTTAGGAAATTTGTGTCTTTCAATGAATTTTTCTATTTCATCTGAGTTGTTGAATTTATTAGCATAGAGATGTTCATAGTATTCCTTTATTATCCCTATAATAGCTATAGATACAATCTGCAGTGATGCCACCTTTCTCATTCCTGACATTGGTAATTTGTGTCTTCTCTATTTCCTTTCCTAATCAGCCTGGCTAGAGGCTTATCAATTTTAAAGATAGTTCTTTATTTTTGAAGTCTATTATTGGCAAATTGAGTCCATTTTGCTAAAATCCTACTCTACCAGAGCAGTACATGGTATGAAAGCACTCTACTGATCCAATGAATGAAAAAAAAACCCACTGATTTCTGCATGTAAAGTCCTTTTAATATTATTACTCTCTTTTAGACATTAACCATTTCCTTATCTCTTAGGTCAATTATTTAGGGCTAGTAAGATACAAATCAGCAAAATTGCCAGAGGCCAGGTTAAATGCTTGAGGATGTGTTCCAAGAGAAGGCTAAAGGGAGGTGAGGCAGGTGACTGGCACTGAGGAGAGAAGGAACCTTGAAACAATGAAGAAAACAGATGGAGGCTGAGGACACAGTGAATCAGAGAAAGTATAATAAAACTATAAGGCAGGAATCTTGGGATATTAAACTAGCAACTTAAACAGGATGAAACAGTATAAACTCTAGTAACAAGAAATGAAGGTCGGGCTTCCCTGGTGGCGCAGTGGTTCAGAGTCCGCCTGCCGATGCAGGGGACGCGGGTTCGTGCCCCGGTCCGGGAAGATCCCACGTGCCGCGGAGCGGCTGGGCCCGTGAGCCGTGGCCGCTGAGCCTGCGCGTCCGGAGCCTGTGCTCCGCAGCGGGAGAGGCCACAACAGTGAGAGGCCCCCCAAACGCAAAAAAAAAAAAAAAAAAAAAAAAAAAATTAAGGTCACATAAAATCTAATTCAAGAGTGACTACTCAAAGTTACAGTAAAATATTCAATTTAATAGCATCAGTGTTTCAAAAAGATACTTGAGAAATGTTCAGAAATTAGAGGAAAAGGTTACATAAATTAGCTTCAGTAAATTATGAAAAATAGGATTTCTATTTATACTCAACACTGAAAAATAATATACTGGGTCTATTTTACCTATGTTAGCAGGAAGATCTTAAGATTTTTGGTCAGATGAAGGAACCTCAAAAGGGTCATAACATATGTAGGTGGGGAAAAAGCACAAATTTCTCCTTGCTTTCCCCAGGCTAAAAAAAAATCACTGACTTGATTAAACTTGAGTTTTGTACTAGCCAACCACAGTGACTTTGGGTTTGCATGTGCCCTATGCTTTTTTGATTTAGAAGATTGTTTTCCTTTACATTCAATCTGCACACATTTAAAGTATACACTTTCATTAATTTTCACATATGTGTACACCCATGAAACCATTATCACAACAACCAAAATAATGAACACAACCGTGACCCCCAGATGTTTCCTTGGCCCCTGTGTAATCTCTCCCTCCCAGGCCACCCACGCCACGACCCCCACCAACTTTCCAAGAACCCAATGACTTGCTGTCGCTCTAATGTGTATTTTCTATAATTTTATATAAATGCAGTCAAAGTGTGTACTCTGTTTTACCTGGCTTCACTCAGCATAATTATTTTGAGATTCATCGAATTTGTTGCCTGTATCATCTGTTCCTTTTTACTGCTGAGTTGTATTCCACTGTATGGATATGCAATAATTTATTAATCTATTCACCAGTGGATGGGCATTTGGATTGTTTTAAGTATTTGTTATTAATAAAGTTGCTTTATGTGGACATGCTTTCATTTCTCTTGGCTAAATATCTAGGAGTGGAATGGCTAGGTCACATTGTTTAAATTTTTAACAAATTGCCAAAAATTTTCCAAAGTATTTGTACCATTTTGTATTCTCACCAGCTGCGTAAGAGAGTTCTAGTTCTTCTGCATCCTCCCCAACACTTGGTATGGTTAAGGAGAACTTACAGGGTCTGGGATTCTGCTCAGTAGGATTCATAAGCAGTCATTTATAACTTAGCTAACTGTTTGAACATGGGCAAATCACTTGACCCTTCTAAATATCACAACTATTACAACTGCTAAAAAACAAAAACATCTGACAATATCCAGTGCTGACAAGGACATAGTGCAGCTGGAACTCTTGTGTGTTGCTGGTGGGGATGCAAAATGGTACGGTCATACAAAAGTTACTCCTAGGTGTTTACCGGAGAAATGAATATTTACAGTGGCTCTATTCATAATTATTAAATGCCTTGTCATAGAGAAGTTTTTAATTTTAATGCAGTCAGATTTAGTTTAGGTTTTTATTTAAGAGTAGGTTTGGATAAGGATCAAAGAGAATTTCTGAGAGCAGTTAGCAACTGGTGGGAAAGGTGCCCCATCAAAGGAACACTACCAGTAAAATCTGTGTTCACAACTATCTTGTTAAAGCTTAGCTATTATAGGGCCAATTGTGGAGAAAATGACTGCATCACAGAAATGGTTAATTCTAGAAATCACTTACGGACTTCCCAGGACCATCATCGTTGGAAACCAAGGGAAACTTCAGCAGTTTATTATCCTCCATCAGAGACCAAGGTTCTCTAGAAGATAACATGTACTGGAATATAACAGTAAAGGAACTAGTTGTGGGATTTGCAGATAAAATATAGGATGCCCAGTTAAATTTGAATTTCAGATAAATAACAATTTTTACATGAGACATACTTATACTAAAAAATTATTTGTTGTTTGACTAAAATTCAAATTTAACTGGGTATCCTGTATTTTTATTTGCTAAATCTGGCAATCCTAAACTGGTGAGACTCTTGAATCAGATTGTCTTGTTTAATGTAATTTAGCCTTGAGAAGAAATCCAATTACCTGTGAAGAGTAATCATTTATTATATTTACATGGAAGTTCCTTAAGTTTTTCAAAAGTAGAACTTTTAAAAATGAATTTTGCATGGTATAGATTACAAAATGAAGATGGCTTCATAATTATGTTAACTACAAATTCCAAAATTATAAACACTGCCCTTCTTATTCTGTTTAAAAAGATATAATGGGTCTCTATGAATAAAAAGGTTTTGTTGTCCATCTCAACATGGAAAACAACATTTGATTTTGTTAGTAAATGTGAAGGACTAAAAAAATATTTATATGGTGAAAACACCAGGTATGTATTTGTTAGAAATTCCCTATTAGTGCAAACTCCATTTTAAGAGTCATTCAACCCTCACTAATGATGACTGCTATCACATACTGTAGTCTTCCTGTAATGGAACAAAAGTCTGTCTGTAACTGCATGACAGTAATGGAAGAGGGAAGGGAAGAAGAAACAAGGAGAGGAGGGAAAAGAACTCATCAGCTTAAGAATATTTTAAGTTGGGGATTAGACTGTTAAGCAAGTTTTACATTTTTCAAATGATACTTTTAAATCACTTTATGAAAAGAACACCAAAGACAACTTTTAAATGTCTGACTTTGTGCATAAGGATCACTGGTAAAAATACAATGGCAATTCAAAAGTAATTTTTCTCAATTTAAGTAGACATAGCTTTTGACCATCTTACTATACGTTAGATGCCGGACCAGGCACTTTGTGGGATACCCCTGTGACTGAGGAGTACTTAGGGAACTAAACATCTAGTCGGGTAGAAAGACACAGGCATAAGTAAATGCAATATATTCAATACAAGGTGAGTTGTCAAGTAAAATAATACAGATTGAAAATGCTATCAGAGCATAAAAGAGTGTGATATTCTGGGGGGGTGGTAAGAAGTCAGCAAAAGCTTCCCGGAAAAGTGGCTCTTGAAATGGCTCTGGATAAGTAGGGATGGGGTGGGGGAGACAGAAGGAGCAAGAGGCCGAGGTCGGCAGCTATAAGATTTAGGCAATGCCTGAATAACTCTGCTTTACCTGGCTCCTGCTTCTTCTGCCTCAGGTCTGTTCTCTTACCACCAATTTCTCCTCCTCAATGTGCCTGAGCATTTTACTCACCATATCACTCCTCCCATTTGTCTAACCAATTTATAATCCCCACTGGGGCCCAGTTTTACTGTTGCTTTCTCTGCAAAGTCTTCGCCGACCATCTTTGCCTTCAAACTAGTTGGGCTCTGTATCGTTTTCTCGTGGCACACCATAACTTCATATGCTAATCACACCTGCAGTTAAGAATTACATGGGGGCTTCCCTGGTGGCGCAGTGGTTAAGAAACCGCCTGCCAATACAGGGGACACGGGTTCAAGCCCTGGTCCACGAAGATCCCATGTGCCGCAGAGCAACTAAGCCCATGTGCCACAACTACTTAGCCTGCGCTCTAGAGCCCGTGAGCCACAACTACTGAGCCTGCACGCCACAACTACTGAAGCCCGTGCGCCTAGAGCCCATGCTTCACAACAAGAGAAGCCACCACGAGAAGCCTATGCATGGCAACAAAGAGTAGCCCCTGCTTACCGCAACTAGAGAAAGCCCGCACGCAGCAATGGAGACCCAATGCAGCCAAAAATTAATTAATTAAAAAAAGAATTACATGGGATAATTGTTTAACATATAACTCTTTAGGTTATGCAGTCCACAAATACAGGGACTTTTTTCTGTCATGTTCACTGTTAGGTCTCCTGAGCCTTAGCACAATGCCTGGCACATCAAAGATACCAAATAAATTTTTTATGATCAAAAATTCATAAATTTTTGATGACTGAATTCTAAAACGTGTGGTTGAATATAGCTTCAAATGCTTTCACAATGTTGATAGCTATGTTATACTACAGGGCGTATAAGAAAGGTATAGAAGCAAATTAACAGCATGATGCATAAAGATTTCCAATTAAAAGCAATTTCGTAGAAGACATAGGATATATGTGCTAGATACGAACATCTTTCTTAGTGAAGGGCAGGAAAACTAGAAATTTAACATAAACAACAATAAAAGCACACATGGAATATTAAAACAGAAATCTCCATAATCTTCAAATAACTTGACTTTATAGATAGCACCTTCCATTTTAGATACTAAAGAGTATATTTTTATTTTTTTAGTCATATGCAAGAGCTATCTACTCAAAATTTAGCTAATCTCAAAATATGGTCAATATCTGAATTTAATACCTAGTCAATATTCTTACAAATTTCAGTAACTTTCATAATCCTTTCCAGCTCCCCAAAATAAAAGGATTTTAAGTGTCCATATACCCATTCAATGAATTTATAATTTTACTCTCTGTAGCAAGATCCCAGTACATCATCACCAGATTCATATTGATTAGAAAGGACACTATTCAAGCTGATACATCATTAAAATATCTAATGTATGAATCTAAAGTTGCCTCCTAGTTCCAACTGTATTTGAATGACACACTTTTAAAATTTTTATAATTAAGTACTAGAAATATTTAATTGTAGAGACTGAAGAATATATTGAATATGCTTTGTTTTATGAAGTCTGGTTTTCCAACTGTGAGTTATTGGCACTTAGGGGAAAAAAACAATCACTTAAATGAAAACTAAAAATATAAAGCCTATGTTTAAAACATGGCCTTTATTAATACTGCCCACTGAGCTCCATTTTTATTTTACATTGAAATACTTCTGCTTTGCAAAGAAAAGACAGAAAAGTGCATTTTACAAGAGTACTTTTTTGTTTTTAATTCTCTGCGAAAATGGAAGGAATCTGAATCACAAGTTCACAATGTGGTAAAATGAAATTAAGAAACAATGATTTCATTAATGCTATGCCATCACTAGTGTTTGGCTCTGACTCTGTTCTTGTAAATCAGATCCTGATATACAGTCTAGAGCATCTAGGTTATTACTCTACGCATATTAAACACAGGAAAGAAGGTTTAAAAAAAAACCCTTTCAATGTACAAACATGAATTTAAAAACTGATTTTAAAAAATCACCTTTTTACATAATGTATATGGCAAAACTGCTTTAAATACATGATTTTGGAAGAATTATTTACAAAATGTATCAGTCTGTGAAACAATTCACAAACAAAGCATACATAATTGCTTTACTTAGTTGTTGCATCTCAACTTTGGGAGATATAAATTTATTCGGCAGTATAGCAAACATAAAAACTGTGACAAAATATCTTAAGGGCAACCAAAAATTTGATCCTCAAAACAGTTTAAGTACTAGGACTGCCAAAGTTTCTAAACAAGGACATACTTTAATGATCCAGATGCCCATTTGTAGTTCTACACTGTTTGAAGGACTGAGACAGACTCCCTTCAGTACAGGCAAAGCCGCTGGATGCAACCTCCTGTAAAAGGGACAGCTGAGAGCTATTGTCATTCGAAGAGTGAATTAACCTAGAATTTTCTTTTTTTCAATTTTATTAATATTTTAAAAAATACATAAAAATACAACATCCAATGTCTGAATAAATATATTTAACAAGTTGCAAGATAATACCTTATTTTACACAAAATTTTCAGCTTTAGAAATCTTGTTAAATAACTTCATTGTTGTTATATATTTCATTTTTGTCTTTTTGTAACAAAATAAAAACTCTGAAATTACATAGAAAAAAGACAAAATATTTTTGTCAAGGGATAAGATAGTCCACTGAAAACTTATTCACAATTCCACTGTAAACATTAATAAACATTAAAATATTTGCATAATTGTGTGCTCAAAAATCCTATAAAAAGTGGAAGACTTATTACAACTGTAGTTTTCAGTCAACTACACTTCCTTTCACAATTTATTTTGTCCCATTTACACCTTAAACCTGGGCACACTGCTGAACATATACTTTGGCAGTTCTAAATAGCAAGTGCTTCCACAAAAAAAAAAAAAAAGAAAACCAACAACAACAATAAAAAAACACAACATAAACCCCCTACTCACCAAGTGTTCAAATACATCTCAGTGAAAGTGCAGCAGTAACTATTTAGCTGGATATTTTGATGTTTATCATGTGCACTTGCTTGTCTATGATTTCTATAACACCTGAAAGCTTTATTATACAAATTCAAATTTGCTAAGTGCCCTTTTTCTATCTTCACAAAAAAACGAAAAAAAAAATTAAAAATTATGACAAATATGGCAGGCTGCCTAAACTTCAGTTATTAATCAGCTTATTTTTCTTGCAACAGAAAAAAAAAGAAAAGAGAAGGGAATAGATACAATCCAGCCTGGAAAAGTGTACAGGATATACTTAGCAATGTCAAACCAGTTGAGTGCTTTCTGTGGTTGTATTTCAGGGATTTGGGATTTATGTCCTTGGCAGCAAACTGCTGGGAAGGCAGAGAAAACATTTATCACCTGCATTCTACAGCAAGTACGTTCTGTGGGGGAGATGATGAGGAGGGACTCATTCCAGTGTCTGATGAAGCAGATGACATGGAGGCTCCTGCATGAGACACTGTAGGATCAAAGAAGCTACATTAGACCCGACAACTATCACACAAAGATACCCAGCCACCGGCAAATCAAAAATAAATTTCTTAACATTATTCACTTCAATTATAGTCCTCTTAAATGGTGCATGAAGGAATAACAACATTTTGTCAGCAAAAATTTTGTTTGGTTCAATTGAGTGGAATCAGTCTCTCATCACTTAAGTAACTCAGTTCAAAAAAGGAACCAGAAAATGTAAAGACTAAAGAGATATAAAATCTTAAATCGCAGGCTTCCCTGGTGGCGTAGTGGTTGAGAGTCCGCCTGCCGATGCAGGGGACACGGGTTCGTGCCCCGGTCTGGGAAGATCCCACATGCCGCGGAGCGGCTGGGCCCGTGAGCCTGCGTGTCCGGAGCCTGTGCTCCGCAACGGGAGAGGCCACAACAGTGAGAGGCCCGCGTACCGCAAAAAAAAAAATTAAAACAAATCTTAACTCCCTACTTGAAACATCCCTGAAAGAAACTCACCTTGTCCCAAATCAGAAACGAGATCAACCTGAGATAAATTTTCACTATAGCAAATTCCTGCTTTATCTCTGGGTTATAGGACCATAAAAGAATTCACTTATCCTAGAGAATTTCTTTTAACCAGCTAACCATTGGCTTCCTATCTTTATCCTGTCCCAATATACCCGATGGACACAAAACTTTCATAAGCAAGAAGCAGTAATCTAAGTCAGGTATCAGAATCATGGGATCAGGATGGAAATGTGGGTGAGTGATTAGAAAGTCTTCAAATGACTTTAACAAAACTCTCCAGGAGCATGGAGCTTGGATTAAAGATCATTACTCTATACATCAGGTGCTCTGTCATTTTTTAGTTTTTACTTTTTTCTTTGCAGGGCCCTCCTACCTCCTGCTAATGTTTGCCCAATTATTCCTATCTTACTTAAAGTCTTAATTTTTGTTTAAGTATACATTCCTCAATGTGTGTACTGCCAAAATGACATGTAACTCATTACTACAAATTCTAATATGTGTGCTAGAAGTCACTCAATGTTTCACTTTAATAACTCACTTCACACACAAAAAATTAAGAAAACAAAAAAGGGAAGAAGACTATAAGAAAATCATCTTTTTAGTTGTCTGAACTTATATGACCTTTAGGAAACTCAAAGCCGTTGAAGGTTCTCTGAAGAAAAGCTCAATTTGTTAATTTGTTCTTCTTTCTGTGTTTAAAAATGCTGTAAAAACTTCTTGCTATTTACAGTTTTTAAAGAAAAGGACAGGGGCTTCCCTGGTGGCGCAGTGGTTGAGAGTCCGCCTGCCGATGCAAGGGACACGGGTTCGTGCCCCAGTCTGGGAAGATCCCACATGCCGCGGAGCGGCTAGGCCCGTGAGCCATGGCCACTGAGCCTGCGCATCCGGAGCCTGTGCTCCGCAACAGGAGAGGCCACAACAGTGAGAGGCCTGCGTACTGCAAAAAAAAAAAAAAGAAAAGAAAAAGAAGAAAAGGACAAACATGGAAGATTGATCTCTTTCCTTTTGCTCCATCACATTTCCAGGAATTGAAAACTGCTGGACTTGGAGTAGATTCAAGACCACATATGACACAGGCCATTTTATTAATAATTCATCCCCTAACTCTCTGCCATAGATAGAAAACTTCTCTCAAGATGGGCAAGCCTATCAGATAATTTACTGTTCTTTTTCTTAAAGGGACATCCCTCCTAGAGCCCTCCCCTCCTGTTCCATCCTATTCCTGAAATAGTTGCTTTGTAGGCCTGTTATGTAGTGATTATTCTACGGCTTCCATGTGCCATCACCTTGAGATTTTCCTTACTGTTTTCCTATGTGGGATTCCTTGTTTGCTGGATGTCACATTATCTTAATAGCTTGGCTTCTAGTTTTTAATGTCACCATTGAGAAATCTGACGTGAGAAATCTGATGCTGTTCTGAGACCCAGTTTTTTGTATATACCTTTATATGGTAAGCTTTTGGAACCTTACCTCTATCCACAGAGTTCTGAAATTTCATAATGTGCTTTGGTGTGATTTTTTTCCTCCATTCTTTATAGAGGTCGCAGGGAGTCCTTTCAATTTTCTAACCCATCTCCTTCAGTTCTGGAAGTTTTTCTTATTTCTTTGATCACAACTTCCTCCTATGTTTATTCAGTGTTCTCTTTCTAGAAATCCTATGATTCAGAAGTTGGATGTCCCAGCCAGATCCTATATTTCTCTTAGTTATTCTCTCCTATTATCTTTTTGATATTTTACTGGGATTTCTTTAGCCTTGCTATCTTACCTTTCTATTTATTTATTTTTTATTCCAAATATCATATTTTTAATTTTTAAGAGATGAATTCATTGATAGTATCATATTCTTGTTTCAAGATGGCAATATCTTTCCTGTAACTCTGGATATTAATTATAGTTTGTTGTTTTTATATGGCACATTGTCCAAGTTACTTTTTTCTACTGAATATTTTGGTTTCTGTCTTTATGTAAAGGCTTTCCTCAAACATCTGGTCTTGTGGCTTCCATATTTAAGGGGGAGCATTAAAAAGCTAACTGGAGGCTATACATGAGGCCGCCGGGCTTTTAAATGTTGGGCAGTGCACACATAGTGATTTGTAAGGATTTTGCTTTTTGGTTCAGGAACCTCCAAATGCTGGTATCTATGTTAGATCACTTCCCTTGGGCAGTTTCTCCAGAGGAATCTTTCAATCTCCTTCCAGGAATGAGCATAAGCTTGGTTACCAGCTTTCAGAGAGACAAGAAGATGAGATCGTTGGTTGGAAAAGGGACAGAAGTCTCATCATTTAGTACTGGAAACTTTCACTCAAGCTCCTTATTTTTGGTTTAGCACCTAACCCTCACCTTCAGCTATGGCTGGTGTCCCTGGGTCTTTCTATAAGCCTGTTGATCCCTCTCAGCCTCCAATAACTTAATCTCCTATTTTCTGCTGGAGTTAGGGGAAAAGGTAGTTTGCTTCAGAGGGTGGGATGAAATGATCCAATTTCTCCTTCCTTTTTCAAACCATCTCCAATTTTCATCCTCACACCTCACACTGTCCTCAGAGCTCTTCTGGGGTGATGTAGTGTGAATTAGCTTGCTTCTCATTGTTTTGTCCCACTAGAAGGATAAACAAGCTTAGGTGTTTAGCATTCTGTCATCTGCTAGGACAGTTACAGTCCATCTGCTTCTCAGCTTCCAAAAGATATGCTGCTGACATTTCTTGCCTACCTTAGTCAGTCTGCTGTCCCATTCTCTCGTCCTTGTGGGTATAGGGCTTTTAATTTTCTTTACTATTATTTTAGTGAGGCCTGGGCTTGGGGTAGATATGAGATGTCAATGTTTAACTAGAAGTCAATGCTATACATTTTTAAGGTTTAGTTCAGATGCTATTCTCTCCTCATGATTATTCCGAAGTCATCTCTCCTTCCATCAACTCCTGTTCTTGTTAATATCACTCTCAGGGCCCTCAACATACAGTTTCACTAGACGTTAAGACGTTGAGATCGAGGTCTGTATCTCATTCATCTCTGTACTTCCACCACCTGAAAGAGGGCCTGGCATATGGTATGTGTGCATTAATGTTGTAAAGCTGAACTATCTTATATAGTAGTTGCTTAGGAAATGACTTATGATCCCAACAAGATAACCTCCTAGAGGATAAGCCATATCCCTCTTCATTTTGATGAACCCCATAATGAAAAATATAGTGCCTGTTAATAGGCAGCCAATAAATGTTTGTTGAGCAGTGAGAGAAATTCAGAGGGAGTAAGCTCTTCTTAAGAACCCACCACATTTAGTAAAATCACACATTTGGTAAAACAGTTCATAGTCTCTTTCAAGAGTCTCATTCTGATTCAGTTGTTGACTCACTTCAACAATAGCAACAAAGAAGAAAACACTAGGAATCTAAAAGATAACAATAAGTATATACTATATTAAAAAGTGGCAAACCTAAATCTTCTAAAACGATAGGACATATATTTGAAAAACAGGGGGAAGAAAAATTATAATCAAATTACCTTCTCTGTCTTTCTTTTTTAATCTTTTTCTCCTCCTATCTATGGTTGCAACTTCAGACTTCAAAGACATGTAATACTTTCTGATTTCCTGTAGTTTTTCTTGGAGAAAAGAGATTCTCTCCGTACTGTTCATGTTATCTAATTCATCTAAAAGGGAAAAAAAGTTAATCTGGATTTAAAAATAATTCTATGAGAAAAAATGATGGCAGTTCTATCAAAAGTCCAATTCATAAATCAACAAACGCTTTAGTTTATTAAAACCTAACAGTACACTAAATAAGGCTCTATAAAAATGGAAGCCCTTAATTAAATTCATGAATAAGATTTCTATATATATCCCAAATATTCCACTAAACATGTATTACTTAATGATGTATTACTGAAATAATCAGAAAAGCACAAGGAAACATCAACATTCAGCAACTCTGATCTATAATTGTAGCTATTTATCCAAATAGTGTCTTTGTATTGATGTTTTCCTCATTTATTAGTTATTTCCAATTGTCAGTACAAGAAAGGGTGTTTAAGTTTCATCAATTTATATAAATCATACATGTCTCATTCCATAACTGGAGAGCTTTCTCCAATCAATATTTATCAAGTTAGTATTATAAAAAGACACAGATTTGTATTTAAGATAATAAGTAGTGATTATTAATAAGACAACATTTAGGATATGTAAATAAATGAATTTGCTAATCATTATTCCTTATTTTGACATTTCAAAATATATACCACTTTGTAATATACATTCAAGTTTTCTGTAAGTTTCTTACTGAGTTGAAAACTCCACTTATATGTCCGAGGAGATGAATTCGGATGTTTTTCTTTCTGTTTATCTTTTTCTCCATCTTTGATGTGAGGGGATATTCTTGCAGGAGATCGTGCAAGCTTCTGTGGCTTAGATACACTAAGATGCTTTACTGGGGTACATTTACTTGAATTGTCTAGGACAGGAAGATCTTCACTATCACTGCTTTGTCCTATAATAAGAAAAAGTTGACTCAGGTTATAAATGATAAAAATCTCAAACATTAAAATGCAACGGACCCAGTAATTCCATTTTTCGGTATCCTAAAGAAATAAATGCACAAATGTGCTAACTTTTATAACAATAAAAAGATGGAAATAACCTAAATACCCACCAAAAGGGAAATGGCTAAGAATTATATATCAGTATTATTGAATACTGTGCTAAAGTTGTTAAAAAGAATAAGCTAGAGTTCCTAAGAAAAATGGCAAAATATCCAAAATACATTGTGAAATGATAAAGTTAAAAAACAATAAGCACAGTATTGCCCCACTTATGTTCAAAACAAAACATAAAAACAACCCAAAAGGGGACCAACCCAAACTATACACATGAACAAGCATAAAATACACATCCAACTTTTAACATATGTATAATATATAAAATGTGTCAGATATTTGTTTGCAAGTCTACATCCCTCCTCACCAAATGTGTATTTAAAGATGCTTTTGGTTTTCACTTAATAACAAATTAGAATTTTCTCTCAACTTTTTCTGCTTTTTTCCAAAGTCTACACCCTACTTCCATCCTATTCACTCTCAACAGCCAACCTTCCCTTCTACTGAAAAGGCAAAGTTGAGGGTTACACACTCACTTTCCCAGCCCCTCCCCTACTGTATCTGTCCTTATCTCCCTTTTTGGGCCTCAAAAAGGAGACTGTTAATTCTGGGCAAACTAATCTCTTCAGCTATACTCTTGAAACCATTTATTCCCAGCTCCTCTGAAATATCCCAATGTCATTTTATCTTTCTTCCTTTTCCAGATGCTTCTTTAAGCATCTTTTTCCATGCCTAAAGCTTTCCTACCCTTAGAGAGAGAGGGAGGGAAGGAGAGGAAAGCCTCCCCCTTTAGCTGGCACCTCTTTCCTTCTCTCTAGGGTCAAATTTCATGAAAGAGAAATTCTTTGTCTTTCTTATTTCCATACTTTCTAATCATGTCTCCTTCCCATGCTCTTGTTAGGGCCCCAAACACTTACTATTCACCAAATTCAATGAATATATTTTAATCCTACTTGAATATTCTATTGCATTTGAAACATCTTTCTTATTCAAACCAACTAGTGTTTACTGATTTTCATTTATCTCTAATCTGCTTCTACTCTGCTATTCCTGGCCCATTTAAAGGGATATGCCACATAATTCCACTTCTGGTTCTTTTTCTTCTCATTTTACAACCCTCCCATAGCAGCTTTATCACCTTGTAATCCTTCAACAACTATCTTCTAAAAACAGACTTTCTTCAAAGCTCCAGAGCCTTATTTTCCTAATACGCGGTATCTCTAAAAGCAACATTCCCTAAATTACTCTTCCAACAGCCTGCTGCTACTCCTATATGCTATATGTCAGTTAACCAGTTCCTCATATCTAACTAATAATAATTGAGTACTAGTGATTTTATGTCCCCATTCTCTTAATTCATTCCTTCTTTCACTGCCTTAGTTAAGCCAAAGATTCTTTCCAAAAAGAAAAACTGATCATCTCCTTTTTTTTTCCTTTTTAATCTTTTTAACTTTTTGAGACAATCTTCAAACTTACAAAAAAGAGAAGAACAATTACCAAAGAATGTTTTTCTGCCATTTGAGGATAAGTTGCCCTGCCATATTTGAATACTTTAGTGTTCTCTTCTTACAAATAAGAACATTCTCCCTGTATTAGTTATCTTCAAATTAGCCCAAAACTTAGCAGTTTAAAACTACAAATGTTTAGTATCTCACACGGTTTCAGAGGGTTGGAATCTGGGAACAGCTTGGCTGTGTGGTCCAGCTCAGGGAATCTTGTGAGGTTGCAGTCAAGCTTTTAGCCAAGATTCTGGTCTCTGAAGACTTGACTGGAGCTGGAGGATATGCTCCAAGACGGCTCACTCACATGGCTGTTAGTGAGTTTTGGGAGGCCTCAGTTCCCTGCTGGCTGTTGGCAGGATATGCTCAGTTCCTCACCACGTGGGCCTCTCCATACACTGCTTGAGTGACCTCACACCATGGCAGCTAACCTCCCCCAGAGCAAGTGATCCAAGGGAGAGCAGGAAGGAATTTGCAGTGCCTTTTATGACCTATTCTCTGAAGACATACTCCATCACGTCCACTTTATTAGTTAGAAGTGAGTCACTAAATTCAGCTCACACTCAAGAGGAAGGGATTAGGCTTTGCCTCTTGAAGGGAAACATATCAACACATTTGTGGATATGTTTTAAAACCCACCACACTCCTAAAGAACCATAATACAACCATCAAAATCAGGAAATTAACACAGATATATTACTATCATCTAATCCTCAGATCCCACACAAGTATCTCTACTTGACCTGATAATGTTCTTTACAGCAATAGGATCCAGGTGAGAATTATATACTGCATTTAATTATCACACCTCCTAAGTCTCCTTTAATCTGGAACAGTTCCTCTTTCTTTGACTTTCATAACCTTGACAATTTTTAAAATCATAGGCCAGTCATTTTATAGAACATCCTTCAGTTTGAATTTGTTGATGGGTCCTCATGATTAGAGTCAGGTTATACATCTTTGACAGGAATATTACAGATGTGCAGCTATGTTCTTCTTACTGCGTCCTGTCAGGTGGTACATTTCACTTTGTCCCATTACTGGTGGTGTTCACTTCATTTGACTAAGGTGATGTCTGCCCAGCTCAGCCACTGTAAAGTTCTCATTTTCCCTTTGTAATTCCTGCTGTCTTTCTAGTCTCATCTCCCATCACTCTTTCTCTATACTCTAGACCTGTCTTGTCCAGCCACTAGCCATATCTGGTTATTGAGGACTTGAAATATGGCTCAAAGGTTTTTCTTTGAAATGCCTTTTATCTTAAATAAATTATATGCCCCTTCCTTGAAATATGTATCTACTGTAATCTAGAATTTCCCTTTCAGACTTGTATGAAGGCATGCTTTGGAGGTAAAATTTTAATTTGTTAAAATCAACCATGTTTATTTCTATTTACTATATTCTACAACTTAATTTTACTCCTTATTGTACAGAAATCTGTTTTTCATGTAATCTATTCTTACTGGTTTACTAATTTTCCTGTTTGTTTTAGTAAGAATTTTATTTCCCCGTATTTCAAACTTACTGTGTTACTATTTAAAAGTCAGTTTTTCTAGATGAAAGGAGAACATTCCATTCAGAAATGTAAACTTAATCTGCTTTTATTACCAGAGCAAATGTTATTTTTCTTTTGTTCAAGATTCCCAAATGTATTCCTCTAATATTAAACTGCTTTACATAAGAAATACAAATGAAATAAGCATAAAAAATAACCACAGCTATCCCAGCTCTAAATAAAATTGACAAGCACCTTCAGATTAAAAACTAATGGAAAAATTGCTACTTTTCAGAACATAATAAACCAAATTGAGTTTTAAGCTGACACAAATGATCAAGCCAACAAACTGCTGAAAGTACTAACACCATACTAAAGCCAGCACTGAAAAGTACCAACCTGCTCCATTCTTTTCATTTTTGGCTACAGCACTTGTTCGCTTTGGGGTTCGCTTCTGCTTTTTGGCCAATAATCCACTAGTTCCATCACTTGGCCTTTTCTGACCTGAAATAAGTGAAAAGAGAGATTTAGAAAAAAGAAATCAAGAGCAAGAACATTCATTCACCTATTTACTCTACACAAATTTCCACGTGTATGTTAAAAAGGAAAAAAAGGAGGGGAGGGAGGGAGAGAGGAAAGAAGGAAGGAAGGAAGGAAGAAGGGAAGGAGGGAGGGAGGGTACTTAACAGATCATTAGTTCCTAAAACTCTTGGCTCACTAGTTTTTGGTTTTAATATAACAGTTGATTTTCTCCCTAGGAAGTCCTTACCCTTCTCTCTGCTCTCTCTTTCTTGAACAATTATACTACAGGTACCAGAGGCAACGCTGGCTTCAAATCCATTTGCTGATTCCCTCTCACAGAGACCTTCTTGAGATTCTTCAGCAATACTATCGACCTCAATGGTTACGTCACTCTCACTTTTTATACTTCGAGACTCATCTTGGCTGAGAGTAAGTGGTGAAGCCACTGAAAAGTTATGCTGTACTGCAGGAGGTAGGGCAGGTGGAATAGAAACAAGAGAGTTAGATTCAGAGCTTTCAACTACTACATCCTCAGTACTGGTCTTATCCTTTTCATCCAAATCGTCCAAATCTACTTCATGGCAAACCAAGGTTTCCGGCCCAATCAGAGGCATTGCATCCTCTTCTTCTTTTAGCGGAGTATTTACAGTTTCTTCAGCTGGACTATCAAATTTTTCTTTAGTCAATTCTTGAATGCATTGGTTTGGCTCTGCTATTAATGATGGCATTCCTTCATTTTCTATTTCAAAGTGTTGTTCAAAATTTAAGTTTTTCATTCCGTCAGATGCAACACAATCACTGGTCCTTTCTTGAGAAATACTATTTGTCATTTCCATTCCATTCTCCATTCTTACTTTTTTCTCTGGTGATGACTGTCCCAGTATTTTCCGTTTCAACTTTTTTTCTTTTGCACACTGGTCAATTTCATCTTCTGTAGCAGAAGAAAAGTTTTTATTGTCTAATGAAGAAAATTCTATACTCTGAGCTTCTATATGAGGTTCAGTTCCTGCTTCATCCTGGCTAAATGATGAAATCTTTATAATTTCTAAAGAAAGATCTTTTGTCTTGCTTCGTCTTCCCTTTCCTTTAGGAGATTTTTCTGCCTCTTTCTTAACTTCTTCTACTTGTTCCACTTTATTTCCAAAAATCTGTACTATTTGTTCATTCTCTCCAACTTCTAACTTCAAGGTTTCTAAAGGCTGCATTTGAGTCCTATCATTTTCTTTTAATATATGTGTAGCAATCTTTGGATTTTCTTCATCTAGTTTATCATCACTTAAACTTTCATTTTTTTCTAATTCTTCTTTAATATCAGGAGAAAGTTCTTCATTCATCAAATTCTTTTCTAAAAGGTCTTCTGTTTCACTATCAGATGAACAGGAGTCTGCAAGAGGAAATACTGTATTACAAAGGTTTCTATCTTAATTACCAAATGCAATTTTATAATAAAAATTCTGCCAAAGACAAAACTCTTTATCAAGTACCTCTGAATACCTCCTTGTAGAAATTTCTTATGTAAAATAAATCAGGACTTCCCTGGTGACACAATGGTTAAGAATCCGCCTGCCAATGCAGAGGACACGGGTTCAAGCCCTGGTCTGGAAAGATCCCACATGCCGCAGAGCAACTAAGCCTGTGCACCACAACCACTGAGCCTGTGCTCTAGAGCCCACATGCCACAACTACTGAGCCCGCACGCCGCAACTACTGAAGCCCGCGCACCTAGAGCCTGTGCTCCGCAACAAGAGAAGCCACCACAATGAGAAGCCCACGCACCAAAATGAAGAGTAGCCCCCGCTTACTACAACTAGAGACAGCCCACGCGCAGCAACGAAGACCCAACGCAGCCAAAGATAAATAAATAAATTTAAAAAAAAAATCATACATTTGTGCCAAAATGGGGGAGGGGAGACCTCAAATTCCATGTGAAAATACATTGCATAGAAAATATTACTGTCTCAATTCTATAAAAGAGCTATTTTGCAATTTTTACTAGTATCGTATTTAGGCTACAGTAACCCCTAGAAAAAGCAAAGGACTAGTACTGAGATATGAAGTTAATATGTTAAGTGGTTTGATCTGAGATCTAGAAGGTACTGATTAATAAATGAGATGCCCATTTTGTGTCCTTAGAAAGGAATATGATATTCTACTTAATTCTGAAAAGATGTACAGAATGAGAAGCTTGAATTCTCAAAACTTTAAATATTCCTCTGATTAAGAGATAGGAAAGTACAGGCCAGCTACCTTAAATCATTCTCTTTAATTCAGAAAATTTTTAAAATAATAACTAGGGTTCTAAGACGGTATAGAAGTTGTAAAATACAAAAATTCTACCCACATGGTGCTCATATTCTAAAGAAGTGCAAAAAAGCAAGCTTAAATGTACTTTTTAAGTGAAAAGATGTGTAGTTTCATTTTGTGGTTTTATCATATACAGAATTTAGAATTTTTTCTCATGGTAAAAAAAGTAGGGACTTCCCTGGTGGCGCAGTGGTTAAGAATCCACCTGCCAATACAGGGGTCACGTGTTCGAGCCCTGGTCCAGGGAGATCCCACATGCCCCGGAGCTACTAAGCCCGTGCGCCACAACTACTGAGCCTGCGCTCTAGAGCCCATGAGCCACAACTACTGACCCCATGTGCCACAACTACTGAAGCCCGCGCAGCTAGAGCCAGTGCTCTGCAACAAGAGAAGCCACCGCAATGAGAAGCCCACGCACCGCAACGAAGAGTAGCCCCCGCTCGCCTCAACTAGAGAAAGCCTGCACGCAGCAACGAAGACCCAACGCAGCCAAAAATAAACAAAATAAATAAATTTTCTTTAAAAGTAGTTTTTTACTTTTATGAAGTAGTTTAGCAAGACCATGTACAGTTCTGTAGACTATACACTGCACATGGGCATGCATCTAAGAGGGCATCCATCTAAGAGGGCATCTTCTACTTTGTGGGCGTCTTGCATTTGTGTATTATGACAACCTTCCAGCAGATGGCAGTAAAGAGGAGGAAAGATGCCGTTTTCTCCACATGGTGGACTCACGGCAATCCTGTGGTTCAGAAAAGCTTTTTTCTTCAAGGGAGGGAAATTTTTATATGAACGTTTTTCTAAATTTAACATTTCTTAAATTACATGGAAAAATATACAAAGGTAGAAAAGTGGGAAAAACGGTAAAATCAGAATAAAATATGTTCACCTATATTCATCACAAAACATGCCTCTACCACATTAGTTTGTCCTGTCTTTGAACAACACAGTCATAACTTTATTGAAAGATCCTAGGTGAACAGCAATAGATTACAGGAGACACTGGCACCTGCTTTGTAGGACAGTGCAGCACACAGGAGGACGCATGGCTTGTCAACGCACCCTCTGTTAAAATAGAATATTCCTAGGGGGGATTCCCTGGTGGTGCAGTGGTTAAGAATCCGCCTGCCAACGCAGGGGACACGGGTTCGAGCCCTGGTCCGGGAAGATCCCACATGCCACGGAGCAACTAAGCCCACGTGCCACAACTACTGAAGCCCGCGCACCTACAGCCCGTGCTCCGCAACAAGAGAAGCCACCGCCACCGCAATGAGAAGCCCGCGCACTGTAACGAAGAGTAGACCGCAACCAAGAGTAGACCCCGCTCGCCACAACTAGAGAAAGCCTGCGCACAGCAACGAAGTCCCAATGCAGCCAAAAATAAATAAACAATTTTTAAAAAGAATATTCCTACGGTATTAACAAGAAAAGTTATTCCTAATTAAGTAAAACATCACTAAATTTTAAATAAACATGATACAGCAAAATAAACATTTTCTTCAAATCAAATTTTGTAGTTTAAATCATATAGTAAAAGCCTAGGGACTTTTCTGGTGGTGCAGTGGTTAAGAATCCGCCTGCCGAGGCAGGGGACACAGGTTCGATCCCTGGTCCAGGAAGATCCCACATGCCGTGAAGCAACTAAGCCCGTGCACCACAACTATTGAGCCTGCGCTCTAGAGCCCGCGAGCCACAACTACTGAAGTCCAGATGCCTAGAGCCCGTGCTCCGCAACAAGAGAAGCCACGGCAATGAGAACCCACGCACCGCAACGAAGAGTAGCCTCCGCTTGCCGCAACTAGAGAAAGCCCGCGCACAGCAACAAAGATCCAACACAACCAAAAATAAATAAATAAAATTGATTCCTTAAAAAAAAAAAAACCTAGATGACTTGCTATGAATCTCTCGCAAAACTGAAGTTTTATTATTTTTATTATTGATTTTTAAAAAACCAGTGATTCTCAGAATTCAGCACCTTCCATTCCATTTGACAGAGGTGAGCTGTCTGGCATATTGATGTGAGCACTTCTGGTACCTGATTTTCCATCGCTGTTTGGAGTCTTAGACAAACCATATGGCATGTTTGATGAAAGAGTAGATTTTAAAGGAGGTCGTCCCCGTTTTGACTTCTGCCTCTCCTCATCCCTCTTTTCATCCTTTTCACTGTCTTCTTTGTTCTGGGTAACAACAACAAAATGTATGAGAAGCACCAGCCTATGAAAAATGAACAGTCTACTTCTCCAAGGAAAACTATAACTCAAAAAGGTTTGTTATGTCAACTCCTAATCTGTAGTTATGGAAAAATTAAAATTAAATCGTTTTCTAAAATATTTTTGTACTTATGTGAATATGATGTTCTACAACTTCAACTTGTAACACTGCAATTATATTGTGAAGGTCAGAGTCAGTACATTAGAGAGCTATACACTACTCAGCTCTCCCCCTTGTTTCTTACTATTCCCTGAGGAAAAGAAAGATACGTCATCATCTCTACAGCAAAGGCTGAAAATTGTGGGTGTGCATGAGGGTACAACTGGCCAACGTATGTCTTAAAATTTAGTATCAGCTTCCAGCATTTAAAAATTAGATTTCACATTTTATAAAATACAGTTGTCTTGAAAAATCCTAAAATCTAGCAACCCTGGGTCTGCATCCCACAGCAGAGTAGTTAGTTCCATTCTCTCTAGATGAGGAACTTGACCTCTCCTTTGTCACTCTCAGTCCTACTTTACACCCCTTTTCCAGAGAACCTCACAGGCCTTTGTGTTTGAAGTCTGTGCCCTAGGGGTCGCTGTTTTTCACCTTTCCTGAAACAGCGTGGTAATGTGTTTACATTTTTTACTTTTTAAGCTTCTGTGTTGTAGAAGAGAAAATCACAATTACTTTGAAAGACTCAAGATGATTATACAATGAGAAAACAACGTTTACAGAAAATACAATATGAATAATTCCTGTACCTATCATAAAGGATATGGCACCTATGTACATACTTTAGCTTTTTTCTTCTGTTTTTTCTTTGGTCCACCTTTGTCCAACGGCCAGATTATCCTGTCAGCCTTCACCCATTCATCATACCTTAAAATAAAGAATGTATTAAAAATTCACAAGAATACCTTATTTGAAAGGTACTCACCAAATAAAAACAACAGTGAGATAGGCTAAAGAATTTGGTTCTAGCGTTGGCAGAAATGCGAAGGGCACGGATGCTAGTTTGCTGGTAACATGTGTGCCAAGTACTCTACTAGGTGTTTTATGTACCTGCCCCCAACAGGGCAAGGCAAGAGAATTTCTCAGGGAAAACAGGCTTACAGGGATAGCAGGGTAGGCAAACTCTAAATAGATTCAAGATTGTTTGAACTGCCTTCTTTCCCACAACTCCCACACATCTGAGCCTAATGAAATAAGTGATTCTGCATTGGAATTCATTCTATTGATCGAATAATGCAAAACAAGCCAGGTAAATTCAAGTTTGTAATATGCTCAGTTCCAGATTATTTTATGAAGTCCTTTTCAACTCTTTTCCTCTCAGAACTCTCTCTAGCCTCCAGTATTTCTAATAAAATTTTATTCTGAATTGTATCACCCCTAAGACTGAAATTTTTTATAGATATTTCCTTTACCTACGTTTATTCTGTTTAGCTCAAGTTGAGAACTCCTCATTTTCCCCTTTCCCAAAATATTGACATCACTTCTAAATTTTAACATAGTCAGTCCAAGTTACTAATCAGGGGCAAATAAGGTATTAAACTTCCTAGAACTAAATAACAACTTTCATATTATATGAATATATAGGTATTTATAGAGCTCAACCAGAATCTAAAATCTGAACATTTAAGCAAAAAAACTACAGGCAGTCCTTGCTTTGAACTGCACCATGATGATGGCAACCATACCCTCACTTTGTTACCGAATTACCGTGAAGTCGCGCAAAAGGACACTGTTCCAATATGCGCAAGTTCAGCTGACACAGTACCACGACTACCTATACTATGGTTTAAAAATGATCTTCTCCTGCATTAACCCCATATCTAGCAGTATGGAAAACCCATAACCATGTGAATTCCAGTTAGGTAACCAGTTAGGAAGAACATGAGCATGTAATAAAATGACTGTGAAGAAGAGTCATACAGTAAAACATTAAAAAAATGAGACAGAAGGATGACAGAAGGGGGAAATTCTGGAAAGCAGAAAAGACACACTGATGGTAAATAAAAGTAGATGGATGTGAACTAAATAGAATCTGAGGAAAAAAGGCTAAATGGGCTGCAACTGCAAAGCGGGGACTCGAGGTTGGTAAGTGCGGTCTTTCTTCCCAAATTCAGTACATACATACAAAACAACTGGGAGATGGACGAAAAAGTTTGTTTTTAGTGTTGGCAGAAATGTGAAGGGCACAAGGGCTGGTTTGAGAAAAGAGAAAAGAAATTTTCAAGTTTTATACGCTATTCGTTAAAACCATACTCTTTTAAAATGACGTGAGAGGACAGAAACCAAACTCCCCCTCACTAAAGAAAAGTTAATGTTTATTGAGCACTTACTAACTATATTAGGCACTAATTATATTAACTTTGCATGTTAATGTAGATATTAGCACTGCTTCTCACAGAATCCCTGTAAAGTAGGTACTCTGTCTTCCCCAATTCAGATGAGGGAATTGAGGCATAACAGGGCACACACTGAGTATGTAGGGAAATTTTGGAGCACTCTGGCTCAAAGCAACTACAGGGCAAGCAGAGATACTGAACACACAAGACTTTCTAAAGGAGAAAGAGAAAAGTAGTCCCTGCCATTCAGGAACTAGCCTGGTACTATTAGCTGGGCCTTGCTGTTGCTACGGAGCTGTTCTGGCCCTCACAGCTTGGGCGTGTTGTTCTCATGTTGAATGTGAACCATTTCACAGAACATCAACATCAGACAGGTCTGTTCCGTGACCATAATGGATCAAGACAAAAACAAGACCACTCCCTAGTTGTGTCTCAACCCAGAAAAAAACAGGAACATTTTCCAAGCCACAAAAATGACCAAGCATCCTTTTTTTTCCTGACTGCTGCTGCTTTACCAATTATAGCATTAACCCTGCTCTAGTCTTCTCTCCTTATAGATAAGATTAAGATAACCAATCACAGAATTACCCCCCACTTCTTGACAGCATCCAGTCTAGAGCAAAGCCCCATTTCCTTAAACCCACCCCAAAATCACCTAACAGAAGCTCAGATCTAAGTCCTATCTAATATTCTTTTTTTATTAATTAACCAATTCAGAATTGTTACAGTGCTTGATACAGGTTTGATTTCTGATAAATTTAATAAACAAACAAACAAAACCACTTGCACTGTTGGGCGCCATGGGCCTGGCTCCCTACAGGATGTTTCCACAGAATCCTGGGCTATTGCTTTTCCCCAAGGTGGTACTGTAAGCTTTCACAGATCCACCCTCTAACTGAGGTGCCACGTGGTTCTCCAAGCTGTGTGTTCTCCCTCACTGAAAATGAGTAATAAATCCAAATTGTTCAACTACAGATGTGATCCTGGTGACCTTTGGCTGGAAGTATTGACATAGCTAGTAAAACAGTGGGAATGACAGAAGTCTTGGAAAATTCAGATACAAGGTGTGCTTTGTAAATACATATATACTATTTGCTTTAGTTCTTTAAACATTAAATTGATCTTTCTGAACCAATGAAAGAAATTTCAAAAAAAGAAAATAATTTCTTGCTTACCTGACATTCCATCCATAGTAATGTACCAAGTATAAAACTTCTCCATCATCAATTTCAGTGCCTTTAATACTGGCTTCATAGATTTTCTGCGTTTTCCCTCGTCCATATTTTACTTTCACTTTGGTTCCTGTTAGGCAAGGTTCTGTGTCTTCCTCATCTTCCTCCCCTTCAGAGTCACATTTGCTTTCGGTTTCTTCCCTGCAGTAAGTTATAACATTGATAATGCTACTAATAACTTAATGGAAAACAAAATAATATATGCTAAAAGAATCCAACATGTAGAAGAGTCATAACCTAATTCATGTCAGTGGAGGAGGAGAAGAAGGAGGAGAAGGAGAAGATTTTTACAGACTACTTACTAAGGACTTTATTTACTATGTAAAGGTGCACTGTACCAAAAGGAAATCCATACTTCTTAAAGGCCAATCAATAATCACAGTTAATGATGATGTGGAGTCAAATAAGTCACTTTTGATAAAGCAAAATAAGGACAACATGCTTTGAAAAAGTCTTTAGGATTCATACTCAAGTGCCACCTCACAGGTGAAAATGACCTAAAGATAGTTTTTAACTTCCTGCAACTAAAATGCCTTTTAAGTCTACTTTACTACTACTTTCCGCTCAATTCAGAACGGTTCTTAACCAAGACTAGTTTTTTGGTGGGCAAAATAATGAACAAGGGCTAACTACCTTAGTAACTCTATCTTTTAAATTATTGATAGTTTCTATTTTAAAGGTTTCCCCACCCTAACAAAGAAACGATACTTGAGTATTAGGCCACTTGTTATAACTGTGGCATAGCACCAGGAGAACAAAACTTTGCATATCTAATGTTGATTCCTATTTGTTTTTATGCATCTCCCATCAGTTCTTCTTTGTTTTGATAATCAGATATAAAGGAGATTCACATAGGGAGGTCCAACAGTATTTTTCATATTTTTATAAATAAAACATTCTTTATTAGCCTGGCAAGGATTCAGAAAAGATTTGCATCAAAGATCACACTAGTGTCACAAGAGTTTTAAAAAGCTTAAAAGGAGGTACTGTGTTCTGTCATAAACATAGGGCATTATTTTAGGGACCACTGGGGGACCCGACATGAAGAAGCTTTGATAACCCATTAGCAGTGGGAATGTTTTCTTTCCAAGGGCATCTTCCAATTATATCCTGATAAGGTAATTTCAAAACACCATGAGAAACTACTTAAGACAGAAGTCTCTATAAATAAAAAAGTTTCCTATTTCCATAATTCCTGCTACTGAATGAGAATACAGACTATGTTTGTATATTCAATTTTTATTTAGTAAAAGGAAATACCATTCTTCATATTCAAGTCTGAAATTTTCTGTCTCTAAAATAAATATTCCATTTACATATCAATTAATTATAAAGGCTTTTCAAACCACATAGTGTGTATGTGTATATATGTGCATTACACGTTTGATGCATTACTATAAAATATACACATTTTGATGCTTATTTTTAACACATCTTCAAACTGTAATTAGGCCTTACGTTTTAGGTGGTTTATCTTTGCTTAAATTTATTGTCCGAATACTTCAAATACTATACTCACATCATTATACTCAACTCCAATTACTTCCTCCCACTTTCCCTAATCCTAATCCTATTTCACGACAGAACTTGCTTTATTCACTAACCTAATTCACATGTAATTGTGAAAGCTCCTGCACCTATTTGTACTGAATCATAAAATTACCTCCCGCTCACCAATCATTACTATTTTTCCAGTAATTTTCTCAACGGTTAATTTTCAGATGGGTGTCAGCCACTAGTCGGAGGCAGCAGGCCACTGTTCCCAATTTTGCTTAGTAACTCACATTTCTAGAAAATTTAGCATCAGATGATAATCAAAAAATAACTATGGAGGAGAGCTTCTATACAAGTAAGTGTGTTATGCTGCTGTTGCTGAATTAAAATTCATTTTTTAGTAGTGTCTAAAAATTAGTAAATCCATTTGACAACAAAGAAATGGCCAACTGAACATAGTTGGACATTACCGTGATCTAGCTAGACTGCCTAATCATTGGTTATTTTTAAGTCAATTCAGTCCATACGTGTGTAATACATGAGAAAAAACAAAAACAGTTTTCATTCAACAGCAAACAGGATGAACATTAAAAGGCCGAAATTTAATTGTCGTGATGTGGGGCAAGAATGTACTTTCCAAACTAGAATCAGGGGTGCATGCCACTTATTCTAATACAATAACTTGAAAAAGAAAAATGTTCTTAGATAAAGCTAACACACAGAAACATCTGCTAGTACTGTGCACCCATGTGTTTGTTAGCTTTCCCAAATTGTACCTTTTTTAAAATGGAATTTTTGCTGTCGCTGTTTCCTCTTGTCCACTTCCTCCATTTTTCTCCAGCTCCCTTCCCTGCTGTCAACTGCAGGACCTTTCTTTTGACTGGGTGGCGCAGCCTTCTTTGAGGCCACTGTTTAGGGCACAAGTGCTATTAAAATGGTGCGACCAGTATATTCTCCAATTCCGAAAGGCGATACACATCATCTTCACAATGTGTCTCACCTTCATTAGACAAGAGGAATGGAAGTCCCAATAAGAAAACATTCCCTCAAACCTGAATCTCTAAGCAGGAACAGAGCGCTGCTGTACCCCAGACAGGTGCTTCTGGAGAACAAATATAAGATAATGTACCTCTCTTGGCTCTTCTCTTCCTCTTCCTCTGAGTCTTTGTCAGAATCCTCCTGCTTTTTAATTTTCTTCTCCTTTTGCTTTGGTGTATTTTTTCTCCCCAGTAGTAACTCATTTTCTTTTTTCTCTGCAGTTTCATCGTCATCATCTTCATCCTTATTTTCTGTATCATTATCTTTTAATTTGTCTTCTGTTTTCTCTTCTTCAATTTCCTTTTTAATAGAATTTGCATCTCGAGCAATTCGCCTTCGTCCCTAATAGGGGGATAAAAGCTTTAAAGTAACTATCACTACAAAGGGCAAAAAAACATAGAAAAATGCATCTTTTCCTTAAACCTTCACAGCAATGACTCGTCTTCTCTCTAGCTTGAGGCATGACACTGGTAACCCATCAACTCCTGAACACTTTTCTCTTCCTCTCAAAAGGAAAAGAATAACCCATGTAAATCACTTAATTATGTCCAAGTGTACTATGATCCCTGGCTACATACTACATAAAAAATAAAGATTTTCTCCTGTGTTCACTCTATTATCTCACTTTTAATATTTCCTGACTATAATAAAATTTTTTAAAGAATTATCTAAGTGTCAATGATGTAAGTTAATAATAATAAATTAGTCCCTTAAGTTTTTAGAAGTTCTGTCATCTTTAATTCTACTGTTTACTAAGATAAAATTAACGTATCACTGTGTTTCAGTGTGATTACATTTTAAAAGGACTGAACTGTATCAATGGCCAAAAAGTGAGCTCATTTCTTTGAATGAGTATCTGGAGAGCTCACTAGGCCAGCAGTAACTTGTTATACGCCCAGCAGCTTTTATCCAGTCTCTTGCTGCATGCTCAAATGACCATGAAACTGTTGAGCCATTTCATTATCTCCTAAATTCTCCTTCCAGTCAACCTCTATACACTGGCAGAATTCCCCTCTACTTGGAATAAAGTGAGGATAAAAAAAGAGCCAAGAACTTTGGGAGCACTAGAATACTTAACAATATCTCAGTATAACAAATGTTTTACCTAGTTGCCGACTATGTGCTATTTAAACATCAAAGGTCGGGGAAAAAAAAAAAAGAACTTAAATGTAAGTTCCATGAGAGCAGGGTCTCTGTCTTATTCACTTCTGTAACCTCAGATCTAGACAGTGCCTGGCACATGGCAGGTGCTCTTTAAATATTTGTAGGTAAATGAATGAAAGCATCTGTTATCCATCAAAATTTAGGTTTGTATAACTTATACCTTTATCCCAGAAATCCCATTTTTAGAAGTCTGGCCTCTGTATTCAGATAAATGAGGAGGATATTTTTACAAACCTCTACATTTAGATAAATGGGGAGGACATTTTTACAAGCATATTTATTGCATCACTTTTTATAATCATAAAAAATTGGACAAAATCTTGAGGAAGGTAAATTTATGAAACATCCGTACTACGCAGTACTCTGCAGATGCTTTACATAAAGATGAGGAGGGTCTTTATGAAATGACAAGGAAGTATGTCCACAATACATACAAGGGATATTATTCAGTCTTAAAAAGGAAGGAAGGGCTTCCCTGGTGGTGCAGTGGTTGAGAGTCCGCCTGCCGATGCAGGGGACACGGGTTCGTGCCCCGGTCCAGAGAATCCCACATGACGCGGAGCGGCTAGGCCCGTGAGCCATGGCCGCTGAGCCTGTGCGTCTGGAGCCTGTGCTCCGCAACAGGAGAGGCCACAACAGTGAGAGGCCCGCGTACCACAAAAAAAAAAAAAAGGAAGGAAATTCTAATGCATACATGGATGAACCTTGAAGACCTTATGCAGAGTGAAATAAACCAGTCACAAAAGGACAAATATTACATAATTCCACTTATATGAAGTACCTAGAGTAGTCAAATTCATAGAAAGTAGAAGGGTGGTTGCCAGAGGTTGGGGAAGAGAGGAATGAGGACTTACTGTTTAACAGGTACAGTTTCAGTTTTGCAAGATGAAAAAAGTTCTGGGGATGGATGGTGGTGATGGTTGTACAACAATGTGAATGTAGTTAATGCCACTGAACTGCACGTGTAAAAACGGTGAAGATGATAAATTTTATGTTATGTGTATTTACAATTTTTAAAAATTAAAGAAAGAAAAGAAACAAACCACTTTGGATGTTTCATGAAATTCACTAGAAGATTCCATTTACTAGATGATAAAATGGACAGTTTTAAAAAATGGTTTCTGAGCAAATAAAAGAGAAGATGATTTCACCTTTTCTTTTAAATACAATTTCACTGAAAAATAAGATGCATTACAATAAGTGAACTTCTTTGACAGTTGTGATTAAATTTTCTTTCTACTTCTAAAATTTGATAAATCCTACTGTGTAGACATCATCAGACAAAGATCAAAATAGTGAGGGACAATTCCTGATTTGAGTTATATACTAATGGAGAGGAAGAGTAGAGTTAGAACATAAAACCAGTGTGCACATGACTAGGAAACAAGGCAGAGCATGAAAAACTGCCACAAGAGCTGTACAGTGTGTTGTGAAGTCAAGAGAAAGAAAAGATCCCACCTGGCTGAGGGCACAGGTATTATAAAGAGGAGATTCATTCACTCAACAACTATTTAATAAGTCCTTACTATGTGCCAGGCACTATTCTAGATGCCTGGGATCTCTCAATTAATGGAATAAACACTAATCCCTGCCCTTGTGGAGTGTGATACTAGTCCAGAGTGGGGTAAAAGAAACAATAAATAGTAAACTGAACAAGTAAGTAAATTACAGATAGAAACAGCAACGTTAGAGGGATTGCCAGTGCCAAAGAGAGGAGGTAGGTTACAATTTTAGGTAAGGTGACCAGGATAGGCTTCAGTGAGGTGACACTTTAGCAAAAGACTTGATGGAAGTGAATATTTGAGACTGACCCCAGATGAGAATGACTTGAACAAACATAAACAGAACAAGAGGAGGAATGTTTTTTCAGGTAGAAGAAATAATATGTGGTATATTTAGAGAAAGGGAGCTAGGCTAGCCTGGCTGAAGCACAACCAAATACTGGAAAATAAACTAGGTTCATAGGAGTCTTTTTGTGTGTATCTGAAAATGCCCATAATAAAAAGGTAAAAATAATGCTAAAAACGAACTAGATAAAACTAGTCTTAACTACTTACCCTTGGCGATTTTAATTCTGTTTCTTCTCTTTCACTTTCACTGTTTGAATCAATGTTTTCCTCAGGTTCACTCTTCACTTCTGCTAAAGGCATTTCTTGATCTACTTTTGGAGCCTCTTCCATGGATTCTTCTAAGTCTTTTTTTTCCTCTTTTACTTTTGGTTCATGGTGGTGAATAGTTCTGAACTGAATATTTGCAGAACGGCAGTACTCCTCAAAACCATAGAGATACCTAAACAAACAATATTTCATTTTAAGAAATCTTAGTCTTTACATTTAACTTGAATACTATATTAAACACACACATGTTTTTTGAAAAGTAAAACTCAAGCTTTTTTTTTTACAAAGTATTTTTTCTGTTACTGATTTATTGGTGTTTTATATAGGAAAACAGACAAAAATATTGATCAGAAAATAAAATTTCTTTCCTGAAAAATCTGAGCTTGTGATAAGTGAACACAGCTATCATAGTTTTGATGTGAAGGCTGTTCACCACAAAAGGTACAACTCTACAACATGTATCGTAATTTCAGACTATAAACACTGCCTGTATCTGTGATTTTGAAAAGAAAATCAGAACATGAAAAATGGAGTAAAGCAGACTTGGTACACTGAAATAACTTTCAATCACAGTATTTATTAACCGAAACCTTTTTATATACTTTCTCTGACTTTAATGTTCTTCGACTGATGTGTTCTTATTTAACTGTTAACAAATTAAGTGGAAAATACTCCTTGTAAATATGTATTCTTTGATGAATAAACTATACTACTTACTTTCTATAAGCAGTTTTTACATTGTAGGAAGCAGCTGAATTCAAAATAGGAATGCCAAGGTCCATATAAATTTGCTTCCATACAGCACCACTATCAATCTGGAAAATTAAGTTTTTATTTGTTAATGTTTGCAAAGGGAAATAATCTTTACACTAATACTGTATGTTCATTAAGAAAATGTGCTTATTACCTAAAGTACATATTATAGTGCAACATTAGACAATTTAACTTTGCATTACAGTCTTACTTACCTTGTCACATCCACCTTGATGATAAACCAGTCTGAAAAGTTTGAAGAGATTGAGATCTTTATAGCCCAATACAGGTGGTTTGTTGATTGGAGTACCTTTTAAATATCAGAGAGCAGAAATACCATGTTAATTCCAACGGAAAATACTAAGTTGAAAACAAAGCTTATCAATTTCTAATTTCCCAAATATGACTAATCAGAGGCATATATTTAAAGAACCTCAAATTATATAAGACAACACAAAATATTCTCTATATTCTTTACACAGTATTGTGGTGGTCTTTAGTTTTACTGCCACAACTAATAAAATAACCTCTCTAACTGCCACTGAATTGGATAAAACTAAATCAAACCTTGGGCCTGCAAGGTGTAGCCAATGATGTTGCTGGTTCAAGAAGCCTGGGCAAGAAAACATACAATGGAAAGGGCACATTTTAGGCCATGGTTCCATTTTGAATGCTCCAACACAAACGTTAAGACGGGTGGCAGTCATCTGAAGGATCACTGTTGAAGGCCAGTAGAACTGATTTATCTGAGGATTTCCAGGACTTACATAATGCCAGTAAGTATGATGATTTATAAAGCTTCTATTTCTTCTAACTTTATTAGAAATCCTACTCCGTTTAGATAGGGGCTATTATGTTTAATTTGTTGAGACCAAGGATCAGACTAGTTTACTTGCCACAAAAACGCCATTAGTAAATAATGGGTATGTAGATTTACATTATGATTGTTCACTTTCTATTACTCAAATATTATTATAATATTTTCTGGTTTCATAAGTCTCAAGAAGATAAAATTTAACTATACCAAAACTACTTTTCCTCTACATTTGTACTCAAACTAGATATTAGTAGTTGTCTGTATTCCCAATACTTATTATTATCAGCTATAACTGATTCTTAGGCTTGAAATCCAAATCCCTGTACCAGGATTTGAACAAAAATAATACATAAACCTAGAATATAAAACAGTAAAAGAAATGTCTACTTTTTTTTTTTTTTTGGCCATGCCGCACTAGTTCCCAGACCAGGGGCTGAACCTGGGCCCTCAGCAGTGAAAACGCTGAGTCCTAATCACTGGACTGCCAGGGAATTCCCAGAAATGTCTGCTTTTAAATAATAAGCATGAAAATACCTCTGTCTTCCATAAACTTATAAAGCTGTTGAAGGAAGCTGTCCCTCTCTTCAGGATCAGGTTCTTCCTCAGGCTGTAAAGATAAACTATATAAATATACAGAACAATGAATAGGAGATACACTGTCTTCTTTGTTTTTTTGTTTTGGGAACCCAAGGTAAGGGGATAAAATTTTAATGAAGCCAGAAAATATGAATTTTTCTCAAAATCCTACAACGCCATACTTTAATTCATATTTTGATAGAGCTGGTTTGATGTGACTGTCAAGATATACAATCTCTACTCTTCGCCCCATTTATCACTTGAAGCTTCCTGTTAATTATCACTGTGGGGACTAAGATTAGCCATGAGGAAAAGGTTTAGGAATGGGGTGAGAATGTTTTCACCTCATCTAGTGTTTTTTTAAAAATCCTCAAAATTATCATGTGGCCCATAGGAATATACTGATAGATAAGCATAATAATCACAAATGTATTTATTATTTTAAAATAATCCACAAATTAATATTAAAATTTTGTTACTGTTGAATGAATATAAACCAGAGGCTGCGAAGTCGCATGGCAAAGGTTTTTTGTTTGGATAGCACAATGTTTTAAAGAAATTTAAATGCACGTAAATGAGCCATATAAATTTTATTTTGTCCCAGACTCCACCAGCCCCTCTTGTATCACAGTAGCCTGCTTTTCTCATTTGCCTTTCTTGCAGGGCCTCTGTAGTTGACTTTGCAACCCCTTAAAATAGAACAATGAAAATTATTTCTTAAGGAAGGAAACTATATACATAACTACAATTTAGTTCTATGGAAAAAAAAATTAATGGAAACATTCATACAGAAACAACTATTCCTACAAATACCTATTTGTGTGTTACATTTTACTAATTATATAAACCTAATGATTTCTTCTTATGCAAACAAATGGATTTGGGGTTTTAGTATTTCCTTTTCTGATAGACTACTTATAAATTAATATTTGGGAAAATTCTTGAAGTTTAACAATACTATGGAGAAACAAAGAAAACACTGATATATTTCTTTCATATAAATTATCATAATTTAATTTCAGAGCACTACTTTTCTTTTTTAAATAGATTTATTTATTTATTTATTTTTGGCTATATTGGGTCTTCGTTGCTGCCCGCGGGCTTTCTCTAGTTGCAGCGAGCAGGGACTGCTCTTCGTTACGGGGCGCGGGCTTCTCACTGCGGTGGCCTCTCTTGTTGCAGAGCATGGGCTCTAGGCACGCGGACTTCAATAGTTGTGGCCCATGGGCTCAGTAGTTGTGGCTCGTGGGCTCTAGAGTGCAGGCTAAGTAGTTGTGGCACACAGGCTTAGCTGCTCCGCGGCATGTGGGATCTTCCCGGACCAGGGCTCGAACCCGTGTCCCCTGCATTGGCAGGCGGATTCTTAACCACTGTGCCACCAGGGAAGCCCCAGAGTACTACTATTTTTCCATGATCCAAAACAAGAATTCAGACTTTTGTCTTTCAAAGCCATATTCAAAGCAAAGGCAACTGTCAAGCAATAAATATTGAGTGCTCACAAATCCAGACAGCAAAAAATTTTTTTAAGTTTTTAACAGCTAATAATATAGCCAAGATCAATAAACATGTAGTTAATTAAAATATATTAAAAAAACATGAGGCAATCAAGGTCGATTAAAATATATAACATAAAAAGCATGAGGCAATCAACAGAAAAGTCTTTCCCTCAGTACAGTCTTTTTTTTCTTTCAGTACATTCATTAAGAATGACTTACAGGGCTTCCCTGGTGGCTCAGTGGTTGAGAATCTGCCTGCTAATGCAGGCGACACGGGTTTAAGCCCTGGTCTGGGAGGATCCCACATGCCGCAGAGCAACTAGGCCCATGAGCCACAACTACTGAGCCTGCGTGTCTGGAGCCTGTGCTCCGCAACAAGAGAGGCCATGATAGTGAGAGGCCCGCGCGCCGCGATAAAGAGTGGCCACCACTTGCCACAACTAGAGAAAGCCCTCGTACAGAAACGAAGACCCAACACGGCAAAAATTAATTAATTAATTAATAAACTCCTACCCCCAATATCTTCTTAAAAAAAAAAATGACTTATAGCATCGGAGTACTTTCAGTTTAACAAAATTTAAGAAACTTAAGTCGAAGTTCTAGTAAGCCTCAAAAATTAGCAATATACGGGCTTCCCTGGTGGCGCAGTGGTTGAGAGTCCGCCTGCCGATACAGGGGACACGGGTTCGTGCCCCAGTTCGGGAAGATCCCACATGCCGCAGAGTGGCTGGGCCCGTGAGCCATGGCCGCTGAGCCTGCGCGTCCGGAGCCTGTGCTCCGCAACGGGAGAGGCCACAACAGTGAGAGGCCCGCGTACCGCAAAAAAAAAAAAAAAAAAATTAGCAATATACAGACTTAATAGTTAGCAATATACATACAGACTTAATAATCACTACAGAGTTAATAGAGGTCTTTACTAAATACTCAGATCAAGACATGGCAATTTTTTCCCAACTGCATTAAAAAATTTTGCTTTTACAAGGTTGTGAAAACAACTGCCAATGAGTTAACTCAAGAAAAGAGTAATCTGGTAGCCTAAGAATCATTTCAGATACTAATTTTAAGGACTTCTGGTATGGGGAAAAAAACAAAAACAACTTATACCACACTGGGTCTATGCTTTGCCTGTCCCTCGTAATCACAACAGTCTCTCCTCAGACTAACACCTCATTTTTAGTATTTATGATCTTACAGAATTCAAAGAAGACTGTTGTATCCAGTATATGTAAAAGCAATTGTTTTTAAAAAGCACTGGTTTGAAATCAAAGTTTCTTCCAAAAGCAAGTAAACAAAATGAACCCATCAATTGCAAATAAGGTATTTATTAAGGTTTTACCAAACATTTGAGAAATTCTTAATGATTAAGAATATAGTTTTATAGATAAAAATTGGTAGTTTAAATTCATTGGAATTAAAAGTTAGTGGATGTCAAGAGTGTTTTAAGTACCATGAGAAACTATGGCCATAAAATTTTAAGTTCAGAATGCAGTTATCATGTGTAAAAACAAGATATAAATGAATAAAGAATTCTACTTAAAAACAACTGCCTGCTTGAAAGGAAATTTATTTCGAGTAAAAAAAAAAGATGATGCTATAAACAAAGTTTTAAATTTACCTGATGGTCTTTGCAAAACTCAAAACTGCTTAATCTCTTACAATAAGTAATTCTTCACAATCATTTTTTTTAAAAAAACAGCTGTCTTGTTAGTCACCTTAGAGTAAAATTGCACATGGTAGAAAATGCCTCCAACTACTCCAAAGACTCTGCCTTTATGACTTTTATATGGGGGCAGCGCTTGCTATCACAATACCTGCAGGGTCTCTCTCCCGGTTGGGAGCCAAGAGGGTTTTCCATCCGTCAGGGGTTCTGAAGTGGGATAGGGCTATAATAATGGGAGGTGGAGCCCATTAGACTGCTGATGAGCCTTCTTCCCTTCGTTTAGTCAAGGATGTGAAGAGTAACTATGCACCCACTAAAATGCCAGGGCAGGGAAGGGGGCTAAGAATATAGAAGAGGCATGAATATGATCATAATTTTAAGAAACTTACAATTTTAGTTAGCAGGAGTATAACTTCCTAGTATTATAGTAGTTGTATATCTATCTACTACTAGATTATGTATTTTCTGACTTTGGACACTATGTCTTCAAATACAGCTCAAGCATTTTTGATAGTTACCATGAATCACAGACTTTTGCAAAAGTATTGCAATTCAAATCAGAAAACTTTTGGCCCTCAAGTCTGGCAGGAGGTGTGGAAATGTAAAACCAGCCAATTCGACAAAATGTGGCAAGTGTTGTAAAATACATAAAAGAATACAGGAGCAAGGTGAGGGGATGAATGGTTCTGCTGGGGCTGCGGTGATGGTGGTAATAGTAGGGAAAGCCTCAGAATGTGAAGAGCATACAGCCCGGGAACAAGAGCAAACAGCATAAACATGAGGCTTGCAAAGGCAGGCTGTGATTAGGAAAGGACTTTGTAATGATATGTTAGAGAATCAGAACTGGACACTCTGGGTAGATGTGAGGTTTGAGAGAGCTAGAGAGGAATTAGGTCAGATTTGTATTTTTAAAAGTTCTCTGAGTTTGATGGATTGGAAGGGAAAGGGGAGCTACTGTCACAGTCCACAAAGAGAGGATCAATGCCTGAATTAGTCTTGCCACCTGATGATGGAAAGATGACCCCTCCCCCTGAAGCAGAGAGAAAAGAGAGCATGGGAGAGTGAGAGAGAGGTGTTAATGCTGAGATTTTTTTTAGTTTAGGTTATTCATGTTTGTTGTCCTCAAAGTTTCAACATGTTATAAGTGCTCAATAAATTCCATGAAGTTAAAGACATGCTGATTTTAGTCACAGTTTTATTGTCAATGACTGGTATTTATTTTTATTTTTATTTTTGTGCCCCAAAATTAATTTATTCCAAGAGGAATCTCATTTTTATATTTCTAGTTTTAAAAAACCTACTTCGATGCAGTACAGAGGAACAGACTGGAGTAGGGAAAGCATGGACATGGAAAGAACAAGTTGCTACTGCACCAGTCTAGCTAGGTGAAAGAGAAGAGTGGCTTGAACTAAGGTGACAGAGAGTAGGAACTGAAGGAAGTGGGCAAATTTGCGAGCTATAAAGTAAGTAGAAGAGACAGGATCTGATGTCTCATTGGATAGGGAGGCAAGAGTGAGAGGATTAAGGCGACTTCCATTTATCTAGCTTGAGTAATTGGGTGGATGGTGCTTCTATTCAAGTGAATTAGGAACAAACAGGTTAAGGACAGGTTTGGGGGAAAAGATGAGTGCAGTCTTGCACATACAGAGTTTGAGGACTTACAAAGTATGAAGAAATCCTCATTGGAATTTTAATATAAATGTCTGGAGTTAAGGAAGAGACATCTTTGATGCACATATAGATTTGGAGTCATTACATCATTTAGTTACGAAGTAAACCAGAAAAAAATGCAATGTCATGTATGTCAGGTGATTTAAGAAGGTAGGCATGTCAAAGATGCTGAATGCCTACTAAGGAGTCAAATGAGATCATGACAAAAATTTGTTGGACTTAGCACAAAAATTTGTTGGAGGTCACTGGTGACCTTAGTTAAGTTGTTTTAGGTGTGGTGGAAGTACAAGATGCACTACAGTGAATTAAGAGTGAACGGGGGGCAGGGTGGTAGTGTCAGGAAATAGAACGGTGTATATACCTCTGAGCAATCTGGCCATAAGGTGGAGGGGTTGGTGGAAGGAATCTGGACAGGTTGCTAGAAGGTTGGAAGAGATGTAAGCATGTTTTTAAAAGCTGGTAAGAAGGTTACAACACTAAGGAATAGATTAAAGATGCTGGAAAGAAAAGAGATACTTCACAGTCTAAGACAAGAAAGAAGGGAATGAGATCCAGAGCCTAAAAAGATGGACTCATCTTACAGAAGAGGACAACATACTATTAATTGTACATTAAGGGAAGGAGAGCAGGCAGGTGGGGTTTAGAGCTGGCTCCCAATTTGAAGCTCCTAGTTTCTTTCCAAAGTGAGTGGAGTGGGGGTAGCGTTGCTGGCTTAATGGAGGAGATAATGATTAGATTATAGAAACTGAGAACCGACCAATAGTATCGAAGGCCCAGTGAAATTTGTTCATCATAAAATTTAGAGTGGTACCATTCTTCTCTGTTGTGTACACTTAAACAGAAAATTTCAGAAACCACATGTCATGCCTAATATATTCATTATGTGGTAAGACACTGTTTTATAATTTCACAGAACAGTTTACAAACAACCTGCCTATAACAAATTAGTAATTCCTCCCCCCCCATTTTAAAAGGTACATATATCTTACTTTCAGTCATCAAGCTGTGGTTCATATGCTATCAAATCTAAGGTTTTAAAATCAGTCTTACTAACACAACTATAAAATACCTTTTTCTATAAGTACATTAAAATGTAGGTGTATTTGTGTGTACAAATGTGCAATCCTCATTAATCTGATGAGGTGATCCTAATTTGGTTAGAGTCTTATGCTAACACTGTGAAGAAAGGCTTTGCTAAAGACATTAGGACATTTTTGCTTGCTTATTTAACAGGCTACATTTTAAGACCTTAGCAGGTAAGTTATTACATTTGAATGCAAGCTAAAGTCTCAATTATTCATTGAAGGTTGGCTTTATAGGGTCTGCTTACAAACACCTGATTGGCAGCTGGAGTTATTAGATATACCTAAAATACTAATATTACTTTAAATTTTTCTGTAAATTTTATTGACTTAACAGGATTTTCCTGAGTTATCAAGCATTTACTATAGGTTTATACCCAAAGTGATCTTGAAAAATTACTAACAAATGCCTTTATGGTTGATCTACAAAAAGGCATAAATACACAAAAAACACTTGATTTAAACATTAAAAAAAAAAAACCTCACATTTCGATGAATTAAAAAGTTCAAGCACTTATGATTTTTGTAATAGGAGAATGTAATCCTAGGAATTAAATTTAACAGTGATCCCTAGAAGTTCAACGACTGGAGAAATGGGTGTCAATACTTCTAAACAAAAAAGAGCATTTCTTGGGCTTCCCTGGTGGTGCAGTGGTTGAGAGTCCGCCTGCCGATGCAGGGGACACGGGCTCGTGCCCCGGTCCGGGAAGATCCCACATGCTGCGGAGCGGCTGGGCCCATGAGCCATGGCCGCTGAGTCTGCGCGTCCGGAGCCTGTGCTCCACAACAGGAGAGGCCAAAAAATTTTTTAAAAAAAGAGCATTTCTTATAAAAATTCACTAAATTCTAATTTTCATTACTAAATATGAAATTAGAGGAGATTTTTGAAAGGGCCCAACATATAAGCCTACCTATAGCAAACCAAAAGGATAAAAGAACTAAGACTAGTCAAATTCCCACCTGATATTCAGTCTTCTAAACATTCACCTATTTATTTTACCCTTAGACAACTCTCCTACATTCATCCAAAGTGAATATAAGTCAGGAGTAAATGAATACCTGACATCATTGTTTATGTTTACATGAACTTTTCAATCAATTTCAAAGCTCAAAAGGAAATTCAGTAATATCTTTTCTAATATAAAAATGTCCTAACAAAAGACATTTAAGTAATACCCACAAAAATATTCTCCAGAACCTTTTTCAATATAATTATCAATGACTTAAAATGTAGAGTCATCAATATAGGTAGGACCTACTTCTGTCAGACTCTCAAGTCTCTTCCTACCCAGTAATAGTATGAAATATATTTCTTGTACTCAAATCCTGAACTACCAATGCTTAGGAATTCAAAACAATATTAAGTATAAAAGATGCTACTCCACAGTAAGTCTCAAATCTCCTGATCAAGGCTATGTTAGGGTACTCAAAGTATCAAATATAAAAACAATGTGCACTGCCCATTAGTACTGCAGAAGTATCTAACACTTGTATGATTCTACTGCATAAAATTTACAAACACCAAATGGCTGGCTGAAGTATTGTTACAGTGGTTTACAGAATATTATAAAAGATCTTTTTGATCATTGTCAAGCAACATTAAATCCTCATGGAAAGCATAGCATAATTACATTTTGGGAAGAATATGATCTGTAATGTAAATATAACAGCTTAGCCTCACTTATATAGTAAAGGCCTGTAATGACTAAGCCAGGTAGGCCCTGGCTTATCAGATTTTAATTCATTTTATACCATATCCATTTTCTTCCTTTGCTAAATATAGATTAAACTGCTTTTCAGTTTTACAATATATCAAATTTTAAAAAATTGCTGTCCAAGACAGGTTAGAATGATTCAGCATCTAAATCTTAAATCCAAGAGCAAGAAATGCAGCTGATTTTTTTTTTTCTAAAGCAACCCAATCTCACTAAAGAAAATCTACTTGTACAGCCAGAGAAAAAGAGGAAATTAGTTTCTATTAGGTAATTCAATGAAGTATATGCATGAAAATGAATATCTGAAAAATAGTTTTAAATAATCATATAATCAATGACTACATTTTGCGATTGTGCTTTTCTTTCTTTAGTAGATGAAAAGCATCTTGGTTCACTTAATTTTAACAGTTCATAATTTAAGTAATACATTTTAAGAAGATACTATCCTTACAAAGGTCCTTACCTTTTTAAATTTCTTTACTTACTACCTGCAAACAATAGGTAACAGAGCTTGCCTCTGCTCTTCATTCTTTTTTACTAACATTTACTCACAGCTTAAACAAAACATTATGACTTTTACAAAATTAATAGCTATAATAAGACCACTATTTACTACTTACTATTTTACAGCCATACTCTCTACCCTTACTACTCAGCCTTTTTAACCCTCTTTGTTTAAAATTTCAGGTTTTTTGGGGGGGTGGGGATCAGGGAAAATGCATTTTGAAAGGGATACAAATCAAAAGTATTAGCAAAAATAAAGAGACTATGTATTTCAGTATTTGGCAATATAAGATCCTAACTTCAATGTTTCAATGTTAATTCAAAAAAAAAAAAAAAAAGCAAAACCAGACTCCAACAGTTCACACCCTGAAAATGTGGCCTATTTACCCTGAAAACATATAATCTATAAATAAATACAGATAAAATACAAAAATCACATTTAATATTTAGACTTTAAATCCCAAAATTTTTCCAAACTGTCATTTTCATTTCAAACTCTATCTTATGTTTCAGAAAAATAGCCTTCATCCTCTGATATTCTAAAAATAGACTCCTACTGTCTCTTTTACATGAAACAATTACGCTTGGTTACGAGTCCTACCATATCAGCCAAATCATCAATACCTAAAATTCTTATTTAACCTCATTTCTGGCAATCAAAATGGTAATATATAAAAAAAATCTTACCTATATGCTGCATTTTCTTTCACATGTAAAATGGTTAGATTCCCCTTCTACTTAATCAGTACAGTATCTGAACATTTTTCAGTCTGACTTGCAATATTTGCTTTTCCTCTTAGGGCATAGCATCCGCAGGGTTATACAGCACTACTTACATTCTCTTCCACATAAAAATCAGACATTACATGAAAGGAAAAGAAAGACAGCCCATTTCAAAGCATCTGGCAAACCTCCACTGGCAACCCGCCAAGCCTCTGCAAAACCTTCCTGTCTTTCCGAGCATGCTCACTTAAAACCAACAGCCCGTTACTATGGCAACTCTGTAGGCAGCCTGTAAGTATGAACCGCCATTCTGATTTCAGAGTGCAAAAAGCCAAATACTGCAGGGGAAGTAAAAGGGAAGAAACACCCTATGCCCTATATCACATACAAGTACACTCATTTTGTTTCAAAAATTCTTATTTGTGTATGTAAAACAGAAACAAACATTCCACATTTTCCAAGCAAATATTTTTCATGCTCAAATAGGTCTTTTTCAGTAAACTCATTCTCTTTGTCTGCCCTGAAGCCCCTTTACCTCATAACAACCAAAACTATACTGGACAGTTTATCCCACTTGACAAAACACTGCTGAAAAAATAGACAGCAATATTCATGAAAGCAATTATGTGGTACTTCATGAATGATTTCCTACAATTACATATACATTCTTAACAACACAGTGATATTACAAAGAAAACCATTAGCACCTATAAAATACAATCTAAATCTTTTCTATGATTTATCCAACTGCCAAATGAAATATTCTTCCATTTAGATAGGATTTTTTTAATCCTCATTATCCTTGAGATACTGTGAAATGTCTGAAAGAGGTGAAATTTCAAAGTTAAGACAGACCAGACCCGTGTTCAAATCCCTGCTCTCTACATTTGAGCTGTGTCATCTTTGGAAAGTTATTTAATCTTTCTGACCCTCACTTTTCTCTCTAAAGTAGAATAATAACAGTTACTCCATCTGGAAATAATTTAAATGAGTTAACACATGTAATATACCTAAAAGTTACATTTCCTTCCTCCTTGGTTATTTGGAAAAGATGTTATTAAAAAAAAAAGTCTGCACTTGCTGCTCATTTAACCTGAAAAGTTCTTCTTTGTAATCTCTTACCCACTAAAAATTAGTTCTGATTTGCCCACTAAGCTAAAAGCCAGAAAGCTCCCCCTTCCCCAAATAAAGCTGAGCTAGAAAAAGACAGCAACAAATAATATAAAGAATCTAAACACAGGGAAAATATATGAAGGTATTATTTTTAGAGTATTGAAATGTTTTCATATGTTACAAACATGAAATTTCACCTACCATCTCTTCTTCTTCCTTTTTGGCCTCCTTTTCCTTCTCTTCATCATTTTCTTCAGCTGGGCCAACTTCATCATCACTACTGGATGACTCAAGGATTTCACTTATATCCATTTTCCAATTATCAGGAACAACTCTAGTTTTTAAGAAGATGCTTGCTTTCTGCAGCCCTAAAAATAAAAATGTACTTCAGCAGTTGTTATGGAATTAGCACCACAGAATAATACAAAGCCATGACATTCAGAGTCAGAAGATCTGGATTCAAATTCAGCTGTCATTTCTAAAATGATACAGTAAATTTGAACATATAAGTTATAATATTATATTAATGTTTATTTTTCTCTAGGGAATACTGTCAGAAATGTTAGTGATAAAACATACAAAGAATTAAGGTCAAATACTTTATCTAGATATTAAAAAAAGGCATTAAAGAAGAGTGGATACCAACTCTAAACAGTTAAAATGGCACCAGAAAATATTCAGTCTTGCTTTTGCCACTAAATTTGCCATTTAGAGTCACATCATGAAATAATGAATTGATTCATCCTTATTTTACCTGGTTTAGCAGAGAGCTCAGATTCAGGTAGACTGAGAATGTCTACTTCCTTGATATCCTTTCTTGCTATAGAATAACTAATTATAGAGAAAAATAAATAGGAGGGAAACCATTACTAAATAAGAATTATCACTTAAAGAGTCATGTTAACACACAGAAAATATAAATCTCAAAATCAAAATTATTTTACTTATAAATTGTTTTAAAAAGACCATGTATATCCTAATCCTTAATAAAGGGCAAGAGGTAATATAGGCAAAGTTAATATCTTAATTCTAAAGATTCACATACTCAAAGCACACTAATTTGAGAGCCTCACATTTGTAATATTTCAATTTATGCAACCGTCTTACCTACAATATGGGGTAGTTTATTTATATCAGCATGGTATTTTCCTTATAGTGTCTATTTTGATCTTTCATATTTCTCAAATTTACTATTCAGTTCAGTATGAAAAATTTAATAGATGGTAACATTAAAATACTTTTATCATTGTAAGATATATTATGGTATCAAATTTTTCACAGAGAATCACAACTCAATGAATACATAATTTTACATTTTTTGGAAACAAAGCAAAGTTGAAGTGAAGGAAGGTTTCTAAAACTCTGACCTTTTTTTAAATTAATTTTTATTGGAGTTCAAAATCTGACATTTAATCAGAAAAAAAGTCAAAATAATTATTCTAGTAATATAAATTCTATTAAAAGTAAATTTCATGTTTTATAATATGAAATAGTACACATAATAAAAATAAAGAATTCTTACAATTAGGGCTTCCCTGATGGCTCAGTGGTCAAAAATCTGCCTGCCAATGCAGGGGACACAGGTTCCAGCCCTGGTCCGGGAAGATCCCACATGCCGTGGAGCAATTAAGCCCATGCGCCACAACAACTGAGGCTGGTCTCTACAGCCCGTAAACCACAACTGCTGGAAGTCTGCACGCCTAGAGCTCTTGCTCCACAACAAAAGAAGCAACCGCAATGAGAAGCCCGAGCACCGCAAAGAAGAGTAGCCCCTGCTCGCCACAACTAGAGAAAGCCCGCACGCAGCAATGAAGACCCAACGCAGCCAAAAATAAATAAATAAAATAAATTAAAAAAAGAATTCTTACAATTAAAAAGAAAATCAATACTATGCTTTATTTTAAAACTTTTTAAATATTATTCTCAAATACTGTTGTTCAGTTTTTATATAAAAATTTTAGGGATTTCCCTGGTGGTGCAGTGGTTAAGAATCTGCCTGCCAATGCAGGGGACACGGGTTCGAGCCCTGGTCGGGGAAGATCCCACATGCCACGGAGCAACTAAGCCCATGCGCCACAGCAACTGAGCCTGCACTCTAGAGCCCGCGAGCCACAGCTACTGAGCCCACGTGCTGCAACTACTGAAGCCTGTGTGCCTAAAGACTGTGCTCCGCAACGAGAGAAGCCACCGCAATGAGAAGCCCACGCACCACAATGATGAGTAGCCCCCACTCGCCGCAACTGGAGAAAGCCCGCGCACAGCAACTGAAGACCCAAGGCAGCCAAAAATAAAATAAATTTATTAAAAAAAACTTTTTTTTAAATAACCTACATTACAAAGAAGTCAAAACATATTAGGTAACAACTTCTCAGTTCATGAAATGATTAAATTTTAAAAAATAAAGTCTTGATTTCCATTTTTTTCTCCCAATGTAACACTATTAACTGATTCATTACTCACAATTTAGAATCGATAAATGACCGAATTAAACATTGGTCTTTTTTCACTGTGATATCATCATTACAACTGGGAGATACTACCTGAAATATAAAATAAAAGCAGATTGATTACTACTTTCCCTACTCAAAGAAAGAATATATTTTTTAAAATAACAATTCTGGATCCCCTAACTTCTTGAAATGATTATATTTGACAAGAAATACGTTCATTGTCAACAGCTTCCATACCATAATAAATTTACTTACAAAAGATTGCCTTATAATTTTTCTTTAGCATATTGGCTTTCTAGATATTTAATATACACAGTCATTAGATAATAAAATGAATAATTAATGAAATATAAACCATAATGTGACCACTTTAAAAATATTAGGATTTATTCTAAGCCAAATAACAACAACTCATTTACTGTCCAAAAAACAAAATGTATGATCTATGATGAAGACATGCCATATTATTATTTTTTTTAAATGCACTTAAATCAGGATCAATTTTGAAATCTGGCTATTTGGTTAAAATAAGCACCTAAGTTCCCATTCTTACCAAGGCATGTACAATTTTTAGTATTTAAACAAGTCAGAGAAAATCTGAATGAAGAACTTTTAAATTTCTTAACTTTTAAAAATAACAAATGTCTTAACATTTGTAACTAACCAATCTCTGTATATTCTTTATAGAATTTAATATTTAAAAAACATTAAAGACTACTAATAAATTGCTGAACTGTACCTGCTCAACATTAGCCCCTCTGTGGTAATCGAGCACCAACCACAGAACTTTAGGCAATGATGGAAATGTTCTGTCGGCACTGACCAATATAGCAGCAATGAATCACATGGGGCTGAGCACCTGAAATGTGGCCAGTTCAACTGAGAGACTGAATTTTTAATTCTATTTAATATTAATTAAGTTACAATTTAAACTTAAATAGCCACACATGGCTCATGACTATCATATTAAACAGTGTTATGTCCAGACAATCAAAAATTCTTGGCAGTTGTATCAGCTGTTTTAACATCAGATGGTATTAAATGTTTTTTTGTTAGGTGCTGGTAATTACTAGACTAATAATATAGTTGTGTCTGCCCTCAAGGAGCTAACACTGAAATGGAAGGGTAAATACAAAAAGATATACAAAAAAAAATAACGAAGGCTAAGTACAGTGATACCAACTAGGCATAAGATAAAATATCAATAAAAACACCTAGGAGGAAGATTTAACCAGACCTGGGAAGGGAAAATGTGTGGCAGCAAAGGCTAAAGGTAAGTCTTAAAGGATGAGTAGACAGAACCCAAGGCTTAATTACCTCATCTGTGAACCATTCTAATGGCCTCCAAATTGATTCCTATCACCTCCACTGCTTTCAACAACACTCCATTCACCATACCACTGCGTCATTAACATTCCTAAATATGCAGCTCAAATAATGTCACTCTTCTGCAAAATTCTATGCAGAACTATGTCCAGATTCTTTAGATGAAATTTTAAAGACCCTTCTGCCCTCAATCCAAATTATTTCCCAGTCTTCTTTCCTATTATGCTCCTATTCACATCTAATATTTAGCCAAAATGACTTCCCAGAGCAAATAGTTTCATGAACAAACCCCCTTCTTTCCTATTACTTATTCTGTTTCTTCTAAGAAAGTTCTCTAGTGAAGCTCTGCTAACTAACTTTAAATCCTTCAAGGCTCAGCTCAAAAGCTTCATGAAGGCTTTTTATTTTTTTTCTTTTTGGATTTCCTTCAAATAAATGCAAGGTCTCAGGACAAGAAATCCTAATATTGAATGTATACTATTTTATATTACAGTTACTTGGATTATTCTCTGCAGTACACTAAAATCATCAAATGTAAGATTGAGTCTTACATTGACTCTTACTCATCTTTCATTTTATTACCTGGGAAATGATAAACCTGTTGAGTAAATAAAGGTTTTTTTTTTTTTAATCTCTTGACAAATTATGACCTGAGTATTCTGAATCCAAACCCATTTACTTGTTGGCCTATACAACTGAAAGGTTCAAAGGATTTTCAGACTTTTCCTATGTGAAGTAAATCTACTACACAGGAATTGAGTAATGTATTTACATGCACATAGAAACCTAAAAAAAAAAAAAAAAGGCCTCAGTTCTTTAAAGGAGGCTAACCTAATTTGGGAGGTATTTTGTGCCAAAATTATTAGAGATATAAGTGATATCAAAACTCAGAGAAGAAGGGGCATACTTATGTTAAAGTGGTTAGGGGAGAATCTGCAGGAAAGGTAGGACCTGAGCTGAGCCTTAAGACATATTTAAGAGAGGAGTAGGAAGAAGAGAAAAGGGAGATAGGTATTACCAAGTACTATTGATTCCTCTTGTGAAGTAATTCTCTTCCCCATACCTTCTCATTCCTTTCCCAAGTAAGCAAAGGTTAGTTTTCTCTACCAACCTACCCAAGATTTGCCATTTCTAAAGCTTAGGTATACCCTTCCTTTCCCTAAAACTCTTTGTCCTATTCCAGTGTCTGCACCAAAAGTTTTTTAAATTACTGTATAATATTTAACTACTACACAGTCTTTGAGATGTGTATAGTAAACTCCTTGAGGGCAATGTGTTATGTCTCATACCTCTTTCTTTTCTTAAGGAGCTTAGAGCAAAGCTGAAGTCACTGCAAATCCTTAGTAAATACTAGTTGATTTAAGGGGTAAAGGACTGGAGGAGTGAAGTGTCTTACACAGGGAGCAGTTAAGAAACAGCCTAAGTAGACAGCTTACACTGAAAATGAGAAACAAACTAAAAGCTAAGGATGACCACAGATACCCATCTAAAAATGCAGAATTGATTCACTAGGCAGAGTCAGTGCCGGTTTTTTTTTTTTTTTTTTTTTTTTTTTTGAGAATGGGACTATCATGATTAAATCAATGTTTTAAAATTTCTCTATAAAAGTTACTTCTAGAAAATAAGTCTGAATTTAGTAAAGAAAGCATTCAGGCATCAAGTTAAGAGAAGCTGGTGGTAGGTACTATACATCAGGTGAAAAAGGTGATGGGAACAGAGTAAACACAGACCACTGGACACATTTTGAAGGAAAAACTGAAAGATCTCAATAAATACTTGGTTACAGAGAATTAAAGAAAGGAAATAACAAAAGAAGACAGTGAAGAATGTGGGACCTGAGTAGGACTGCTCAATTTTGCAATAAAGTCCAAACTAAATTTGTGTAACACTCTCAAAATATTTTAAATGCTTTCTTAAAATCCATGTTAAACAAATACTTTAAATGGTTAATTAACTCTGCAAAGAAACCATACTTACCAAAGCAGGATACCATTCACTCTTCTCAGATGTAGATACCACACTTACAACTTTTCCTAATAATTCATCATTGAGACGTCGCTTATCTTCATCTTCCTCTTCACTACTTTCGTCTTCTTTTTCATCTTCGTTACTAAAAGTTAGAATAACTTTATCATAATCTTAACATCAACCATTTTTGATACAGTCATTACCCCAGGGTAGTAGCCTCTTCATTCAAGTCGGAATTGAAGAAATGGATACTTCCCTAGCCCTAAAGGGGTAGTCCTGCGCTGTCCATGGTAACTCTGAGTCCACTTCACTAGATCAGTGAGGACCTGGACTTAGACTCTCATGCCAACCACTGGCTGGGACAGAAAACCTATATCACCAGGAAGTATTCACTGTGCCAAATACAGTTTAAGAGATTGCCCTTCCACTTTTTATGTATGCCAGGTTCCAGATAATATAACTCTAATTCTCCAACAGGTTAGGAAAAGATCTCACCAAACACATCAGGAGGTTTATTTAGATAACCTATCTGGATAACTAAACAATCAGACAAGGCCACAATGAGGAAAAATCTACAAAACAATTGGCCTGTACTCTTCAAAAATGTCACTGTCATGAAAAGACAAAAAAAGGCTGAGGAACTTTTCTAGATTAAAGGAGACTTAAGAACCACGTAAACTAAATGCAATGCATGATCTTGGATTGAATCCTGGAATCAGGCGATGGTATAAAGGCTATTATTGGGACAACTGGCAAAATCTGAAATATGTATTATATATTGTCAGATAATAGCATTCTATCAATGTTATCTATTCTGAATTTGATAACCATACTTCGATTATATAAGAGAATGTCCCTGTTCTTACATAAACTATTTAGGGGTAAGAAGTCATGATGCTTGCAACTTCCTCTTAAATGGTTCAGCCAGTTAAAATTATTATTAAATAAAAAATAATTATAATATATGTATATAAAGACAGGAAATGATAAAGCAAATGTGTCAAAAAGTTTTAATAATTTAGTGAATCTGGATGATGAGTATATGAAAGTTTATTGTATTATTCTTACAATTTTTAAACTTGAAATGTTTTTGAAATAAGAAGGCTAAGAAAACACATATACGCACATAACATAGCAAAATAATCCTATCAATTAAGGAATTTGGCAAAGTAACTCAAAACAAAAATAGCCTTTTTTAAAAAGGGGTTGAGATCATTATTCCTATTACTTTGTCCAAGAATTAAGAACAAAGTCTACTCAGGGTAAAATGTCTAAAACAAGGATACAAGATGCTGTGGAAAGGCCACCCAAACAAATTTCACCACCGTAGAAAAACCACTTATTTAATGTCGTGATAATTGTAATGTTACTGTACATGAAAACACTCACACAGGCAGAGAGGACCTCCTTCCTCTGTTCGTCTTCTTTGCAATTACTGGAGTTCCAAAATGCTCTGGATTTGTTAATGGAAGCTGGTCAAGAGTCTGGATAAGAAACAGACAAATTAAATCACTTTTTGCTTCTACATTAGTAGCTGTTGTTCAATTTTAAAAGTCCATCCATGTTACCCTACCTCACTCTCAGCAAAATGTCTCTCTCCTTTTAAGCATAGTGAGGTACGTCTCAATGTTCTCTCATCACCATCATCAAACACTGCAATAGGCAGAAAATATCAGAGAATTTATGCACACTTATTGCTATTTACCTGGAGCTTAAGAACCATTGTTAGTTACGCTTCAAAACCTTTTAAAATTTACACACATTTTTCATTCTATAGATACCAAACAAACACAGGTTAAGGGCTGCCCCAAACTGCTTAAGTGTCTCCATTCACTTTTTCAATCTCTATCACTACAGAACGACCTCTTAAACCATGAGCAACCTAGTCAAAGCACAGATATTAAATTACCTTTAATTTTAGAAGAACGAGCAAAAACCTGGTTTGAAAAAAAGAAGTAGGGGATTCCCTGGTGCGCAGTGGTTGGGAGTCCGCCTGCTGATGCAGGGGGCGCGGGTTCGTGACCTGGTCCAGAAGATCCCACATGCCGCGGAGCGGCTGGGCCCGTGAGCCATGGCCGCTGAGCCTGTGCGTCCGGAGCCTGTGCTCCGCAACGGGGGAGGCCACAGCGGTAAGAGGCCCGCGTACAGAAAAAAAAAAAAGAAGTATTATGGGTTTTTCCGCAACAGTTATCAATGGAGTATCTCTAATGTCCAGAAACTGCCTGACTGCTCGTAATGCTGTTGGTTCATTCTACTGCTTCTACTTATTTGCATGATAACCTAATACAACAGAAGTACTGGCTGCCAAATTCTAAAGTCATAAGATTCAACTTGTTTCTTTTGCTAGAGGAGGATGCAAGAAGTTTAGAAATAAAAGTTTAAACACCAGAAAGAGAATTTTTTTAATTCTAAAAAATAAGTCATAATTGCACAGAAGCTTTCTCAAGTTTTTATTTCTACTACATTTAAAAGAAATACTACTTGGAAACTATGTGTAAATATTTCAAGAAAATGGGGGCAAGGAATTTAACAATTTACCACCAATGCTCTTCATATATCTAGCTATATATATTATTTTGATAATTTTATAGGGTTTTTTTTTAACATCTTTATTGAGGCATAATTGCTTTACAATGGTGTGTTAGTTTCTGCTTTATAACAAAGTGAATCAGTTATACATATACATATGTTCCCATATCTCTTCCCTCTTGCGTCTCCCTCTCTCCTACCCTCCCTAAGGTTTAATTTTCTAGAAAGGTACTCTGATTTTACCATCTAATATTCACAAAGAAAATTTTTTCAGAAGATACCTGATGCCCAGCATTTTGAAAAAATAAAATACAAGAAGACAGAATCCTTACCTCTGATACTTAAAATGCATATACACATCAACAAATGTTTATATATATTATGGAAAAAGCACATACACAGGAAAGCATACATAAACAAAAGTGATTATTATTTTAAGATTTAATCCTTATTTTTATAATTCTACATGTTTTCCAATTTTTTAATATTTTTCCAATTTAACAGAATATATTAATGTTAAGAAAGGAAAATTCTACATTATCTTGATTTAATATCTTAAAATCTTTACCTTGTTACCTATATAATTACAATCCTGAATTTTTTTTAAAGGGCTGCTTTATTAGCAAAAACTTTGCCTTTGAATCATAAACTTTTTTCACGGTAGAAACTTAACTATGTAAGAGTACTCAACTTCTTCAATATTTATCCACCTCAGTCAGTTCCTTCTCTTAGACTAAAGACACCTAGTTTAGGTTCTCTTACATGCAGGAGACAATGCAGAGAATATTAAAAGCTCCTGGTGCACATATTTAAAGAACCATAATAATTCCGCAAAATCATCTGTGTTATACACTGTCAATGATGCAGAAATTAATGACCACCTGCAGACACAATGACAGGATAAAACACAACATCCTCCAACAATTACATCACCAATCTACACTTGATTAACACTACTTTAAACATTTGTATCACAATTATGATTTATATGGTGTCATCGAGTCTGATAAACCACTGCTCTTTGAAAAATTCAAAATCATGAAATTATCATACCAAACTTAAAATAATTTTTCATGTTATTATTAATGTCCATAAGTATGCTAAAGAATAAAACTTAAAAGTTCCAATTTTCCTTAATGCCTACAATAGCAAAGACGGTGACACTGGACACGCACATATACATCATATACACCACATTTAAGTGGTAGAGATGTGAGGAAGGAAAATGAGACTATAAGACAAATCACTAATATCAAATTTACGCAACAAAATCTTTTCCACAAGGTTTTATTATTAATCAATGGCAGCCCCAAATCAAAATGCTCTGATGAGAAATTTCAACAATTTAACATTCTGAGTTCTTGTTTTTCTAAAATATTCACCTTGAAAATATATCAGATTTTTGAAGGAAAAAATTAATCTCACTTCAACACAATTTTACCATGGTTAGAAATAAGGTAAGGACCAAAGTCAATTGTGGTACAAATAAGCGTTTTACATTTTTTCACAGGAACCGAACCCCTTCCAACTTCAAGTGAACAAAGAGAAACAGAATTTTCTCTGTTTCTCTTAAAAAATATTTTTAAGAATTTTTTTTAATTCATAAAACTATACAAAGGTATGTATTTGAGTACTTTATACAAGTTTGTTGAGCCATATAACTTCTCAAGATTTTCTGAAAGACAAACAGAAAACTTGACAACATAGTGGACCTATTTAATCATGACATCCCTGATTATCAAAATCATTAAGAAGTTCCATCTAGGGCTTCCCTGGTGGCGCAGTGGTTAAGAATCCGCCTGCCAGTGCAGGGGACACTGAATTGAGCCCTGGGCTGGGAAGATCCCGCATGCCGCGCAGCAACTAAGCCCACGCGCCACAACTACTGAGCCTGTGCTCTAGAGCCCACAAGCCACAACTACTGAAACCCGCGCACCTAGAGCCCGTGCTCCGCAACAAGAGAAGCCACCACAATGAGAAGCCCGCACACTGCAAGGAAGACCCAACGCAGCCAAAAATAAATAAATAAATAAATAAATAAAATTGATTAAAAAAAGTTTCCTCGGGCTTCCCTGGTGGCGCAGTGTGAGTCCGCCTGCCAATGCAGGGGACACGGGTTCGTGCCCCAGTTCGGGAAGATCCCACATGCCGCGGAGCGGCTAGGCCCGTGAGCCATGGCCGCTGAGCCTGCGCGTCCCGAGCCTGTGCTCTGCAATGGGAGAGGCCACAACAGTGAGAGGCCCGCATAACGCAAGAAAAAAAAAAGTTTCCTCTAGGGAATTCCCTGGCAGTCCAGTGGTTAGGACTCTGCACTCTAACTGTCAAGAGCCTAGGTTCAACCCCAGGTTAGGGAACTAAGATCTCACACGGCATGCGGTGCGGCCAAAAACAAAAAGTTTCCTCTATAACTTCCATGTTAGAAATATCATCTTAAAGAACACATAATTTGAAGGCATTGAACACTGACTCTAGCATTTTGATAAGAGTGAAATAATTAACTGGTGTGTGTATAGTATATTAAGCTTATTTTTGGTTCAAGGTGTATACTACAGCACGCCAAGAGAAAAAAAGTCAGAGTATAAGGATTTAGTAATTATAAGATATGAAATGTCTTATACTTGCCAAAAATGGCATTTGAATAGATCATTCACTGAGTGCAAGAGAGCAGATACTACAAAAGTTGTATCTCTGTTAGTATATTACATAAAAATTCTAAAACCTAATTTGAGGACAATGACAAAGCTAAGACTCTCTCTATAACATTAATCGTACTAGACAAAATAATGCTAATGGAAACAAAGACTGACCCTAAACTGTTAGAATTCAAAGAAACAAAAGTAAAAGGGATCTAATCTAACTACTAAATACAAAAGATTTACCTGTTATCATAGCACTGTTAGATGCTGGAGAATAATAAGATAATAACAACAGTAAATTAACTTTATCTATCCAAAGATATAATTGGCTATTACTTATTAAGCTTCTACTATGCCCTAATCCTCACAGCAGACTCTACAGGGTCGGAATCACTATCTTCCTTTTATAGATAAAGAAATTGAGAATTAGAAGGTTCATCTATGAGCTACAATTTAGTTAAGGGGGGATCAAAATGAATTAACAAACAGGTAAGAAACAGAGGCATAAAATGAACACTGGGAAGAGAGTTTAAGAATTCTAACTTGATAAACAACAAGGTCCTACTGTATAGAACAGGGAACTATATTCAATATCCTGTGATAAACCATAATAGAAAAGAATATTAAAAAGAATGTATACATATGTCTAACTGAATCACTTTGCTATACAGCAGAAATTAACACAACACTGTAAATCAACTATATTTCAATAATAAAAATTAATTTTTTTAAAACCCTCAAACTTTATCTTGTTAATAAACAAAAAACAGACAAAAAAAAGAATTCTGACTTGGTGAAAATAAGTATTATTGTTATATCTGCTTATATCGGTAACAATTAACAAAACATTTCACGTGATACAGTAAAAACTTTAAAATTAAAAATATATGCATACCCTAGGTAAAACCAATAGTTCTGTTGCTCATAAAATCATCTTTGATAACTATAGAAGCCCCTCAGCAGCTAAGATCAAAAACTTCAGGAATCTGGAAATTTAAGAAATTAACATTCAAATGTATAATTATGTTAACAAAATATCATGAGATGTTAAGTCTTACAGAAGGCTATTTTAAACAATGGGTTAAAGCCTATCACAGGACTAAATAGATTTGTTACTTAGTACTTTTTTTCTTAATGAATGATTTTCTAGTCAGGGAAATAACCATTTGGCTTTGAAAACATTTTGTGGTTGATTCTGGTTATAACAACATTTGTCATAAGCAGTTCTAATCAAATTAAAAGCCTTATAAGCCTACAGTACATTCTACAAAAGTCAGTCCATTCACCAGGTTAATGTAACCCTCCTCTACTCCTTTAACTTAGAATTTCCATGAGATCTGATCAAACTGATGTGCAAAATAATAAGAAGGTATGAAAAAAATCCAGAAACTTAAAAAGCATTTGTCACAATATATCAATGATCGAAAATATTTTAGTGTTAAACTTGATATATGATGTGTTTACGTACATTTATATATAAATTATTTAAATTAAAAGCAACTTTCTCCTTTACATTTTCAAATACCATGTGTTATTTTTATATTCTAACAAAGCAAAAGAAGAACAGTTTTAGAATGTCTTACAGTTATATTTGTCAGGAATTAAAGGCAACATTCAAGTGGAGATATGAATTCTAATCCCAATTTTGGTATTTTCTGAATGGCTGGACAGATAACAATATACTTCCATACATTACAGATTCCTTATCTTTAATGCAAGGAAAAGAACTGCCAAATGAATAAGCTACTAGGAAGCATTGTTTTATGATAGGAAGGGGAAATATTTCAAAGTCTCAAAAAACATAAAAATCCATGAACTGGTGCTATTTGTTGTTCAACACTGGAGGGCAAGGTATTATTAGATTTTTTTTAATTGAGTTATATTAGATCCATAATCTTTTACAAAATTGAACATTCAGCTATAATATGAAAAATTAATACCTATATTATATAAGGAGTTAATAACAGTTTCTCAGATAACTTTTGATCACTGATAATTATAACTCCTATTTAATCCAAATCAGCAGTATGGTATCTCCTTTTGTTTCATTTTTAAGAGCCTGACATAATTTCAAGTTCTTTTAAAATCAAAAAACATCAAGACCATTAACAATACTTTGAATACTTTCTGATTCTACCTATATAACACTTTGCTAGGAATTAGAAATCAAGAAAAAATCCAGAAAAGAGCAATTAAGTAGTCACTCAATTAAAGAAAATTATAGAAAGTTCATGACCTGTGAGAGATCACACATTTTATTTTGCCATCTTTTAATAAGGATCATTCTTTATGTGGCCTACATCCTTCAATACGTAAACATTCTTTATAGCAGAGTGCTATAAAGAGAATAAGAGAATATACTTAATTCTCTTAATACTTAAGAGAATAGTGCCTCTTAATAGTTAATACTCTTAATACTTAAGAGAATAGTGCCTCTTAACATCTTAAAATTTTTTGGTCACTGTCTCTCATTACACAGATGCAAAAATTTTAAGTATTTTGGATTCTTCTCCCCTATTTGGTCTCTGTTTCTATAAATGTGGTCTGTTTTTCTAAGTGTGTACTAACTGCATTAGATTCAGCCAATGTGCTTATAAAAAAGATTCTTGGGTTGCCATCCCAGACCTACTAAATTAGAGAGATTTGGGGTCCTCAAATCCTTTTTTTTTCAAATGAGCACCAAGTGATTCTTATGTACACTAATGCTTAATATATGAATCATATGCAATTAAGATTCTAAGCTCTTTGAGAACAAGAATTATACAATTTCTTCTGTTATTGTCTATCAAAGAAAATCACCACAGAGAATGCTAAGTAGCAACTAGTTTTCATCAATACTAAAGTGCCATTCAGGTAAAGGACAGAGATTGCTATTCATAAATGAAGGATTATTCTGGGGTGCAGAAAATCCAAAATGTGAAAACCTGAAAAGTATTGCTGCTGCAGAAGTGTAAGCATTACATCAGGAAAACTTCACAAGTATTGTGAATGTAACCTTGATATTGGGCACCAAACAGGATGCATGTTAGTATTCAAACGTGCATCATATTATTTCCCATGACTCTGCACACATCAACTCCTGTAATTTTTACCACTGCTTTGTTTAATATAGCAAAATTGTATCCACTTAAAATCTAACAGTTAATTTTAAGCTTAGTTTTTAAATCTCTAACAACTATCAACAGTCACAATTAAGCCTCCTAAAAATATATAGTTCAAGGGCTTCCCTGGTGGTGCAGTGGTTGAGAGTCCACCTGCCGATGCAGGGGACAGGGGTTCATGCCCCGGTCTGGGAAGATCCCACATGCCGCGGAGTGGCTGGGCCCGTGAGCCATGGCCGCTGAGCCTGCGCGTCCGGAGACTGTGCTCCGCAACGGGAGAGACCACAACAGTGAGAGGCCCGCGTACCGCAAAAAAAAAAAAAAAAAATATGTATATATATATATGTATAGTTCAGAATAATAGCACTATTGTGAACCAACACCAACTTGTAGGAGGTCTAAGAATAAAAATGGTTAGAAAATATTAGGTACATACAGCACATTGCTACTTCTAATAGAAGCCACAGAGTAATACACAGGAAGTACAATTTTCAACCAAAGCGTGTTCTTCACAGCTTTGAGCATCAACTACAGATGAATGATGTTTACCCAAAGCAACAAATCAAGTAAACTAAAAATAAACCTAAAGGGTCATTTCTTTACCTTCTGCAAGGAAACCACAACACTATAATTATATCTTTTATACCAAGACATAAATGTAAAAACCAAATAATGCTATAGATGTTCAGTGTAAAGCCAACGATTGGATGTTATCCACAGGACTGTGTAGTCTGAAAGTAATGAGAGGAGACTTGGAAATCTTAATTATTGCTATTCTCATCAACGTAATGACAGCAACAATATAGGTACTACATTTAGGTTTTCATTTACGTGCACTGTGACACTTGTTGCTACTCACTACAGTAAAGTTTTTTAAAGCCAGTATAAGCTTATGCATGAAATGTTAAGAATGAATTCACATTAGCAGCATATATATCTTTCGTGAAAGGTGTTACTAAGAGAGTCCTGACTGCACTGAAAATCAAAAATTAAGCTATGATCACCTAGGCTTGAATCTACTCTGGCCCAAATTTTTTTAGTCTGTAAATTCTGTGGTAATATCTATAGCACCCTTATATAGAATAGGCAGCAATACAATAAAAGACTGCAACTATGCAATTTTAATTGTAATTCCAGAAAAAGTTTAAAAGTCTGATGACTTACAATACTAAGTTGTATTGACTTTTCTAACGGAAGAAAAATAACCATATAATTTAACTTTCTTGAATGGAAATATCAAGATAACCTAAAAAAGAAGTACATTCTTGGATGAAATAGCCATAAGTGGCCAAGTTACTATAAAGAGATAATTGGGTTTTTTTTTTACCATCAGGGTGTCATTAAAATTTTAGCTGTCTATATCAAGTAAATTGACAGGAAAGAATACATATTTCTCTGCCAAGGTAATGATTCAATGAATTTACAAAACAGAGAGATAGATATGAAACCCGCAAATTAAATCCTCTATATTAAATTACCTAACTACCTACCCACAGTATACCAACTAGCATCTGTCAACTTGCTGATAACAGCTTCCTGAAAGGATCCATCAGATGTCCTTGTTTCAACAATGGCTCCAACCTAAAACAAAAAATCGAAATTTCATCACCAAATTTAAACAAACAAACCAAATCACTCGTACCAACTATATGACCTGGGTTAAAAAAATGTATCTATTTATGGTAATTATACCTTACCTTGGCTTAGATCTTTATCATTTATAGTGTTCATACATTTACCATGCAATTCAAGTCTCAAAATGCTTAGGCTTAAGTAAGATAGCTATTATTACCCCTATTTTACGTGTTGGAAATTGTGGTTTAGGAAGAGAGAATAATTTGCAAAGAGTCCAGGATGAGAACCCAGTCTTTTAAGTCTCATTTCAGAGCTTTTTTTTACTACATGATACTGCCTTCAAGAAAATTGTGGAATGTAAGAACCAAAACACCATAGGACAGCAAAAACAGCTTCAATTTTCTTTCATGTAAATATTGAATATTGGATTCAACATTTGTATTTAAGGGACCTTTTAGATAAAGGTTCACCTGGAGAGAGAGGGATGGACCAGTTGACCTTCTTTCAGCTTCCAGACCTTTGTATATCAGATATTAACCGAAGTGGTACTCTGACATAATGAAGATTTATAACATAAACAAATGGCCAGAAATGGATGGAAAACATAATGTAGGTATTCATTAAATTGAACTATTAAGTCAACATAGTTTACTTGGTAAGTTAGAAAAACAGAAGATTCAGACTTATGATACTGGTATATTACACTTATCAAGCTAAACACCTGTGGCAACAATATGAAAAACAAAATGTAGTATTCAGTCCAAGAATTCAAAACAAAAGGTAGCTGAAACTCATGTCCACATATATTAAATTATCCTTCTGTAAGATGTTTAACATTCTTTAACTAAGGATATAGCCATTGTAATATTGTAATTTATACTAACTCTACAACACCTTATTTGTAATTTTGTTTTCTGATTAACATTTTTTAACATTTTAAAAGTGTATCTACAAATATAAAATCCAATAAATCACTGTATGAATTTACGATTCATCATTTCAGATTGTAAACTGTACAAAATACGTACTCTTAAAGGACCCTTTACTTGGTCATCTTGCACCAATTGTGTAGTATTATCCTGTTTCAGGAGTACCTAAAAAACATTTTTGCACAATAGTTTGCATGTTACTTTTAAAACAGTACATTTATGGTAATACTGTAACAAAAATGTCTTTATACTTTCTTAGCATCCTGGAGTTACCTCTGGTATAATACTTATTCCACTGTATTTACATTTATTGTCTCTCTCACTAACTGTGAGCTCCTTGAGGGCTGGAGTCCTCCTTCTCACTATATCTCCAGCAGTTAGCAAGTGTCAATACATATTACAGGCACTTAATAAATGTTTGCTGAATTGACTATAGAAGGTTTATAATCTGTAGTGATTATTGTAAAACCTTAAAATGGCCTTCATTGCTTTTTATCAACTAGTCATAAAGGTTCCGTCGCCAAGTATATTTAAAAAAAAACAGCATCAAACTTTATTGCCTACATGCAAGGTAAACAAATTAAAACCAGAAGTCTTCTGGTCCTTTATAAAGTAAACCTAAATAATAATCTGATATGCAATTCAGTCACAAATAAGTGCTCCCTTCTACTACAGATCCTCCCACATATATAAGGTAACCTGCTCTATTAAGAGAGAGGGAGAATGGGAGAGGGAGACGGAAAGGAAGCATGTACCCAAATAAGGGGAAACTTCAAATTCTAGGTAATTTATGTATAAGACCTCCCCAGACAATCACTGTATTGATTTTAAATTAAATAAATTAACCTACAAAGAGCCACAATACTAACAAAAAGTTAAAATTCTCAAAGAATTCCAAGTAAATATTTAGTAAGGAAATCCTGTATAGCTGACATAGTAAAAAAGCTATATGAAACAAGGAAGAAATGAATGTCAAATGATATCCTAAGAATACTCGAAGAAAAGTTTCACCAGCAGATGGAAATTTAAACAGAAAGTTTATAATAATCATAGATAACTCTATTTGTCTACCACACAAATCACACTCCTCTAGTTTAATGGTTCTCAAACTTCAACATGCCATCAGAAACACTTGAAGGGCTTGTTATAACACAATCACAGGACCCCATCCTCAGTGTTTCTGACTCAGTTTGTCTGGGGTGGGGGCCTGAGAATTTGCATTTTAAACCAGTTCTCAGGTGAGACTGATGCTGCTGGTCCTGGGTCCACTGTTCACTTATTCATTCAACACATTCTGAGCGCCCCCTGTTTATAAGGCACTGCTCTAGGTATTGTGAACAGAACAAGGGAAACATTTCCTCCTTCCAGGGTGCTTAATTTTTGTAGGAAAGGATCACATATGTAAGTGAAAAGCAAATTGCAAAACTGAAAGTACAGAATGATCCAATGATAATAATAACATCAACACTGTTACTGAAAGGCACAGCACAGAATTTGGTAGAACACGTAAAGGCTCTTTGGAGTAATATCACAGAGGACCTCCATTATTATACAGTTCCACAATGTTAAAAACTTTATAATAAGCACGGATTACCTTTGTAGTCTAAGTAACTAAGATTATTAAAAGCATTTATATAGAAAAATTACTAGGAGTAAACACAAAATGATAATAGTAGGATTTCTGAGGTCAACTATGGCTTTTAATCCTTCAGTACTTTTCTGTACTTCCAAATATTGTACAGCAATCAATAACTTTTTTCCTGGTCACAAAAGCATCTTAAAATTATCTTAGGATAAAATTCTTAAGTCATTTTTATCGCTGTCTTGAAATGATAATTCCCACTGTTTTGTTTTTAGTAATCTATTGTTTTTTCTAATTACTTGAAATCATCGCTACCTGAATAACATGAAAGGAGAGAAAACAGATTATAGCCTAAGTAAGCATGCTACCGCAAACAGGAAAGATCCAAATGATGGGAAGTATCATGAGTATGGTATTTCATGGAAGCACTTGGAATAATTTCTCATCTTGAGTTCTTTATTTCCCAATTCTTAGTGTGCTTTTCCTATAGTTTTGTATATAACAGTGCTTTCACATAGTAATGATTCACGAAGTGAAGTAATAGTTCAGTAAATAAAATGTTGATTTGTAGTCTCCGAATTCCATCCCTAATTCTCTTCAATCGAGTTAATAAAGCTGTTCCATTAAAAAAAAAATTACCTTAACTTTTACCAGCCTTTTCACAGTCTTAATTTTTGCCTCACAGAAGGCACCTCGGTACTTGGCACTGACATCAGTTCCCACTGTCAGGTAGGCAGGCTCATCCGCCGCCTGATGAAAGGAACATACAATATGAATGTCACTACTATTTTCCCCTACTCCAACCCCAAGTCCCATCAAAAGGTTCTGTATTTCAAGTAATAAGAACATTAACATTATTTGCTTATTAATATCATTGATAATTTGAAAAATATCCCTAAAGCAAACACTTTAGTAGCAATCCTTTACTTTATAAACTATATCGTGAAAACATAAAACAATTTAAATTGTAACTAGAAAGTATCAGTAGGAAATATAATGTTTTTTCATTCAGATACAAAATGATTCAACAATTTTATAATATATTTAAGAAATGAAAAAATTTAAAAATCCAGAAAAGGTATATTTATTTTAAGTGTCTCATAAAACTTTAAGTTAGTTATGGCCTCCTGAAATTTTGTTTTCAAATTAAAAGAAATATTGCTATTAAAATTAACACTAACAAATACATAATTAAATGTGTTTTGTTTTGTTTTGTTTTGTTTGCGGTACTCGGGCCTCTCACTGTTCTGGCCTCTCCTGTTGCGGAGCACAGGCTCTGGACACGCAGGCCCAGCGGCCATGGCTCACAGGCCCAGCCGCTCCGCGGCATGTGGGATCTTCTCCCGGACCAGGGCACGAACCCGCGTCCCCTGCATTGGCAGGCGGACTCTCAACCACTGCGCCACCAGGGAAGCCCAAATGTTTATTAATATAGCTACATAAAGGCAACTGTTTTTGGATACATAATAACTGTACAGATAATAAATGAAGCCAACCCTTTTGATAAGGAGAGCATTATTTAGAAAAATCATTGGCTAAAAGCTGCATTTTAAAGCTTTAAATCTAAATTAACTGATGAATGCAGAGATGTGAACTGAGGGTAGCTGTACCTAGTTTATCAATATTAATCTTCTTGGTATATTTAAAAAAAAAAGTTTCACAAAGAAATATCTACTTTTAGCAAATGTCCGTGATCAGAATGATACATGGAAAGATGTGAGAAATTCCACTCCACCATTCATTTTAATCTTGACAGTAACAGAATGACTGCTATCTCAATCTGTCATTTTAAGAATATTTTCCAAAAGTTAAGTGTATTCATAGAAGCTCAACTCAACAATGCTAAGTGCAAAGGTGACAGTGTACACTTCAGAGAAATACTTTCAAGTAGAAAATGATTTTTCATTAAGTTTTCCCAACTAACATTAAAAAAGGTACACTGTCATTTCAAGGAGATAAGAAAGCAAGAGGAAGTTTGGGAAAATCCTGTATTTCAGAGCTTAATACACTGAAAGAGTAAATGAGTAAGGAATCAAGTTTAAAGTTAGTGCATTTACGAATAACGCAAATTGAAAAGAAATACTTTTTGCAAATAAATATCTGACCTGAAACATTCAATGCCACGGAACTGCAGGATGTTATACCTTCCTTTCCCTTTAAACATCACATACGATGTTTGCAATATTTGTTGTCTTCAGAAGAATTTTTTTTAGGTTGGATATACATTTAAAATATTTACTGAACTAAAATTAAGTATTATTAGTTATAATAATAATATATAATAATACTTAGTTTTAGTTCACCTTCAAATATTTTACCCACAAAATTTCACTTTATCCCCAGAAGAAATGGTATCTCCCTTACACAATCCACACATTCCTTCCTTAGAAAATCGCATTGGCACTGGGGAAGAAAAAAAAAAAATCAAAAAATCCCCCAAAGAACCAAAGCAGGACAAAAGCTTTACTTCTGCAAAGGTCGCTGCCAACACAGGAAGTGTTTAAAAATACTAGCCCAATGGACAACAATGGAAAGGCTGCAGCAGCCTTTCCAAAGTGCTAACTGCTTCGGAGAGGGGCCCAACTGACCGCATTTAGACACAATGATCATCTCTCACCCATTCAACACGTCCTCATTTTCAGAAAGCGCTGCTCAGCAGACGAATCAATTTTGAGTAGCAAAAAAAATGACATTCCATAGCACTGGCCTCACGACAGTCAGTGTCCAGGGCACGAGGTTCCGAGCAGCGTCGACTCTACTTACCTTCATTTTCACTGGTGATCTGTGGGGTTCCAGCTCAACGAGCTATCTTCTCCGTCGCTGGAACCAAGGGGAGGGGAAAGACAGGCACAGAATCAGTCAACGAGGGGAGCGACCCGGGGAAAGAAAGTAAACAAACGCCAGCGGGGAGGGGCAGAACCCTCACCAGGGAAGGGATAAGATCCCCTCCGAGGGCAGCCAGGACGCAGGAGCCGAGGGGGTGGCAAGAACCCCACGGGCGCCAAAGGGCAGTGGGTTCCGCCGCGGAGTTCGCCAGCGGCCCACCGCGCCCCCGCCTCGCTCGCCACTTTGACCCGGAATGCTCAACTCAGAGCCCCAGGACGGGTCGCTCTGGAGAAGGGCAGGGCGCCGTTTGGGCTTCCCCGGGCCCCCCACAGGCGCGGTCGCCGAGCTCAGCCGCCCCCCGGATACCCCGACTTCGGCCCGCGCCCCGCCTCCGCCGATCGGCCCCCTCCGCCCGCCCCGGGCCCGCGGTGGCGGCAGCGGAGTGTCACGGCGCCATTGCTCTCCTTCCTTTCCTCTGCACCATATCAGAAAGGAGAAGCACTTCTTCACCCGAAGGGGCAGGGGCCGTGGCCTTCAGCCCCGAGGCGCGCGAGGGAGGGAAGACCCGCGAGGGGAAGAAGGCTGGGGGGGCGGAGAAAAGGAGGGGAGGTGGCCCGGACAGGGTGTGGGAGGGGAGGGGAGCCGCACAGCGGCAGCCGCCGCCTCCTCCCCGCGCCCGCCTCAACTTTTTGTACAACCCAGAGCAGTACCAGCCCCCAGTCCCTCGGGTCCAACCACGGACTCCACGGGGGAGGACGCACTGGGGAGTTGGGGGCCGGCTGCCCCAAGCAGCCCGCTCCTCGCCTCGCGGAAGCAAACTTAGCGGCGCGGCCAGCCCACAGCCATTTTCCCGGGGAACCCGGGGAAGCGGCCGAGGAGGCAGCTGCGGCGGCTGTTCCCGCAGTTGCTGCCTCTGCTCCACGACTTGCCCCTTCCCCTGCGCTCGCCGCCCCGCTTGCCAAGCATCCCCCTCCCCACCTCCAAAGCTTCCAACTGCACCGGGACCCCGGGCAGCAGCACCAGCTGCTAGCGCCGCTTCTTCCATTCAGTATCCCCCGCTTCTCTTCTCCCCACCTACCAACTGCCGGTGAAGTGCGCGCTGTCAGCCCCCGAGTCCTCCGCCCCACTGACCCCCGTGGGCCCCAGTCCGGGCAGCACCACTCCCGGCCGCGGCAGCAGTTCCTGCGCCCCGTTCCCCACTCGCCCGATTTACTGCCACAATCCACCAAATAACAAGCTGTTGAGCAGACTCGCTTCTACACGAACTCCTATTGGCTGCTCATGACGCCGAAGAGTTTCGGATTGGAGCTCGCTACCTGCCGTCCTCATTGGATGTAGCTCTGAAACTTCACGGATTGGTGCGAAAAACAGCAGGTAGGACATCTGCCACTTATGATTGGCTGCCTCCGAAGACTAACGTTACTGGAGAATCAGGTATTGAGTAAGCAAGTCCTGAAAAATGATTGGTAAAGACGACTCCGGATGTACTTAACTGAGCACTGATTGGTCAATTGAGGGGTCAGGAAGAGCAGTTCGGCACGAGGATTGGCGGTGGGGTGTCCCATGGAAACCGAACCCGGAGCTGTGGCCAGGACTTGCACGGGGGCGGGGCAGGGTCTTTCCAAAGCGCCTGCGCTGAACCAGTTTCTCGGCGCCATTTTGTCTGGGCAGCGGTGGCTGCAGGTCTACCGTATTTTATGTTTCTGGCGAGACGAGAGCGGAATCTTTATCCCGTGGATTCATTTAACTGCGGCAGCCACCCACCGTTCCCTCCAGGACAGCACCTAGTGAAGATCGGAAGAGTAGCGATCTGTCAGAAAGGTCAGTTGGAAGCGGTAGTTGTCCGGTGGACTGGGGGATGGCGCAGCTCTAGCGGCACCGGCACCGGAAGTGAAGGGGCCGCTCGGCAGCCATAGCAGAGTAAGTTCTCCCTGCGGCTGGGTGGGGAGCTGGGGGCGGGCTGAGAGGGGGCGAGGCTTCTTCTCTCGCGGCCCTAGAGAAAGAGGCGGAGGGGACGTGCACGTCTCTTTTCTCCGGGCTGATCCTTTGGACTTCTCTCGGGAGTGTGAGAGATGTTCGGGATGCCGCTCCTCTCAGAGCAGTGCTTCCTCCCTTTGGAAGTGGATTTCGGCAGCTTGTCACGTTCTGCGACCAAGGCCACCGGCTGTGTGCTCCTCCTTAATTAAGACAGGGAGGGCAGGGTTCTGAGGCAAACCGGTCCTGCGTGGGGAGGGGTTTCCGCGTGCTGGTCACGCGTTTAAGCAGTGAGGAAAATGAAGGAAACGCTGGGCTTGGGGTGCTGAGGAATTCCCTAGCTAGCACAGACGCTGCCGCTCTGGCCTTAGACAAGTAGCTGTGCCACGCTGCACGAGGCTTAGGCTGCTTTTTGAAAGGAGCGAGCAGTGGTTTTGCAGGGACGGGACACACCTTAGATAAAAATACAAGGGCCTCCCCGATAGGATTTTGTTCAGGATAGCCATTGATCTCGTTCCATTAGCACGATCTTGTGTTCTGTTAAAGAAAACAAAACCACATTTGAAATGGTGGAAATAGAGTATTGATTGGCAAGTTGTTTTAAAGAATGAAATAATTAAAAAAATGTAAAATATCGACGGTAATCCACGTTGACTAAACTTACTCGTTAAGAGGACATGTTAACTAAGGCTGCATCGATTTTTCATTCGTAACAGTGATTTTTTCAGAATTGTTAAGAAAATGAAATGCATGTTAGTATTTCTGCTGAGTGACCTAGTCACACTGATCTGAATAGCTGCTTAAAATTATCCTCATAATACTTCTGTTTTGAACCCTATTGCTGTATTGGTGGGGCTCCAGACTAGAAAATGATCGAGTGATTTAATGATTTGTTGGGGTTTTTTTGGCAGTTGGTCTGAAGAAAAGGACAGTTAAGTGACAAACATCCGGAAGTATTACTGAGGTGAGTTCTAATGTCTGTAAAAATCTTTAGAATTAGGGAGGCCAGTAAGTAGAGCCATAAATAGCAAGATGGAAGAATGGTAGTTGAAAAGTCTTTGTTTGGTCAAGGGTTCAAATGAGTCTGTGATTAGCTTCCTGATATGATACTTTAGAATGAAGTCTCAAAATTAGGACATACTTATGAATTTGTTTACCCATTCATGCTAGTCCTATTTCTAGATTTTTAAGTACTTAATATTTTTATCAAGGAATAATGTGGACATTTTCATGATTTTTTACTCAATATTTAAAAATTTGGCATGTAGAAAAGATATTTCAGTAAGTTTAGAAGTTAAGCAATTTTTTTTCTTAAGGAAATTATAGGACATGTAAATACTACTTAACTTCTCGGGTCGGAGCGGGTAGGTAATCACCTATAATTCCACTACCCGACTTAAAACGGTTATTATCTGATCCAAATAATGTATGTCAGTGGGCATTTGGAAATTACCAAAAAGCCAAAAGAAGAAAACAAAATCTCTTGTATCACCACCACCAAAAGGTGATTGCAGTTTGTACTGTACCTATGTGTTATTCAGAGGGGTTTCTCTTTCGCTGGTTTTGTTTTACAAAATAGAGATCATTCTAGTCATGCTCATTTTGTCACTCAGATTTTTTTCCTTTTTGGAAAATATTGGGAACATGCTGCACGTTTTTCATGGCTGCATAGTGTCCTGTAGGATAAATGTACTGTATTTTATGTAACCAGATCTCTTAATTTTTATAATGGCAGTAATATGTCTGAATATCCTTGTGCATGTTTTACAAAAGATTTTCTCTGAGAACTGACATCTATGCCTAAAATTTCTAGGCATCTTGATATTCCCTCACATGCCTGATTATTTCTCTGGAATAAATTTCTATAAGTGGAAATACAAGGCCAAAGAGATTATACCATGCTTCATCAGAAAGCTTTTGCTCTTTTTTTGTTATCCTTTTTCCTTTTATTACTCTCCTCCCCCCCAATCCCCATTTTAAAAATTTAATTTAGCTTTATTTTTGAGCTTTTTCTCCTGGGTCTCTGTTTATTCAGGTAAAATTATCAGTCTTTCAAGTCACACATATAGTAAAATAAACTTGAGAATTTTTTGGACCTTAAGAGTAATTTCTTAAAATTAATTTATTTTTTGCTCTAGAATAGTTAGGCGTTTGTACAGTGAAACATTTTGCTATGCAGAAGTGACACTTAGAGGAAACTAAAAACATTGTTTTTTATGGTAGAGTTAGTTGAGTTTAACTATTGTTTCCTTGTAGCCTGGCTTAAAGTTTTCCATCTTTCTGTGCATTCTCAAGGTGCTTTTGTACTGTCATAGGACCCTTTACATGCCTCTCTCATCACATTTACTTTGCATTTGTTTGGCTCTTCCCCAGTTTGAGACTTTACTCCCAGAGGGTAGCAATTGCTGTTTTAATCACTCTTATGTTTCCTTACCTGATACATGGTATGTGCTCTGTCACTGTTTCTTATGAATCGTTATGTACTTTCATATACAAAATATGTGAAGTAAGCTAACTTATGTTTTCTTTAACAGCAGTTCTCTTCTGAAAATTCATGATATTCCACAAATGCTGTCTTAACTTTGAAATTTTTTTTAATGTTCCAAATACTTGATTTAATACTGAGTTGATTTCTTTCTTTTTTTTTTTGAAGGGAGCAAACTTTTTTTTTTTTTTTTTGGCTGCATTGGGTCTTCGTTGCTGCACGCAGGCTTTCTAGTTGCGGCGAGCAGGGGCCACTCTTCACTGCAGTGCGCGGGCTTCTCATTGCGGTGGCTTCTCTTGTTGCGGAGCGTGGGCTCTAGGCTCAAGGGCTTCAGTAGTGGTAGCACGAGGGCTCCAGAGCACAGGCTCAGTAGTTGTGGAACACGGGCTCAGTTGCTTCACAGCATGTGGGATCCCCTCAGACCAGGGATTGAACCCGTGTCCCCTGCCTTGGCAGGCAGACTCTTCAACAACTGCTCCACCAGGGAAGTCCCAGAACTGACTTGATTTCTAATTGCTAATAATAATGTAGGTTTAGAGAACTCATTGAGAATAGTTATTCTTGACTTTTTTCCTCAATTCTTTTTTTTTTTTAAAAGATTTTATGATACCTTAGCGGAAGGCAACTATAGATGAATATTAATTGAACACTCAAATCATCTCTTAGGAATAAATGAATGAAAATTAATTTTGATAAAATTGATTTTTGTAACCTATTTTAATGAGCCCAAACTAGTAGAATAATGTTTCTACAAAATCAAAATGGTCAAATTTTTAATAATGTTTTTATGAAAAAAAGCTATTTTGAAAGCAGAATGTTTTATTTATTTGGTCAAGAATTCAAATGAGGGCATGAAATTAGCTTCCCATCATGGTATCTTAGACTGAAATCTCAAAATTAGAACATCCCTATGAATTTTTTTTTTACCCATTCATATGGTTCCCATTTCTGGATTTTTAATCACAGAACACTGTGAACATTTTCATGATTTTTTTTTTCTTTAACCCATGGTAAAATACTTGACATATAAAGATCTCATCAGGAAAAGTGTTTAGAAGTGAAGCAAAACAGTCTGTTCTGAGTGTGTGGGCTATATAACATACTCAAAACTTTAAAAAGTCTTTGTCTTCTAGAGGAAGCCTCGCTTTGTGGAATAATGAAGGAAAGTGTTCCAGTTTTTAAATGACTTGGATCTGCTCTCTGTTGAAATTGTAATTCTGGTATGCAGTTTTACTTAACTATTCTTTAATAATCGAGATTGGCCATGTTGCCTTTACATGTATATCTCTTTTTAAAAATGATAGAATTTGTTCCACTGTACAGTTATTCCTGTAACTGTCTGTGTATGTTGAAAAGCAGAACAGATTGTTGTGTTGAATGTAGCTGCTTTCCTAATGGTTTTGTTATTTTTTGGAAAGTTACTAAATTTGCTTATTTGCAACCAGAGCAACCTTTGTAATCTCTGTATGGTCTTTTGCCCTAGTAGATGTCACTGCTTATTTTATGGCCACATGGAGTCATAGATAACTGGTTTTCCTTCATATATAATGCAGACAAGAGCATTATTTTAGGATTTGGTAGATTACCTAGTGGCATTCCTACTAGGATCTGTCCTCAGAAGCTTACTGTCAAAAAGAAAACCATAATTAAACATGTGGGTGTTAATATAGTTATTTCAAAAGATTCCATCAATTTAGATTGGTTTAACTTTTTAAAGATTTAAATCATGGCACACGAGAAAAATAGATTTGTCAAAGTTCAGTGTACAATTGGATCTAATTGTTTTAAAAAACAAATTGTTTTATAATACAGAACAGAAAGAAATTTATTTAGCCATCATTGAAGGCTTTTCAAGGTTAATGATATGTAATATGTAAAATTAGAAGAAAGGAAGTCATTCTAAGTGACTAGCTTGTGAGCTTGTGAGCAAGGATGCAGTTATTTGGGTTGGCCAAAACGTTTGTTCGGTTAGTGAATATTCAATAAAATTCTTGGTGAAAATGAAAAATGTGTCTTTTATAGTTACTTAAAACTGAAGGAACTTCTTGGCCAACCCAATATATAAGAAAAGCTATGTTTGGGACAGTAAGTGAACCAGCTTGGAGAGGATGACTGATTAAAGATTACATTGGGAAAGTTGTGTGAAGCCAGCTTGTCGAGGTTTCTAGAATTAGCTGCACATCAGAATTATGTAGAGTGCTTGTCTTTTACAGGTTTGGGAACTTCCAGAGGGCCTTGAAAGGTGGGATATGAGCAGAAAATGAAGGTTATTTTTTGTTTTGTTTTCAAATTTTACAAATCAAAATGGAATTAAACAAACAAACAAAAACTTACTTCTAATCCCACCCTACCATTGGATTTTTAAAATTTTCTTTTTCCTTGTCTGTATGCATATTCTTTCTTTAGACTCAGAGAAATTTTTATTTTTCTTTGTTACTTAACGTTGTTATAGGCATTCAATGTGACTGCATGGTCTCCACAGTAATTTTTTTTTTAATTTATTTATTTATTTTTGGCTGCATTCGGTCTTCATTGCTGTACGTGGGCTCTCTAGTTGCGGCGAGCGGGGGCTACTCAGTGTTGTGGTGCACGGGCTTCTCATTGCAGTGGCTTTTCTTGTTGCGGAGCATGGGCTCTAGGCACGTGGGCTTCAGTAGTTGTGGCTCGCGGGCTCTAGGGCACAGACTCCGCAGTTGTGGCGCACGGGCTTAGTTGCTCCACGGCATGTGGGATCTTCCCAGCCCAGAGCTTGAACCCATGTTCCCTGCATCGGCAGGCAGATTCTTAACCACTGCACCACCAGGGAAGTCCTCCACAGTAATTTTAATGTCTGAAAATATTCCATCAAACTCTGTTATCTCTGACTTTATTTTCCTATTGCTGGACCATTTAGGTTTCTTTCTAGTTCTTAAATATTGTGCTGTAATTATCATCTATGTACATACAGTATTTTCTGTTTTTTTGCACTGTTCTTTTAGGATTGATTTAAAAGGTCATTGTATGAACATTTTTATGACTCTTTGAAATGTTGCCATGTTGTTTTCCAAAAGAGTTATAATTTACACTACCTTCCCTGTGAGTTTAGTTACCAACATTGGGTAGCCTGTAATTATAACTTTTGCTAAGTTACTAGGTACAAAATATGTTGAGCTCTCTTTTTCTCTGTAATATTTTTGTGAAGTGGGACCTCTTTCCATAATTTCAGTTACTGATTCTTAGTAGTAGACAAGTTGTCTATTCAAGACTTTTGTCCATTTATATATTAGAGTTTTGATATTCCTTAATTTTTTGAGCTTATTATATAATATTTAGTAGTAATTTGCTACAGATATTTTTCCATAAAGACTTCCCTTTTGATTTTCATTATTTGTGTTGAGGGTTTTTGAATAGACAAAATGTATTCCTGAACGATTACTTGGAAATAGTGTCCAGTATGACTGAAGAAGTGACACAGGAATTGGAGGTGGGGAGACAATTAAGATACTCTTGCAGTGATGTCAGCATGAGGTGAAACTAGAGTGAGTAGGGCCTGGAGGGAGGGTAAGGAAGGATAGGTGAGCAAGAGACTGTGAGAAAAAAAGAGTTGATAGCATTTGATTTCTAATTGATTATAGAGGTAAAAAGAAAGAAAACTCAAGATTTTAAAAAATGGGAAATAGATTGTGCCATTAATCAGTTTGGAAAGTCAGGAAAGGCTACTGATTGGTAAGGAAAGTGAAATCAGTTTTAAACATGCTAGTTAGAGCTTGAAATGTCCAGTAAGCATCTGTTCTTACTTTTGTGAAAATGCCTATAAGGTCCCTAATTGGATTAAGGCATATGCTGGACTGTATACTGTTCTCTGTATTCCAACTTTTGTGGCTGCGTGGCGTGGCATGTGGGATCTTAGTTCCCCGACCAGGGCTCGAACCCAGGCCCTTGGCAGTGAAAGCGTGGAGTACTAACCACTGGACTGCCAGGGAATTCCTTGTATTCTGACTTTTAATTCTATTCTTCCATTAGACTTTTTGGGGCTTTTATTAGGGTTTTCTTATTTCTGGTTTTAACTTGAAAAGTTAAAGTGGATTATTAAGTAAAATAAACGCAGGAAAACCAGATGATTCCTGAACTAAGTTAAAGAAAGGTTAGTTTTTCATTCTTTTTTTCTTCCAGTTTTATTGAGGTATTAACATATAGTAGTGTATAAGTTTGTGTACCGCGTAGTGATTTGACTTAACATCATGAAATGATGACTACAGTTTAGTGAATATCCAGGGAATTATTCAGGGATAGCAAAGAAGATACTTCAGCTTTAGAATGTGTGGGTGTGGCCAGGCTTTTTGTGGGGATGAGTGGTTTAGGGCAGATTTAATCTCTGCCTCATCTGTAAAATAGGGATAGTAATAGAACTGACCTGGTTAGGATTAGTATTAAATGAATTAATATACGTAAAGTGCTTAGAATGATTCCAGATATTATGTGGTGTTGTTAGTATGTATCGTGCTGTTTCATAATGTCTGTCATTCAAGAGTTTTAAAGAAATGTTATATTTATATACAGAAATAAAGCACCTAGACTCTTTGCCTCTCCCTTCCTGAAGGTCATATTGACCTCTCTCCAAACTTATTTCATACTTCTTCTCTTCAGGTATTATTTGCTGCAGTCACACTAAAACTATCATGGCTCCACCGCACAAGCTCTGTATTTTTCCCAGTTCTTTGTTTTTATTCATATTTTTCCCACCATCTGGATCGTTGCCCTATTGCCACATATTCAAAAGCTGCTATTTAAGTGATGCTTTCCTTGATACCTCTGCAACTATAGATAATCTGTCCGTATGAATTTCATATATTTCCTTTTATGTGATTTCTACCACTTTCTGTATTGCATTTTAGCTTTTTGTCCACTAATATGTCCTTCGCTGAGTTATGACATCTTACAGACAGAGAACTGCACCTTATTCACTTTTGTAGGTTTAGAACCTGTCACAGGCCTTGGCACTTAGTATGCACTCATTTGTGGAGTGACAGTTTATAAAAGGTATAGCAAGCTAAAAGGTGACATTTAATGGACAAATGCATGCCAGTGAAACTGTGCTTTGTCAGTTTTTGTACAAGAGGAACATCTTGCCTGATGAGTTGCTTAAAATGAGAGATCGCTTGAGGTTTAGGAATTGGGTCAGATTCCAGAATGTGTAGTGGGGGTAGATCACTCTGGGGACTATCCACGGGTCAGGAATTTTCATTAGAATGATTTCCTATTGTTTTATAAAGGCTAGTATGTCTAATTAACCACCAGAGGGATTTTTCTTCTGACAGCTGATTTTTCACGGATCTGCCAGCCCACCAATCTTCTCATCCTCGGTGGTCCAAATTTGTGAAAAGTTGGGCCAGTACTAAGGGTACATCTGCCAATAACAGAATCTACAAACCACGTGGCTCGATTGGTTATTGAACCCATAATCTCACTCTGTACATACATTTTTCTTTTCACAATACCGTAATGCCTCTAGGCATGAAAATAGGAGTAGGCTGAAAATAGGAACTGGGTGAGACATTTCATGAGGACACTTACTTGATCTTTAGTTACTGTAAGATTGACGGGGTCTATGCCTCTAGATTTAGAAGAAATGGAAATGTTGGGAAATGGGGAGATAAGTTAAAAAATCAGGCTCATAGTAGGCATTTTTAGAGCTAAAGCAGCAGTTATGTACTCTTAGCTCGAAAATGCTCAGAATTTTTACAATAGTTCAATGGGATGTTGATTTCAGTAAGTATCCTACTGTAGAAACACTGGATTTGAAGACCAGGTGTTCTGTGTTCTGATCATAAGCCTGTTCTCATTGGTTGGGATACATTACTCTACATGAGTGTTTGCTTTTAAAGTATAAGGGACATGGGGCTAGGTATTTACAGCTCTTAATACTTAACGGTTCTAATCCAGCACCATATTTTTCTAATAAGAATTCCTAAGCATATTTCTAATATTTATGTATCCCTGAAAGGTTAAATGATACTTCTGAAAATCAGAAGTATCAGACACTGACTTGATAATTTTAGCACTTAAGGAAGTTGCTGCTATTATCAAATTGACAGAAGCTTTAATGTCCTTACCTACCTCACTGTTTTATATAACAAGTGTTCTAGTAAAACAGATATTTGAAATAATAGCTAAGGAAGGTCGTGGATTAATTTCTTTATAGTGAAGTTTCTATTCTGTGTATGTGTGTGTATTGCTCATACACACCACAGATGAAAGTACAGTGCCCTCCAGTATTTTGTCCTGTAGCTCACTTTTTTATAAAATCTGTTGTGACCCACGAATTGATTTTATGACTTACTGTGGGTCTGAACCTGCTTTTGAGGGGTAGGCAAATGGACTAGATAACAGTGCTTTACATTTGTTTGGTAGTTTTTAACATTCACTGGGCACTTTGATATACTGCTGTACCCTTAAGTGTGATAGCTTAAAAGTGAAGATACAAACTAACTGTTAACTGAAAATGCTTCTAGTTGTTTCAACAACAGTTCAATTGGGGCTGGGGGTGGCAGCTGGAAGGAGTCATGGGGGAGGGATTCTTTTTTCCTTAGTATGTTTGCTAGTGTGTTATTGACTCTGCTAATCCTAACAGCCCATTTAAGGGTGTATTTTTATATTTGTATTTATTTGTAGTTAGGATACTGTATTTATACTCAGATCCTTCGGCAAACGTAGACCAAAGATTTTCCCCAAGTATGTTCTCTCAAACGAAACCAGAAATCTTTGTTTTGTTTTGTTTTGAATCTTTGTGTTTCTTAGTTTTTATATAGTCACAAAACTCCTTTCAGTGTTTGTATAATTTTGGTGGCTTAGATCTTGGTCTGACAGGGTAGGGAGAGGGATTCTCACATGAAGTACCATAACAAAAAAAAAAGCCATCTTCCTGTTTCTTATTCCTCTATGTATCATGTGATATACTGTCTTTTTAAGGCCTTTAAATTGCCAAGGGAAGCTTGGTAACCAAGGCAAGTTTTTGCTGTTTTCTTCTCAAATTTGTAGTTCTGCATTTTATTACACAGTCACGAAGAACTTAGTCTGTTACCAGTAAATACTTAAGCCGCAAGACTTGCTTCTCCATCCTGCCAAGTACTTCCTGTTTTGTCAGATTTCCACGTAGGGAAAAGAATGGATTTAGAGTAGACAAGCTTGAGTTTCATGTTTAAAGCATCTCTTCTGAAATTCTTTTTGGAAGCTGTCCAAATATCTAGATTGAGGGATGGGGGTGGCACGTCATGTCTTCACATGAAGTCATCTGTCAGAAAGTTTCATTTGGCTTCATATCATGAAAGCCAGGGTTGCCGACAAGGAAGGAAAAACTTAGTTGTCAGAAATAATTACTAATGTATGACTTGCCAACATTGGTGGCTTGCCTTTTAGACTTTCCCTGTCAAACGTGTTTCAGTTTGTGAATGAATCATTGTATTGCCTCTGAAGGAAGTGTTGTTATCTGTGTTCACTTCTAGTAGACCTTTCCTCTAGAAATATGTAAGAACTGCATTCAGCCACATTTACTCCATTTTCAGTAGGGACAGGTGAAAGGTCAAATGGTGATTAGAATAGAAATGGGCTGCCTTGTGAATATTGAATATCTTTGGGGGAAAGTTTGCAGTAAAATGATGTTACTCTTTTGTTAGTAAAATAGTGAGTAAATACAACATTTATCTAAACAATGAATTATCTGTCACTTATTTTTATCCTATGAAATGAACTTCGAATTAGGTGTTAGTAGAACGTGTCAGTAGAAGATACTTTCAGTGTAAACCTGAATCCCTTGATATTGCTGGTAAGGGAATCTTGTGTTAAGGTTCTTTTGCAGTGGCAGAACTGAGCCCTTAATATAAAATTTTCTTTGGCCATATTGACCTGGCTTGTCTTAAGTCGGAGCTATTTTTCTTTCTCTTGACCTGTCAGTAAAATATAAAAGATGCTTTTTAATCTCTGAATTCATATGCATTTTCTTCTTTATCAGCTCCCTGGCTCTTTGTCCACCCTCATGTTGGAAATGGTGAGAGAACTGATGCTGAGTCATAAGGTATTAGAAACCATCTATTATAAAGTTTCTATCAGGTACTTCTCTTTTTATCATCTAGTTATGTGCTCCTATTTCTGAGACATGTATTTCTTTAAAAATCCAATGGAAAAAAGTTTTCCCAAGTACCCATCATGCCCTACAGCTTCATCCTCCATTTTGCTATATATCAGAAATCTCTTTTCTTGAAACCCTTTAATAACCATTCTGTTGCTGTATTCTCATTTTAATAAGCTGTGTCCAAATCAGTGATTCTCAAATTTTAGTGTATTCATAAGCATTACATCAGTTGTTTGTTCAAAATACAGATTCCTGGGCCTCGCTTCAGATCTGGTGAATTCAAATCCATGGAGAATTCTTATGCGGGTGGTCTCTGAACAAGATGGAGAAACAGTTATCAACTTACGTGCACGCCCATCTAAATTCTGTTCTTCATATTCTTATATGGATTAGTTTTTTTACTTTGTTTCAATTATTGACATCTCAGATTTTTTCCTATTATTGTCATCCTTAGTTTTTCATCCAGTTCACTGAATTGGAGAGCTAATGCACCAGATATCCAGGGAACTGTCCAAAATTCCTTGTCAGGATTTATCTTCTCCCCTGCTCCCCCCTTCTCAGAGTACACATTTATGGTCAGTATATACATACAGGCTATGTATACTTAATAATACATGAACATGTATTTCTTTTTTTTTAATGGATATGAAATATAGTATTTTTTTTTTAATTTTACTATTTCGGTTGTGCCGGGTCTTAGTTGCGGCCAGCAGGCCCCTTAGTTGTGGCATGTGAACTCTTAGTTGCAGCATGCATGTGGGATCTAGTTCCTTGACCAGGGATCAAACCCACGTCCCCTGCATTGAAAGGCAGATTCTTAACCACTGTGCCACCAGGGAAGTCCCCATGTATTTCTAATATACTTTCCTAGTGATTTTTAAATGTGTCTGTTTTTCCCACTGGGGAAAGAATTGCATATTATTTTTTTTAAATCTTTCCTGGCAGTATGATCCATTTTAGACATCTAAATTTTTGCATTGAATCTTTACTATCACTTGGTTGCTGCTGACTCTTAAACCAATCGGTCTACTAAAGGTAGGTTATCATCTTTATATGTCAGATTCTACCATATTATATCTTGAAGCCTATTGGCTTTTCCTAAAAAAATTAAAAAGTTTTAATAAATCTCATATGGATCATATAGTTCAACTTATTTAAATGACTTTTTCCTAAAATTCCACTTCATGGTTCCACATAGTAAAAATCAAAATCAAATTCCAAATCATACACTTCAAACACAGACTCAAGGTGTGTGAGTACCCTTGCTCTTCAACATCTTTATAATTACACTAGCATTTACTCTTTGAAAGAATTAATATTTATTGCCTGGAAGGATATACATAATCTGGTGATTACCTCTTGCAGGGTTAGGATGGTTAAAGAAGGAACATTAGTTTTATTTGTAATATGAATTATCTGAGTCTTTTGCCCATTTTTAAATATTGGGTTGTTGAATTTTGAGAGTTCTTTATACATTCTGGACAAATATCCTTTGTCAAATATGTGATTTGCAAATATTTTGTCTAGAGTTTTTTTTCATTCTCTTAAAGGAGAGCAGAAGCTTTTAATTTTGGTGAAATTCACTGTCAGTTTTTTTCATTTATGTATCATGCTTTTGGTGTAGTATCTGAGAGCTCTTTTTTAAACCAGGGTCACAAAGGTTTTCTGTTTTCATCCAGAAGTTTTAGACTTTGAGGTATATTATTTTTTTGGGTTTTTTTTGGCGGTACGCGGGCCTCTCACTGTTGTGGCCTCTCCCGTTGCGGAGCACAGGCTCCACGCAGGCTCAGGGGCCATGGCTCACGGGCCCAGCCGCTCCGCGGCATGTAGGATCTTTCTGGACCAGGGCACGAACCCGTGTCCCCTGCATCGGCAAGCAGACTCTCAACCACTGCGCCACCAGGGAAGCCCTGAGATACATTTTGACTTATCACTTTGAGTTAATTTTTGTATATGGTACAAGGTATGGTTTGGTGTTTGGTGTCCAGTTGTTCAAGCACCATTTGTGGAAAAACACTATCTTTGTGCATTGATTTGCCTTTGCACCTTTGTCAATTAACCATATATTTCTATTTCTAGACTCTATTCTTTTCCATTAATAATATTACATTAATTTTATAGTAAGTCTTGAAATCAGATGGCATAGGCCTTGTAACTTTTTCTCTTTTGAAATTGTTTTGGCTATTCTAATTTCTTTTCCCAAATAAATTTTAGAAATAGCTTGTTGATTTCTTTCCACAAACACACCCCTCCCCCCCCAAAAAAAAACCCTCTTGCAAATTTGATTGGGTTGAATCTATAAATCAGTTTAAGGAGAACTGACAATACTGAGTCTTCTGATCAGTTTGTTTATATAGTTCACTTTCTCACCAACATTTTATAATTTTCAACACAAAATCTTGTACAAATTTAAATTTATATCTAAGTATTCCTGTTTTTGATGTCATTTTAAAAGTGGTACATAATCCTCATTTTATAGACGAGGGAATAAGTAACTTGCCCAAGGTGACACAATTATTAAGTGACAAAGCCAGTATGAAACCTACGTTAGCTTATAAACCACTATCCTGGTTTTAATTATGATGCTGGTTTTCTTTTTCTGAAATTGTGGTTACAATGGTGACAGAGAAGCAGCCCCAACTTTTTTTAACAAGAAAAATCCCATTATCATGATGGTATAAAAGAATTGATTCCCCCAAAGTTTATGTTTCCTGAGCTTAGGTTTTTCAGATCTGTTCAAATCGTTTTAAACCACGTTTGTCTTAATTTAGAAGCCTCTGATCAATACAGTAGTGAACCAGTGTTTTTAAATATATTGAATATCTCACCCTGTAGTTAACTAGTATGAGTTATTTTAGTTTTAAAAATACATACCTTTAGCATTTGATTACATACTGTGTGCTCACCAGTAGAGATACAAAGATGATTTCTTGAACAACTCCCAAGGGAGGGTGAGGGAGGAGGAATACATTTATATAATTATAGTAAATTTTACTATAGTAAACACTGTAATAGATATATACACATGGTCAATGGTGGAACAAAAGCTTCTACTTGGTTGGGGTTAAGAGTAGGCTGCACTCTTATTTCATATTTCGGAGTTCCTTTTAAAAAAAAAAAGTTTGAAAACTATTAAGAGGGAAACGTGTAAAGGGCTTTGAGAGGGAGAAATCTGTCAATCATTTCAGAAGGCTTGCTTTTGTAGGTGGTGGGAGTCCTTCAGAAAGACCAGTTAAGAGATAGCCTAGGCACAGTAAATACAATATGGATGTGGTAGAGCGCAGGAAAGTAAAAGGTTCCTCCTGGGTTTCATTTCCAAGGTGAGGAACAGCATTAGAATTGTTTTACATTAAGACTTCATTTTTTTCATTTGTGGATTTCTTCTGATTTCTTAGTAGCATTTTGATAGATTTTTTTAACGAGATATTAATTTGTAACCTTAATTTGCTTTTCAAATCTTAATTTGAAGAGTATTTTAATGTTTCAATCAGTTAAACATATTGAGGACCTACAACTTTATTTTTCTCATTTATTTTTCAGGTTCCTTTGAGAATGATAGAAATGAAAGCAAAGGGATAGTCTTATCAGATAAGTGCTTTTTTATCTGAATGTATTCGGTTTCTTCCATAAGATGGCTTTAGTAGTGCTTAGTTGTCTTTAACTTCATTTGAAACAATTTTGTTAGATTGTATTGTGATAGCTGTCATATCAGCGTACTTTTTTAAAAAAAGCATCAAAATTGGTGAATTTTTGTGTAGCCATTTTAATATTGAAGATGGAAGGAAAAAAACAGCAGCATATTATGCATTATTCAAGAAAGGTTAAAACACAACTGAAAAGGCAAAACATTCGTGCAGTGTATGGAAAAGGTGCCGTGACTGAACGTGTCAAAAGTGGTTTGCAAAGTTTTGTGGTAGAGATTTCTGACTGGACGATGCTCCATGGTCGGGGAGACCAGTTCAAGTTGATAGCAGTCAGATCGAGACGTAAATTTCAGAACAATCAACGTTATACCACGCAGGAGATAAGCCGACACACTCAAAATCTCCAAATCAGGTGTTGAAAATCATTCGCACCAGCTTGGTTATGTTAATTGCTTTGATGTTTGGGTTCCACGTTAAGCGAAAGAAACGACCATATTTCTGCACTGCGATTCTCTACTTACGTAACGAAAACATTCCGTTTTTAAAAACAAATTGTGATGGGCAATGAAAATTGGATACTGTACAATAATGTGGAATAGAAGAGATGTTATGGAAGAATCCGAACAAACTTCTTTGGCCAACCCAATATTATTTGTAATCTCTAAACCAAAACTTTATTCTTTAAAACGTTTGTAATTTTCTTTCCTAGGTACCAGTATCGAGGTTTACAGTAATAAGGTATTCAGTCTTTGCTGAAAATAAATTTGTTATCTTGTCAAAGTAAAATGTGCCAGCCATTTTTTCCCCCCAGAGGCTAATCATGCCTCAGTGGTGCAGTTACGAAGTGCCCCTACAGCTGAACCTAGATTATTTATTAATCCTTTGTATAGTTTTATGAAAATCAATTGCTTTTCTTTTCTAATAGCTGAGAAGCTTAGTTTTAGATTTATCTGATATATGTTTTTGAGGTGGCTTAGCTGCTCAGATTTAAGTTTCTTTAGAACCATTGTCTGTTTTTTTAAAGAGGATTATTAGCTATTCCAATGTGAATTTAAGAACAGAGGTACTCACAGTACAATGAAAATAGAAGATTCATGTGCCATTCATACTTTGGAAGTTGGAAAAGTATAGAATGGTCAGACTGGCTTAGGGATACTCAACTTATTATCCATCCAGCTTAAGTTGTTTAGGTGTCTGCCCAAGGCCACTGGTGTCATTCTGAGTTAAATATACGGGTTGTAAGATGTAGCAGGTAATTTTACATAAAAGCAGCCATGGTAATGAGATACTGCTCTTGAGTTGTTTGTATAGTAGTTAAGTATTCTGGTATAATGATTTGCTGTTTAAACTATACAGATGCTCAAAGTCCGGCAACACCCTGCTGCTAATAAACTCAGTGACCTCAGGAAAGCATGACAGTTGAATGGAGTGATACTGGCATGAGGCCAATAAAGGGTGTGTGTACGCCTGGCACGCTTGGCCTGAGTTCAGACTGTTTCTTCCAATACTCATTTTTCCACTCAGTATCAGTTCTGTTTCCACATGCATTCTAATTTATTTTTAAGCATAAAATGTGGGTATTTTTATTTCAACTTTACAGATCAAGAAATTCTTTAAGTGACAGGATAGGGGCTTTCTGAATCCTTAAATCCACTCCTCAAAGTAAAAAAAAAAATAAAATTCTAAAGATTAACAGTGTCTGATGACCGACAATCATCTCACTAAATACAAAATTGGGCAGTGGCATCAATTGCCTACAAAGTTGGTAGGTACTTTTTACACAACAGCCCAGCAGGATATGATCTTTAGGTTATAGATGAGTGAAGAAATGGAGTTTTGAATTAATCTGATTCCAGAGCAAGGAATTTTACAACAGGCATAAAGCAGCATCCTAATGCTGAATAAATATGTGCTCAGCTACCCCCACCAATTTTGTCAAGCAGATATTAACCAAACTTCAGTCGTTACAAGACAAAGATTTAATGAAAGTTTATCAGTGGGTATGTATTAATCCAAAGGGCTAAATAGTTAAATAGAAGTAAACGAAGTAAATGTTACATGTTATCATCATCTGATTCATCATCTTCCTTCAAAGATTCCTGTTAAAGAGAAAAGTGTTTAAAATCAATTTTTAGCATTGCTATAACAGCCTGAATCTAATTAAGCACTTGTCATTAAAATTCTTTGTAAGTGAAAATGAACACTGGTTTAGAATAAGACATTCAGGTAAAGAAACGGGTAACTAAAATACATCTTGCTGTAACAATCAATGACTATATTCTTGATAGGATACACACAGTATGAAAGCATTAAATGTCCTGAAAAAACTTTGCCATTTTCACAAGCACAAAAAAAATTTTTTTTGGAACCAGGGCAACTTTATCCCCATTGAGGATAACCTAGAAAGTTTTCATCCTTCAGTTCAGCTCAACTCTTAAGGGTTATTTAATAAAATTCAACGTATCTCCATATCTTCAGCTAGAATCGTTTTCATGCTGTGGCTTACCTTGGCATATTTCTCTGCCTCTTCCCTTATATCTTTTGGAACAATTTCATGTCTTCCGTTAGTTACTGTAAATTAAGCCATATATTTAAATGAATTAAAAACAAGGACTGTAATTGTGATTTGCAAATACCATATAATCTAGCCAATCTACAAGTGTAATACCAGATTCTCTGAACTCATCTTTGTGTGTTTTCCCTACATATTAAATCTCCCCAAATTTAGCTCTTATAATAAAGAATACATTATGCTAAGATTTATCCTGATGCTATTAAGTCCTGAGCATTCATTCACAGCATGGTTAGATTTTAAAAGCTGTCCTTGAAGCCCTACAGTTGCCATGCTAAAAAGAAAAATGGTGATTTCCCAGTAATTCTTTTTTAAAATATGCAATGGGGCTTCCCTGGTGGCGCAGTGGTTGAGAGTCCACCTGCCGATGCAGGGGACACGGGTTCGTGCCCAGGTCCGGGAGGATCCCACATGCCACGGAGCGGCTGGGCCCGTGAGCCATGGCTGCTGAGTCTGCGCGTCCGGAGCCTGTGCCCCACAACGGGAGAGGCCACAACAGTGAGAGGCCCGCGTACCGCAAAAAAAAAAAAAAAAAATGCAATGGATGTTTCAAAAAAAGTAAATAAACTAGTCACAGCTTTAGTCAATTATTAAGCAGAGCTTTTCCTTCAAAAATAGAGTACCTCCTAAATTTGTTCTGGCTCTGTTTGTATTAGAAGGGCACCCAGTGGTCAGAACACATTGTGGCCAATATTGCAGTTGAATGTGTGCCTATTTCATGACCCAGCAATTCCACTCTTAACATATATTTCTAAAATGCTACTACATATGTGTACCACGATAGATGTACAAGATGTCCACAGCTGCATTGTTCATTTTACAGTAAACAAACACTGGAAAGTGCCTAACGGTGTAACAACAGAAGAGGAGATGAATAAAGTGTTATTTTCAGACAACAGAACACTGTACAGCAAGCCAAATGAACAAAAATACTACTGTATGTAACAAAACTGATTTACACAAATATAATTTTGTGAAAAGAAATGAGGAACAAAAGAATCCATAATGTCTAATTCCATTTATATAAAATTCAACAACAGGCCAAGAACTATGGTGTTAGGATTCAGGATAGTGGTTACCTCTGGGGAGAAGCCTAAGGGGTGATCTGGGGGGGCTGGTCTACTTGTTGACCAAAGCAGTATTTACATGAATGTATCCATGTTGTGACAGTTATCAATTCATTTGTTATTTGTGTACTCTTATATGTGTACACACCATTACTAATTTTTTGTTGTTTTTAAGAAAAAATAAGGCACCCAGTAGTACATTAGGTTTGGTACAGATGACTCTGAGAGCAAATAAATGTAGAAAAATAACTTACTTTCACCAACCCAGCTGAGCTCTAGTTCAAAAGCTTTATCCTTAACTTCATCATGTACTATGTAAATTCTAGAACAGAAAGAGGACGTTAACATTCATTTGGTCATCTACATACATAGTTCATGCACCCAGCTCAGCAAATTAGAACAGCCATTCCTAATGTAAGTATCTATAAAATGATACACACATCATATACAGTCTATTATGAAAATTACACTAGGACTGATTAAAAAATTAAACACTCACTACAAAGGATTCAATATACCTTACACCTTTACAACCCAAGTTGTTTATTTTGATATTCTTTTTTTTTTTTTTTTTTTTTTTTTGCTGTATGCAGGCCTCTCTCTCACTGTTGTGGCCTCTCCCGTTGTGGAGCACAGGCTCCGGACGCGCAGGCTCAGCGGCCATGGCTCACAAGCCTAGCCACTCCGCGGCATGTGGGATCTTCCCGGACTGGGGCACGAACCTGCGTCCCCTGCATCAGCAGGCGGACTCTCAACCACTGAGCCACCAGGGAAGCCCTTGATACATTCTTTTAGAGACATACCTGAAAGATACCTCCTAAGGAACATATATTCAAATGGGAAAAGGCCATCATTCCCTGTGTGCCTTTTCAGTATATTTTTTTCCATTCATTAACTGATTTTTTTAAAAAACAAACTAATTCATTAGTTTACAATTAGTGGTCTCTTCGTTCTGCACCTTCTTGGCAGGAATATTTTTAAACCCCTTAAGGTATGTCCCTTAACCTGGCCTTCAAACAGTACATGACAAATTGCTGCCAGCAAGAAGGCACTGTCACACAACATATTAAAGTAGAAGTAAAAACAAAGTATCAGCAAAACTTTCTTATTTTATACTTTCCACCATCTTATACAACAAAGTAACAAAAGTAATTTGGAGAGTATTCCTAAAGCCTTGCTTTAAGAAAGCACCTTAAAATTGCTAGAACTAAGTAAAAGAAGCATAGTGCTCCATTTTATTAAATGATAAAGGGATGGCTTTCCTACACGGAACAAAGTAGAGTCTAGTGTTATATTTAAACATAAAAGGTGCAGGAAGAACTGATTTCCAGAAGACTTCTCAGTGAAGGAAATTGAGTTATCATGTTAAACTGCTGTGCAATTCAATAAGGATTACTTTTTCACTAGTTCTATTATATGTTAGTTGCCAGTGTCCCCTAAGTTGTTATTAACTGACAGTCATAGAATGGAATGGATTCTGCTTCTTCACAACTGGAAAGGGGGGAAGGGTCTCATGGTAAAGGGGGGTGGGGGGTGGGAAGTGAGAGTAGCAGGAGTGGTGGACGATTAGTACAAAATTATGTGATTTTAATACTTTGCTACAACCATCAGTATAGAGATTAAGGGTACCATTCAAATAGTATATTTATTATTATATAATAGAGCCCTCCAAGACTTTTCCCTTGCATGTGTTATTAGATGTAAAACCTGAGACACGTGCACAAAATGCTGACTAAACCATGTTCATGTAGTTCTAATGTGGAATAGTTAGAAGTCTCTGAATTCTCTGGAATATTACATTTACTACTTTTAACTCTGAAAAGCTGGCTGCAACACCAGCATTTTATTAGATTTTTTGAAATACCAAATGCCTGCCTTCTTTGATGTAAAAAAAATCATGGGCTTCGAAGCATGTTCACTGAGCTTTTACTGGCTTTGTTGTTGCTTACTATTACTGTAATATGAACTACTTCAGGCTTTCTTCAGCTATATTGCTAGATGTTTTGAAACACTGCTCTTCTCATCTTGTTACAACTTTAGCTGTAGACCTTAAAGTTGTAAGCTAAGGTTAATATTATCGGGACTTCTGAGATTTAAGAAGTCGGGAGCTATCAAATGAAGTCCCTAGAGGTTCACTATATCCTCCTATTCTTGAATTCTGTCACCTGAACAGGAGTATATTTTGTCAAAAGCTATTTTTCCCCATCCTATTCATTGTCACTTGGATATTCTCCTTAATGAGCCTTCTGAGAATGTTGGATTCACCTTCTAAAACTTATGCAACAAGTTATTTCCAAACAAAACGGCCTCAGGGTTAATGTATAAGGTAAGGTCAAGTGAAATATTTTTGTCAATGCTAAGGAAAATTTCAACTTACATTTTTGCAACTTCTTTAACAACATCACAGCAGGTCATTTCTTTCATCTACAGAAAATAAAATATATATTCATTATGTTATGATTCAAAGAAGAACGCTTTCCACTTGTGTAACTTTCCAGGTTCTTTCCACAACTTTTATCAGTAACCCCATGCTCTTGAGATAGATTCTCAGATATAAAACCAAAGAAAATAACCTGAAATACAAAAAGACCAGAACCAAAGTTTTTTATTTACAGTGTAATGTTTTTTAATGATTATGCCAAAACATATTCTGGACAACCCTTGGGCACCACTAATTTTGTGAAAAATATTAAAGTTTATAAAAATCTAGATTCCTTTATGAATTTATTCACAGGCAGACCCTGACATTTAAAACATTAGCAAAGAAATGTTTTTTCTTTTCTTCTTTATAGCCAATTCAGGATAATAAAATGTAAACAAACCACGAATACCTTCTATATTCTAGAGGGGGATGAAGGAGTGAAATAAACTGTCCCTCATGAAACTGTTTGAGACAAAAATGCAAAATGTCAGGGAAAGCTTTGAAGAACCAAGATCTGAGTGGGGTCTTAGTTGGATCTGATTTGATTTTGAGGAAGATAAATGAACAGCACAAAGCAAAAGTGAACATTTGGAAATCAGGGTAGAAAAACAGCCCTTAAATGCTCAGCAGAAAAGTCTGCTGTACTGTAGGTACTGGAAGTAACCAATGCAAAAATTTTTTTAGGTATATGTGTTTCTGAACACAACTGACAAAAAAAGAGCAAACTAGTGTTCATATTCTGGATATGTGGAGGAGGATGGAAAATGGCGAAAAATAATGAATATAGTCATACAGCAGTCCAGACTTGAGGTGTATATCTAGGCTTATTATTTATTTTTGGTATTTTTTTATATTTAGAAATCTTGATGACCCAGCTTATACAAATAGGTAAAATATTGGAAAATAACAACTGTTCACTCAATCTAGATGGAGATATTTTGTTGTACAGTATCTTTTCTGATGATTAATTTTTTTCATGTTAAAACTGGGAGTGAAGAAAAGGAAAATACCAATATTCATACTTTTGCCCTTACATGTTAAGTTCTATATTTAGTATATTAATTGTAACATACAAAGACAAACTTAAACTTGAAAAGATACATCTTAAATGTCAAAAATATTTTTATATATGTTGGTGAAGTTTATTTCATAAAGTTATATTCTTGGTAAAACAGAACACAAGCAGAAAAGCAGACCAGAGTAATGCAGGGGTTGGCAAACTCTTTTTGTAAAGAGCCAAGTAATAAATATTTTATTAGACTTACTGGGATATGGTGTTTGGTCCCCGTCACCAACTAAACTCCACTGTTGTACTAGGGCAAAAGCCAGAGACTGAATATGGCTGGGTTTCAATAAAACTTTAAAAAGCATTGCAACTGGAGATTATCATACGAAGTGAAGTCAGAGAAAGACAAACAACCATATGACATCACTTATATGTGCAATCTAAACTATGACACAAATGAACTTATCTATGTAACAAAAACAGACTCAGACACAGAGAACAGAGCTGTGGTTGCCAAGGGGGAGGGGACTGGGGGAGGGATGGAGTGGGAGGTTGGGGTTGGCAGATGTAACTATTATATACAGAATGGATAAACAAGGTTCTGCTGTACAGCACAAGGAACTATATTCAATATCCTATGATAAACCATAATAGAAAAGAATATAAAAAAAGAATGTATGTATTTGTATAACTGAATCACTTTGCTGTACAGCAGAAATCAGCACAACATTGTAAATCAACTATACTTCACTTTAAAAAAAAAAAAATGCAGGCAGTGGGCCAGTTTGCTAACCTCTGATTTAGAGCATATGTTTTCATCATTAAGTGTACATGTTCCTCAATAGAAGTAATCGTTCTCAATTCTTAAGTACAATTTGTTAGTATTCCCATTCCTTGCTAGGATTTAACCACAGAGGACAAAAGAACAATTGTACTAAACAATCTATTTTCAAATTTCCACATAATACTACGGAGAGATCAAAGCAAAAGAGAAGATAGTAGAAGACAGGAACTTAGCACAAACCAGGGAGTATATGATGGAAAAGAACACTGGTCTAAGAGTTACTAGGTCTGTGAATTGTTCATAAGCAATATTCTATGACTCTAGCCAGTGTGTTTAAACCCAGGGCTGGACTTGGACTAAGTGATCTCTAAAGTCCTTTTGTCAATTTTATCAATACTAAAATACCAAACATAAATTAGGCTTTTATACGTCTAGAACTTGCCATTAAATTCCAAGCACTAAAAAAATGTTTTCTAGGACCTAGCCTTAAATAAGCTGAATAAGTTAATTAGTTGAGCAAGGCTCCAGTACAGCATTAATATTTAAATGTATATAAAATTTTTTCTCACTGTAATTTACCAAAATGTTGATGAATCATACACCTGTCTTTAGGGAAGTTTCTGATAAGCAATGAAGAGTTGGTGGGTACTGTTTCAATATAAAGTTGATCAATTTATGGCTAAAAGGAAAGCCAGCAAATTTTTAAGAAACCTTTTTCACACTAATAGATAGATGATGGGTTCCCATGCCCTATTTAGCTAGGAACAAAAAGGAAAGAGAAGCAAAGGAGCACAGACTCTTAATGTGTAAGACTTCCACAGACAAAAGCTGTTCTCCAGATGGAAGAAATGATACAATAAAAGAGCAAAGTTCTCAGCCTAAGGGTCACAGGGCTCCATGAATGGGCTTCAAGGATTTTGTGACATTATATGAAGATTTGTTTGTATTTTTTTTGGATTAAGCAGCCACCAAAATCATAAAGGGATCCATGACCCAACTCTACAGGTAATATGCTACCAGCTTTCCTACTCAGCCACCTAGCTAGCAGCTTCAGAAAGCTCTACTCAAAACGGCAAACCACACTTGGAGTAAAAGGTTTAGTTTGTGGTGAAAAAATTTCACCACATGAGGATAATGCTATAGCAAAATTTCAAGCAGTAAATATGTATGTATTACCTGAAGCTTTTCGATTTCTGTCTTTGCAGCTTGTCTGGCTTTGCCAATGGCACAGCCCCAATAACCCTATTTAAAAAGAACATACACGAAAAATACATATGTATTATTAAATTAATATACTATCATAAGTCATTAATGACTACTGTTTATTTAAAGGTTAATGAAAGGTGGTTAAATGACATTCAAAAGCACATCTGGAGAAATATAGTCAAAAGACATTTTAATGACCACCAAGGGACTCAAAAAAATTAAAATAACTTAAATCTAGAGTAATCTGTATTATTTTCAAGAAGTATATCCAAAGAAAAACAAATTATTTCATTATGTATATACACTTCATGAACGAGAAGCATTTCTGAGGACAGGAATAGAAAAAATTTTAGCATTCTGACAATGGAAGTTATTTTAGAGAAAGAAATAATTCCTAAGAGTTAAATAAGCCTTTTTTTAATATATACATATGAATTATGTGTGTGTGAATATATACTTTTTTTTTTTTTTTGCCACACCAGCACAACTTGTGGGATTTTAGTTTCCCAACCAGGGATTGAACCTGGGGCCTCAGCAGTGAGAGCACAGAGTCCTAACCACTGGACAGCCAGGGAATCCCCTAATTTATACTGTAAAGGTTTTTTTACTTGTGTAACCAGTGTATAATGACAAAACATAAAGAACATTTTTTTTAATGAGTATAAAAAAAACCATAAAAATCTCAGAAGACACTTAAGAAAAGGTAATTAGAGAAACGTCCAAGAAATCCCACTTGAAATCCTTTTTAAAAAGGGAATTGGGGAACTCCCTGGTGGTGCAGTGGTTAGGACACAGGCTTTCACTGCCATGGACCTGGGTTAGATCCTTGGGTGGGAAACTAAGATCCCACAAGCCGTGTGGCACAGCCAAAAAAACAACAAAAACAAAACTTTAAAAGGGACAGCATTGGGCTTCCCTGGTGGCGCAGTGGTTGAAGAGTCCGCCTGCCGATGCAGGGGACACGGGTTCGTGCCCCGGTCCGGGAAGATCCCACATGCCGCAGAGCGGCTGGGCCCGTGAGTCATGGCCACTGGGCCTGCACGTCCGGAGCCTGTGCTCCGCAGCGGGAGAGGCCACAACAGTGAGAGGCCCGCGTACCGCAAAAAAAAAAAAAGGACGGCATTACATTCACTTTTACATTCATTTTTAAGATACTGCTAGTATTTGTAGTAATAAAGGAAATAGCACATATTCAAGATTTTATCTTCACTGTGCAGTTTCTATAATAGCATATTTAAAGCCACAAATCTGGGACTTCCCTGATGGTCCAGTGGTTAAGACTCCACGCTCCCAATGCAGGGGGCGATCCCTGCTGGGCGAACTAAGATCCTGCATGTGGCATGGCTCGGCCAGAAAACCAAAAAAAAAAAAGCCACAGATCTTCCTCTGCCTCACATCCATAGGTTATTGTCATTAATGTTAAAACAAGAAAAAAATGTTACCTTCCTTGAAAGAATATTAAAGAAACCTCATATAATCCAAATACATGATTTAAGTGCTAATGAGAGACCATTAAACTAAAAATAGAATTTCAGATGATTCAAAACTACTCACATATGAAACACCCGATGGGTCAATCATGTAGAGTTGTGCACCATCATTCACACTGTAAGACCCTAACATGAAACTACATAAAAGTAAATTAGTAATTTTAAACCATGATTCTTAATACCAGAAAAGTATTAAAAAGTACAGTGATAGGGCTTCTCTGGTGGCACAGTGGTTAAGAATCCGCCTGCCAATGCAGGGGACCCAGGTTCGAGCCCTGGTCCAGGAAGATCCCACATGCTGCGGAGCAACTAAGCAACTAAGCCCATGTGCCACAACTACTGAGCCTGCGCTCTAGAGCCCGCAAGCTACAACTACTTAAGCCCAAGCGCCTAGAGCCCGTGCTCTGCAACAAGAGAAGCCACCACAATAAGAAGCCCGCGAACCGCAACGCAGAGCAGCCCCCACTCGCCGCAACTACAGAATGCCCGTGCGCAGCAACAAAGACCCAATGCAGCCAAAAATAAATAAATTTATAATAATAAATAAAATTTAAAAAATAAAAAGTACTGTGATAAAAATGCAATTGTACTTTCTAAGACAAACATTTACTAATACCCATATAACTCATAGTAAACACTTTGATAATGTAGTTTGGATAAAAACTAGTATATACTTGAAAACTTTTCACAATTCATGTGCCTTTGTTTAGTATTAAACTTTCTGATGAAACTTTCCTGAGAGGACAGCAGTGGAGAGAAAGGAGTACTGATAGATGGACAAGTAATAAGGGGGCCCAACAGCTAAAGGAATAAACATGAAAAAGCCAAGGGGACAAAATTCCTGATGTGAATACGCTGAAACTACCTAAAACTCTTGTTCCACCCTTCATTCTTTTCTGGCTATTCCTCGGTATTCCTCCATTTATTTTCCTGCAATAAAAATTGCAGGAAAATTGGTTCAATGCATTTTTTTTATGCTCAACAAATTAAAATTAGGGTATTAAAAAATCATATGAATTACTGATATTTTGAAATTACAAGTAGAAAAGAAACCAGCGTTATCATTTCATGTGCAGAATACTCTAACAGCTACATCCCATTTAAGAACATCTGACCTATTGCTTAAAGTATATCAGATGGAAACTAATGAGAAAACTGAAGTGTCAGTATAATTGGCTACTAAATAGTAACAACATGGAATATATTTAAAATCAGTTTGCCATTTCCTGAAAATGTTTGGGTTTAGTTCCAGATACTTTTTTCCCCCAGTTTTATTGGGAAATAATTGACATACATTGTTATATAAATGTAAGGTGCACAGCATGATGGTCTGATTTACATACACTGTGAAATGATAAGCACAATAGGTTTAGTTAACATGCATCATCTCATATAGACACAATTAAAAGAAAAAAAACTTCCTCCTTTTGTGATGAACTCTAAGGGATCTACTGTATTAAAAATTTTCCCTTTTATCACACCACAGTGTTAACTATAGTCATCGTGTTGTACATTATATCCCTAGTACTTTAAAAGTTTATATACCTTTTGGGACTTACCTTGTGGGGCAGTGGTTGGGAATCTGCCTGCCAGTGCAGGGGACATGGGTTTGAGCGCTGGTCCTGGAAGATCCCACATGCCACGGAGCAGCAACTAAGCCCGTGCACCACAACTACTAAGCCTGCGCTCTAGAACCTGCGAGCCACAACTACTGAGCCCATGCGCTGCAACTACTGAAGCCCACATGCCTAGAGCCCGTGCTCCACGACAAAGACAAGCCACCGCAATGACAAGCCCGTGTACTGCAACGAAGAGTAGCCCCCTCTCGCTGCAACTAGAGAAAGCCCGTGCACAGCAACGAAGACCCAACGCAGCCAAAAATAATTTTAAAAAAAGTTTATATACCTTTTGACCACCTTCCTCCAGAGAATTTATTATAATTAGATTAAAATATTACTATGAATTCTGTGTTTTATCCTGTCCAAATCTGCATAGTCTTTCATTTTTCAGTTTTTATTTTTAAGTACATCATTTTATTTAATCACTGCTCTAATACTTCTTGATGATACTTCATTTTTTAAGGGTATAAAAGGCTAATTAGATTCTGAGAAAACAAATACCTACAGTACAGATATCACTGAATATCTCAGTAAATTTCATACCTGCAGCCAAAAGGTCTAACAGCACTGTAGAGTGTATAGGCATGTACATACATGGCCACTCTGTCTGCAAGATGCTGTGGGGAAAAACAGAAGAGCTTATTAATACTCTTCTCTTTCTGTTCCAAAGGCTCTTCAACATGTTATCAGCTTACTTTTAGTGGAATGTTATATCCAAAGTTAGATCTAAAGTTGGAAGCCTCTTCTCTCGCAATGTCTGCTAAAGAACGAGCATCTGCCAACAAACCCGCTACGGCCTGAAAGAAAAAAAAAGTACCAATTCAGTAGATAACATTCCTATCACAAATCAAGGAAAGTATGTAATTATTACAGGCTTATTTGATATTTTTAACAAGTATCACTATTAGAATAAATCTGTTTGGCTTAAAGGTCTTTCTTTACAAGGCATTCTGGCATTTTGATGCTTGAGTACAGGATTACAATTTGGAAATTTCCCAAGTGTGACTACATTGTTTTGTCCATTGATCACATTCAGAAAAACCTCCATGTCTCCCCATTCTCCACTTCATTATAAAGAACAAAACAACAACAAAGAAGAATATAACCATTTGTTTTGGTTAGAACTGATCCTTTATTTAAAGCCATTCTGTGTTCAAAAAGCTATTAAAAGTTTTCACCTAAAAGGCACAACCTCAAATTCCTTTTTCAGCTTAACTAATAAATTGTAATGACAAACCAAAACATGACAAACCACAAATCTGGTGGCTTAGAATTGCAATTACCAAACCATGTGCTGAGACATCCCAGGGCACTAATAGTGAACTCAGAGTTGTGGGGCATTTTAAGTTTGGGGGAAACATATGTTGAAGTACTTAACGGTTTCAACATTAGATCATTCTACATTCTTTTTACTGCCATCCGCTCGTTGAAAAGCTGGGTTGCCATGATATAAAATAAGTACTGTGCAAAAAACAATGCAGAACAGGAAACGGGGTGGAGGTGGGGGGCGGCATCTAATCCAATTCCAAAGTTTAAGAAGTTGTGCAGTACACATTAGTTAACTGTGACTGTTTAAAAATATTTTTCTTTTGCTGTATGTGGTGAGTTTGTTTTTGTTTTGTTTTTACAGCTACTAAGTTTTTAGGACACAACCACTTAGTTGTTTAGACCTACATATATAATAAACAGAACCACTGGGTATTTCTTTTGGTCTAGGGAAGCCATGAAAACAGAAAAAACTACTGAAACACTTATGGGTACTGGGAACCAGTGGCACAGAAGATTTGCAGAATTTAAAAATAAGTACTATCAAAATTTTTAATAGCCTTTTTTTCTACTGCTACCTAGTAGTAGTAATAATGATGAAAATCCTTAACATATTATTGATCATTCATTACATGCTAATAAGCATTTTACATAATTATACATGAAGGTAGGTAGGTACCATTACCACCATAGTTTTGCAGGTTAGAAAACTGCTGTTTAGAATAACTTCCACAAGGATACCCAGGTAGTAATTTTCACCATTTAAACAATCTTCCATTGCTTTGGATAAAACCCACTGTGAAGTCTAAAAATTTACCAAATCACTTGGAGACAGAACATTAATCCTTCATTTTCTCCAACCCTGTTCAATGTCTAATGTTTTGCCAATTTCCAGCTATAAGGAATGCCATCAGTTTCCTGGCTTTAAATAACAAATGGGACAAATGTGAAAATTCTAGGATGATAAAATTCTTTCCATCACTAAAGGGCTTATAAGCATATATGATTTTTTTCCAAAATATACCTATCTAAAGTTTTTTTAAGTGAAAGAAAGCAGGATTCCTTACCTCATACCAGCTAGGTTACAATCTGGCAAGTTTCAAGAAAACATACCAGTTTCACTGGCAATAATAAATTTGTTCAGGAGAGAAAACAAGTTCAAAAAACAAAAAAATCTGAAGCAAAAAAAAAAAAAAATTTTTTATCTGTACCTTTATAGTTTACTGGCTATATTTTGCTAGTCCTTTTTGTGTTTGTAACACATCTCATTTAGAAATAACAAAGCTACTCGTATTTCAGCAGAATGAGTGGATCCTATAGGATCTCACCCTGCAGAATGGTCTCTAGAGTAACACACAGACCATGCAGACCCAAGTATGAATCCCAGCATATTTCTTTACCACCTGTGCGTCTTTTTCTCATCTGTAAAAATGGGATTAATATTACTTGTACTGGGTTGTCAGGATTAAATGAGATAATTTATGTAAAGAACTAGCATAGTACCTAGCACACAGTGTTCTCTTTTCTTCCTTGACTTTTCAGTAAGCAAAGTTAAAAATCATTTCTTTTCTTTTTTTTTGGATTGTTGCTCTTACTGAAGAAAGTCTGACATCTATATAGGATGACTTCAGTATATACCAGTAATGTATCTATGTCTTGGCCTGCAACTGTGCAAAGCAGTCACTCAAGATACCAGCTGCACGAAATAAATACAGTGATGCTTATGAAGCTACTAGAAAGCATGTGTTCACTTTTCCCTTCATCGGACATCCTTTCCTGATGCTCCACCTTACTATAAAGGTCTTCTCTTTCTGATAACATTTTCAGTGTAACAGTGATCCCCAGAAAGGATACAAAAAGCCAAAGATTCATTGCCTCTCAAGCATGTACCTTCATTGATCTATAACTGCCAAGATTTCTTTTTAACCCATACTTCTCACCCCCTCCCCCCCCCTTTTCTTAAGGCAACTTGGTTTTTCATATCTATCTCCAATCAGGTTATACAATAAGAATGCTACCTTCCTTTTAGACAGTGAGCTGTTCACAAACCAGTAACTTTCTGATTACTTCTATAGCTGCTCTCTGCTGTTTCTGCCTCAGTGCCAAAGTATTAAATGGGTTCTTAACAATCACATTTTCACATATTCCAGTTAGTTATTTCACAAGAAACTGGACAAGGCAAAAAGGAACATTTTTAAATGTAACCTTACCATTCCGACATGCCGATCAACATTAAAAAGTCGTTTGTTAGAACCTTCTTCATAAAGTTTAGAAAGGACTAATTTTTCTACCCCAAAGACAACGCCATCTTTACATCTGATTCCAATAGCTGTACTGAAACAAGTAGAAGAAAATCAATTTTTTTAACTGAAAATAAAAGAAACTTTGTAAACCCAAGTTTAAAAAACAAAAACCACAAAAACAGGCAAATTTGTTTCTTAAAGCATATCAAGTCTTTAAAATAAATACATTTGAAAACTAGAAAGGACAGTCTAAAATGTGATGAATTAGATCCATATAAATAATCATGTGACCAAAAAAATCTCATATCATGACATGGAAAGATATTACTACATAAGTGAAAAAAGATGCCAACAAAATATGTACCAAATGGCACAGTGTCTAGCATATATTAGCCATCTTACAACAAATGCCGACTAAAGTCATGTGCAATTAAAACTGGTATGTAAGGGCTTCCCTGGTGGAGCAGTGGCTAAGAATCCGCCTGCCAATGGAGGGGACATGGGTTCAAGTCCTGGGCAGGGAAGATCCTGCATGCCGCGGAGCAACTAAGCCCGTGCGCCACAACTACTGAGCCTGCGCTCTAGAGCTCGCAAGCCACGACTACTGAGCCCGTGTGCCACAACTACTGAAGCCCATGCGCCTAGAGCCCGTGCTCCACAACAAATAGAAGCCACGGCAATGAGAAGCCCGCGCACCGCACCAAAGAGTAGCCCCCGCTGACCACACTAGAGAAAGCCGGCATGCAGCAACGAAAACCCAACGCAGCCAAAAAAATTAATTTATTATTTAAAAAAAAATGGTACATAATATGCATACAAAAGACAGGCTACATACAAACTAAAAAGTTACCAGTGACTATTCTCGGTGGAAAGATTATAATTCTTTTTCTTTCTTTTGCTTTTTCTGCAATAATCATGTGTTGCTTACTATTTAAGTGTAAAAGAATAAACATTTTGTACAACTGTTTAAAAGAAAGTAGATCAAAAAATAATCTGAAGTAAAATGTGGAGAAATTATACATTGCCATTTCAAGATGAAAATACATGAATTACTTTAATCTTCTAATTCTTTTAACAAAGAGAAACAACCAGAAAAATGAGCTGAGCCACAGGCACAAATATGTAAAGAATTGCAGACACTCCTTCCCCCACACTTCAGGTATCTTTTCAAGTTTAAACTCCTTGGCCCAGCTTTCAGCACTCCCCAAGAATCTGCAAAGCCCATCTAGTGAATTCAGTTTCCTGTTATAGAGGTCTTGTGCTCTACCAAATTCAACCTCACTGTCACCCCTCAAACACCTTAATGTTCATTTTTGCTTTTCTGTCTTTATTGCGGTTATCCTGGATACTAGAATACACTTCCTCCTCACCACTGCCCATTTAAATAAATTTCCACAAACTTTTGCAAAGTCACTTGAATAGCCTCAGGTAGCCATTCCCAATTATCCCAACTCATCATCTTCCTCACCTTTCAGAACCTAAAACATTCTTTTTTCTAAACTAAAAGTTCTAAAAGTGTGGTTTGTGAGGTCAAAATTATTTTCATAAAAATACAAAGACAGGGGCTTCCCTGGTGGCGCAGTGGTTGAGAGTCCGCCTGCCGATGCAGGGGACACGGGTTCGTGCCCTGGTCTGGATGGATCCCACGTGCCTTGGAGCGGCTGGGCCCGTGGGCCCTGGCCGCTGAGCCTGCGCGTCCGGAGCCTGTGCTCCGCAGCGGGAGAGGCCACAACGGTGAGAGGCCCCCGTACCGCAAAAAAAAAAAAAAAAAAAAAAAAGTGTGATGTTTCTGATAGTTTATAATGAAATATGTCTAATTTGGAAGCTCTGTTATAACTCAGTGAACCAATATTTTCCAAATGACCAACTCACAATGTTGACGGGTAAAACATGCAAAGTGTAAGACAGCCCAACAGATTTTAATGTAAAAGTAGAAAAAGTTCATTGTTATGTTTTCTGACTCCACACTGCAACTAATCTTTAAGAAACTAACATTTTTCCAGTTTTGGTATAGTATCATAAAACAACATGAAGCCTGATTTGTTTCACAAGCTCCAACAAAAGTAACAACATACTGAAGCAGAAGGAGATATGAGACTCTCTTTAATTAAGATTCAATTAATTATTGAGATTTACAAAAATGTAAAACAATGCCACTCTTCTCACAACATTTTTTTCTATGTTTTGGAAAAGTAATTTGCATTAAAAATGTTATTAATGGGCTTCCCTGGTGGCACAGTGGTTGAGAATCTGTCTGCTAATGCAGGGGACACAGGTTCGAGCCCTGGTCTGGGAGGATCCCACATGCTGCGGAGCAACTAGGCCTGTGAGCCACAACTACTGAGCCTGCGCATCTGGAGCCTGTGCTCCGCAACAAGAGAAGCCGCGATAGTGAGAGGCCCACGCACCGTGATGAAGAGTGGCCCCCGCTTGGCACAACTAGAGAAAGTCCTTGCACAGAAACGAAGACCCAACACAGCAAAAATAAATAAATTAATAAACTCCTACCCCCAACATCTTCAAAAAAAAATGTTATTAATGTTACTCAAATATTTTAATAAATGTTAATTTAAATTATTTGTTAACATGCAGTTGTGTTTATTACTGTTACTTAAATGAATTTATAAGTATTTTTAATTTTTCAGTTTCAATTTCTAATATGGTAAATATTGATGAACCAATAACCTGCATAAATAAATGCTCTTCAGGGTGATGTTAAATATTGATAGAACCTACAACCTACATAATTAAATGTTCTTCAAGGTCCTCAGTGATTTTTTTTTCCAGGTATAAAGGGGTCCTAAGGCCAAAATTTTGTGTACATTTTTGTTCCAAACAATCTAGCCTTTCAGTTATGTTGCTCAATCTTCCTTTCATATCCTGTCTCCTCAATGAGGCTAAAGGGAACGATTATAATTTTACCCCGTTTTTCCTTTTGCATATTACCTGCTAGGAGCATACTTTTATGAAATAGTTTTGATCATGATATATATATATATTTTTTTAATAAAATGTTTTTAAGTATTCACTTATATGTCAATTATTTGTTTTGGTAGTTCCTATGCTTAACGTAACAGGTACTCAAAAGTATTTGCCTTCTAAATTCCCGAGATTGAATTTCTATCTCCAGGACTTCCCTGGCAGTCCAGTGGTTAAGACTCCACGCTTCCATTGTAGGGGGCATGGGTTTGATCCCTGGCTGGAGAACTAAAATCTGACATGCTGTACAGGCACAGCCAAAAAATAATAATATAAATAAAAAATTTAAAAAAAAAGAATTTATCTCTTTTTAATGCAGAATATAATCATATCAAGTTATTTGGTTAAATGTTTTCTATCAGTTTATATGCCAGACTTGTAAGAAAATTCATATGTAATTTTTCTATTTTCTACTTTCTGTGCCCACAAAACAAACATTTTCAAATTTCATTCTTATGGTAAGGTATATGAAGTAGTTAGGTTAGATGTCCACATCCCAATTTTACAGACAGAAAAGTAACATTCAGAGGACTGAATATTGGAAACCTATATAATATTACCATTAGGCAGCAGCTAGGAGAAAAATTCACATCTTCTGATCCTCATCCAGTATTCCATCATACCAAGTTACACAGATCCCTTTAAAAGAGGAACTTTCCTAGTAATTTTTCTTTATGCAGAAAAAATACATTAATTTTTAATGTTTCCATTTTAAAAAATTATATTTCTTCAAGTTTGCTTAAATGTAACTGTTTTAAACCATATTTAGAAATACTTTATAGAAAACAAATTGCTAAGATACCCAGACCCTCACAGGCTAGTCTCAATTTTCTGGGTTACAGATGACTTCAAAATGCATCTCCAGTTTTTCTCTTAGTCAAGACATCTCCCACCAGTTTTTTACACCAATGAAAATGCAAGAATGCAAAGGAGGAAGAGAAAAACAATGACTTCCTCAAGTCTTTCTCCAGCTCCTTGGCCTATGAGCCTATCTTCTTTAACCAACAGGAAAAAAAATGTGTCAACTTATTTTTTTCTTTTTTTTTTTTAGGTCTTTAATCCATTTTGAGTTTATTTTTGTGTCTGGTGTGAAAAAATGTTTTAATTTCACTCTTTTACATGTAGCTGTCCAGTTTCCCCAGTACACTTATTTGCTTTCATTTTTTCTTAATTTTTAAATTTTTTTATTGTCAACTTTTTTCTTGAATTTGACTCTCTTCTGAACTCTTTCAGGCCTTGTACACAACGACAAATACAGTGCAGCCTAAAATTCTTAACAGCCTTACTTCTATTATATTATCAGATACTGACAGTTTGTAAGTAACAATATCTATAATAATACATTTAAACACAGAATCTACTAGCTTCATTAACAAATCCTGTAAGAAGACTTAAAAAATATTTTTGCTCAAAAACTTTAAAATACTATTTCATAAACCATTAGAAATCCACATACCTTCTTTCTACCACCCAGAAAATGGAACAAAAAATGAACATTTATTTATTCAGTAACTACTGAGGGCTATGTGCTAGCCCATGCAAAGACCAGTTACAGTCTCTACCCTCATGAAACTTCCATAATCAAATATCGAAGATACTAGTAGAAAGTGAAAAAACTACATCTACACGTGGACTTTTCTAAAATTCTGGAAACATTTCCCTACTACACAGGTTTTCATTATAATGAAAACACCAAGCTCAAACATCAACACCATTTGTTTAGTAGGCCTAAAAAAAAATTTTTTGAGAGATCTGAGAAGCTGCTTTAGATTCAAAAATACGATTTATATATATATATATATATATATATATATATATATATATAAAACTGAATCACTGAGCTGTACACTTGAAACTAACACAACATTGTAAATTAACTATACCTCAATAAAAAAAAAATTAAAGGGGCTTCCTTGGTGGCTCAGTGGTTAAGAATCTGCCTGCCAATGCAGGGGACACGGGTTCGAGCCCTGGCACAGGAAGATCCCACATGCCGCGGAGCAACTAAGCAACTCAGCCCATGCACCACAACTACTGAGCCTGTGCTCCGCAACAAGAGAAGCCACCGCAATGAGAAGCCCAGGCACCGCAATGAAGAGTTGCTCCCGCTCGCCACAACTAGAGAAAGCCTGTGCATAGCAACAAAGACCCAACACAGCCATAAATAAATAAACAAACTCTATTAAAAAAAATTAAAAATGAAACCAGTTTGTGCAGACTATGTTCAATTAGAAATGATTTTTTTTTTTAAATGATCATATATGAGACACAGATGTAGAGAACAAACGTATGGACACCAAGGGGGGAAAGCGGCGGGGGGTGGTGGTGGTGGTGGGATGAATTGGGAGATTGGGATTGACATGTATACACTGATGTGTATAAAATGGATGACTAATAAGAACCTGCTGTATAAAAAAAAAAATTAAAAAAAAAGATCATATAACTGATTGCAAAAATTCTTCAATATAAGACTCAGAGAATTTGTCAATAAGCTAGTAATTCAACTAAGATGTTACAGTGGTGGCAAGGAATCATTTTAGTGAATTACTCTAAACAAAAAAAGACAGAGTGAAGGAAATAAGTCCAACGGGAAAATATCTTAGTGATCCTACACCTTTTGGAGTATGGCAGCAGAAGAGAAAAATAAAAAACATCCCTGCTGAGATGATCATGTGACCAACTGCACAGGACATTTAAAACACAAGGAAATAAAAGATCAGACGATAAAGTCACAATCCTAATGGCCAAGGAAAACAATGATATGTATCAGGAATTTGAAAAAGGAATAAAGGTCTAGCAAAGATGTTGATGAATTTGGTTTTATTCACTTCATTTGAGACTTGGCAGAATGTCTAAGTGGATAATTCTGGAGTCAACTGAAAATATAGGCACATGGAAAGATCTGGATTTTCCAGAGAGATCTGGAAATGACTAATAAATTGAGATTCTTTTAGGGCATATATTATTCTGTGCCAAAGTAACATAACAAACCCTAATTACCAAAAATATAGAAAAGAAGACATTTAATACCTGGTTAAAACATGGTAATTTCAAGTAAAACAATGTTTCTTACCTACTATTTTCCACAGCCTTCATAGCATACTCAACTTGAAAAACTCTTCCATCAGGAGAGAATGTAGAGGCTGACAGGTCATACTAGGAGGAAAAGGCAATAATAAGCTTATAATGATGTATCTTTGGCAGTAATAACCTTACACTTTTTTTTCCCCCTAAATGGCTTACACATCAGAAATGTGTGTTAAATCTCAACACAGATTTTGCTTTAAAGAGAAAGGGGAAGCATGTCAGAGCAGCAACAGAAGCTAAGACAAAGTTATACACTTTAGATTTCTGCTAGAAAAGCAATGGATACAAGTCCTGCATCAAGTCAGAACTTTTCCCACACAGGACATGGCTCATTTCTGAAAAAACTGCTATGGTAAAAACAGCATTGGAGCATTTTAATTCATAGCTGTGGCACTAAGAAACTGAGGGACCTTGGACACATCATTTAGCATTCAGACATTTAATAAGCATCTATTATATGTTAGTCACTATAAGGAAATACAAAGACTACTCATTCTAGAAGTCCTTCATCTTCAAAAATCAGACCATGAACAAATCTAGGAGCTGAAGATACAGCAGTAAATCAGAAAAGGTACTATGATGAAAATAAGACAGGGTGAAGTGATAGTCTCAGGGACTACCACAGACTACCTGATCAAGTAAGGCATTGTTGGGGCAATTATATTTAGTTATTTAGGCTAAGCTAGAATTAATAACAAGTAATTAGTCATTTAGGATATGGAGGAGGAGCGTCCTGGTATTTGGCATAAAAGACCTTAGGGTAGACATAAGCTGAGCACAATAAGAAAAAGAAATAAGGCCACTGTATCTTGAGCACCATAAGTGGTAAACAGAAGAGTAAACTATATCAGAGGCATATAAGGGCCAAACTATGTTAAGTCTTTTAGGCTGGAGTAGGAAGTTTTCATTTCTATTCTAAATCCAACAGAAAGTCATTGGAGTTTGAGGGGGAAAGGGGGAGAGGTTATGTCTAATTTTTTTAAAACGTTGTTCATCTGGAAAATCAATTAGAGAGGGAACAAGAGTGGAAGCAGAGGTTAAGTATTCCAAAGGTAGTGTCTTAGACTATAGAAAAAGAGATGGAAGGTGTTATCGTTGGAGGGTACAATCAGAAAAACCTTGCTAATGGATTGGCCCTAGGAGTAGAGTAAAAAAGAAATTAAAAGTGCATCATAGATTATTTTTCATTTGCGCAACTAGAACTCGCCCATTCACTGAAATGAAAATTGTAGGAGATGCAAAATGGCAAGGGAAAAAGAAAACCCAGAGATCTACTTTGGACATGTCATTTGAAATGGCTATTAATCAAGTGGAGAGAAATGTCAAGAAGACAGGTCTTCATATCCAGAGTTCTTGGGACAAGTAAAGACAGGAGATAAGTCTTCAACAGTGGTGCTTCCTGGTCTCAGTTTGTTGATTTGTTAAATGAAGATCCTTAACTCTACCACTGTAATACCGAAATATCTCACCTGGTTATATTATCAAATATTTTTAAAGGGTTTGTAGAACCCTTTAGAACACTATTAAGCTAGGGTAATATTAATGTAGTTGCAAAGTCAATTTGCTACAACAGGCATTACTGAGCATCAACTAATCCAAAAACTATATGACAATCTTAGCATCTCATAACCGAATGGATTAAACCATTCCAAGTATAAGTTGCGTATTATCAAACTCGGAAAACCAGTATTTGGGCCTAATGGTGAGTATAAAAGTCTTGTGCACAGTAGGAGTATAAAATGAACTGAGAAACCCATCATTCAATGCCTCTAGTGAAAACCACCAATAAATATTTCTAAACAAAAACTGTATTTTCTACATGGAGAAATACATAAAAGGAGTAAACAGAAGATTGCATATATGCAGTTCGTTTGACAAAGGAAAGTAGTAGGCCGAAAAAGTTAACAAATCCAACTCCAAAATCCTGAACTGTCTCTTCAAAGTCAGAAGCGGTTAAGTCTGTAGCTAACCATTTAAACGCTTAACGGTACTGACACCTCATAGTTCTGTTAAGTAATTTGTACAGGAAAAGCTGAGACACAGGAAAAATGGAAAGGATTCTTCCGATTCCACTTTTTAGACTATTTTTCTTATCAGTTCTGAGAAGGCTCCAGGGACTCATACAGAGCGGTCCATCACTACACTCGAAGGAAAGACAGAGAATCCCCGTGAGGCAGCAGCACCCCAGGAACTGCAAAGGGGTTCCTTGGAAAGCGGCGTCTCAGCCCTTGGACTCTCAAGCCGCCTTGCCTCAGTAGTTCTCAAGAGGCTAACTGTCGCCCAAACCCTTCACTCACACACAATTTCAGGCCCCACGAGTTTTCACTTTCGGTTTCCCTAAGCGACTAAAGAAAGTGACTCAGCAACCCAAAGCGGCTCCAAATCTAACTGCTGCGCGGCAAGCCCGCCACACCTGAGCTGAGAAGCTTCAAGCCACGGTCACTGCAGACGCGGGCCTAGCAATCAGCGTCGGAAAGACCCCCGGTCCACCGCGCAACTGGAAGCGGCCCACCTGCCTCCAGGAAGTACCAGCGCACCCCGGGCCGGCGCACCCCTCGCGGTCCGTCCGCGTTCCCTTCCTTATGTAGACTATCACGCCGAGAGACAACGAACTCACCCCGGTGCCGATTGAGCTCATCGCGCTAAAACCCACGGGGACGCCTAGGTCTTCAGGATCTAAAGCGATCCCCCTACGCTGCAGCACGCAGACGAGTAACAGGCTCTCTCATTGGCTGTTCTTTCCACCAATAGCCTTCTCTGTGGCTCGTTCCTGGGGCCTTAGCCCAGGAACAGAGGATTATGGGAAAAGGAAGGGGATGTGCGTGGGGTGCAACGCGCATGTGCAGAAGCAATAGAAGTTGGGTTACGTAGGATTCTGCTTACTTCTGACAGTCAGGTTTCGGTCTTGAGGGTCGTTGAGAAACTTTAAGTTTTCGGGTGGCTTGAGGAGCTGCGCCATTCCTTTTCCTAGGAATTATTATTTATCTTTTATCCCTCTCTTTCTCTGCCTAATTCTTTCTTAGAGCAAAGCAGAGAGATGTTCTTATACTCTTATAAAGACCAGAGAAAACGGTAGGGGAGAGGGTTTCCCTCCACCCTTGGCGGCCTTGTTCTAAACCGGTATATTGATGGCATCCCCTTCATCCACCTATTCTACCAAAAAAAGAAGGAACGTGCGGTCTAAGGGTATCACCTTTAAGCTCAGGTCGGAATTTTACAGAAGCATTAGGACTCTTTGAGTGTGACTCTATTTAGTAGAATTAAGGATAAGACTGATTAACTATTATTTGTTGAGCTCTTTATGTCCCAAGTACTCAGTTAAATACTGCTGGCTGATAAAACGGTGAAGGAGACATTTATATTCAGTGGGAAGAAATAGGCAAGAAAGAGTAAATAGGCAAATAGTTGCATCTTGTGGTAAAAAAAGAAAAAGAGACAATGGAAGTTTGAACTTTAGACCTATTATTGATACTTAAGGAATGACTTTCTGAATGGGTGATACTTAAACTGAAACTTGGGGTTGTTATCGAAATATAAACTTGGCTTGTTATGGGAACTGTCAGATCAGTGTGGCCTGTCATAGAGATTAAGTGGGGGAGAGTGACCGGAAGTGAAATCAGAGAGGTGGAAGTGGGATCAGACCTCGTAGTGGTTTGGATTTTAATCTGATTTTAAATGGAAAGCCATTTTTCCCCCCCTTTCCCCTGGAAAGCCATTTTTAACTGCTAAACACTTAAGTGTGTATTTCCCCAAAATCAAGAACATCATTTTACATATCCACAGGAAAACTATGAAAATTAGAAAATTAACAATACTTTTTTCTGATCTGCAGACTTCATTTAGATTTTGGCAAATCTCTCAGTAATGCCCTTCATAGCAAAAGAAAATCCAAGATCACACATTGCATTCAGTTGTCATGTCTCTAGTCTCCTTTAATCTGGAAAATTGTTTCTTAATATTTCTTTAGGTTTCATGGCATTAACACTTGAAGAATACAAAACATTTACTTTGTAGAATATTCTGCAGTTTAGGTTTGTGTGACTTTTTTCATGATTAGATTTGGGTGATGCATTCTTTGTCAGGAATGCCACAAAAGTAACCTTGTATTCATATTAGAATCTTATATTAGGAGGCACATGATGTCAGTTTGTTCCACTACAGATGATGTTAACTTTGATCACTTAAGATTTCTCCACTATAGTTTCAATTTTGCCCTTTGTAATTAATAAATATCTTGTGAAGAAACACCTTGAAACTATGTAAATATCCTGCAACTCCTTCACCTTTCACCCACTAATTATAGTATCCCATGATTCATATTTGAATCAATTATTATGATGATGGTTGCCAAATGGTGATTTTCTAATTCCGTCATTCCTTCCACAGTTAATGATTGGCTTTCTACCATGAGGTCATCAGCAGTTTTTTAAGCAGAATGATATGATCTAATTTATTTATTAAATGATCTCTCTTGCTTCTGTGTGAAGAATGATAAATACAGGGAAGAACAGAAGCACAGAGACTAGTTGGAAAGCTATTGCAGTCCGGTGGGCAAGTAGTAATGGAGAATGAGCAGAGTGGCGGCAGTGGGGGTGGAAATACGTGGATGGATTTTAGAAGTGTAGGGCTTGCTGAAAAATTAGATGTAGAAAGTGAGAGAGAAAGAGGAAATTCAATTGCTAATTTCTGCTAATGAACCATTATAATTAAAGGTTAGTTTTTATTCTTGAACAAATGGATAAAGAAAGGATTTGGATATACTTGGAAGACTAGCCATTTAATTTGCCTAACCCTCACTGAAATATTCTAGTTGCAATTTTTTCATGAAGGGTCCTGAGTTCGTCCAGGGTAGGCCAAGAAAGTGCTGAAGAAAGCTGAAGAGTATAGTCCTAGGAGGGTTCACCTTGAAGGTAAACTACAAGTACTCCAAACTTGTTTAGGGATCCAGTTAAACTCTTAATTAACTTTCCTGCTTGTGTGTGATAAACACAATTTGAGTGTCTAATGCCTACTGTGTATTGATTAATAATTATGAATTTGGAACTGTTTCTGAACTCGATGAACTGCCTATTTGGGGGCTGGATTGTTGATATATCTCGTATCTTGGAAGAATACACTGAATTGTGGTCTAAGTTTCGTGATTGTTTGCCTGATTCATTAGAAGACTTAAAAGGTGTGAGTATGGATGTGTTTGTTTTAATTACTTTAGAAGTAGTGCATATAAAATCGGGATGTAATCTACATGTCTTTCTTAGAGGGTGATAAGGTATTTTTGCTTATCAGAGTCTGGTTTATACTTCCATCTATTAGAATACATAACACAGTGCTTCGCACATGATAGGTACTTAATAAATGTGTTGAAAATGCAAATAAATACAAATTCACTTCCCAGTTACATTCTGCCAAGTTATAAAATTGTCAAAATAAGCCAGAATTTGCAACTGCAGGAAAAAATTGTTGGTGAATAATTGCATTAATATTTCAAGCTTGGAAATTTTAAATATTCTACTTAAATCCTAGGTGCACTTTGAGGAATCTAAACATATTTTATGCCATACCTTATTATTATGTGTTAATTAAGCAGCTCGGAAATGTGATGTGCAATGTGTTTAACTTCTAAATACTGTGTTTTAGGGTTTCAGGGATAGTAACCTAAGGATTCTGTTACTCCCAGGTTTACAATTAGGCTTTAGCTTGCTGTTCTGAGCAGTAGGATAGACACCACTCCCATCACAGAAATCTGCAGAGTTCCTTATCTAGAGAACTTCACTAGTATCTCAGAATATATATATTTCCATAGAAGATTATTCCATTGTCTCAGCTTGTCATAATTTGGTCAGAATCAGTTCTTCTCCTTTTCTTCTAGAAGTAACTTTCTTTGCCAGAAGACTCACAGTCTCTACAATCCTTTCCTCTCAGCTTGTCTCTTGAGATGGATGGTAATGACAACCTCTCAGGGTCCTATCTTTCAATTGTCAGGCAGTTATCGGAAAGAGGGCTTATTTTAACTGAACCAGTATCCCCTTCCTCAATTTAACTTTCCTTGACTAGATCCTATTAAAGGAAAATAGCTAAGCTCCATTTTTCTTCCGTGTGTAACTAACTTCATTAAAAACTTTGTTTTTTAATGCCGCGCCCAAAATTGTAGGAATCCATTATGCCATTTGATAGAAAGTGAACAGTCTTGATACGCGTTTATGTAAAGAAAATAACGTATTGGGCAGTAAATATTTTAAAACACTTCAGAAAAAGAGATTCAGTGATTCTGTAATGAGAAACGCGTGTTTTCAGAGCCTTTGGGATACACACGCACTAAAAAATATTAAATCTAAATACAATTAAAGAACTGTTTCAAAGAATTTAAGAAACAAATTTGGAGGTTATAGTATGACAAATTTTTTAATGTAAATAAAGAATTATAGGAAAACAAAAATCAAATGTAATTGAATCCTTCAAGAGAAGAAAAAAGAAAGGTGGCATCTAAGTGCCCGGCTAGCTCAGTCGGTAGAGCATGGGACTCTTAATCCCAGGGTCGTGGGTTCGAGCCCCACGTTGGGCGCAGGACATCTTTTGTTATAGCACTTAATTTCCCTTGAATATTTTGAGGTCTCTCCACAGCACTGTAATTAAGAACGGTTTTGTTTGTTTTTTAAACCGTATTAATTTACGTACTGTCAATATTAACCAGATCTTCGGAAAAAAGACTAGTTTGCAAACGAAACAGTTCTCAAACTGCGCTTGCGCACTTAAAAGCGCAAGTTTTTCTTCCTCTCCCGGATCCCTCGCCTACTTCCTCCGTAAAGCACAGAAGAAACTGAAAAGCCCAGTTTAAAGTTGAAATTGATTTTCTGTGTTACTGTGCATACCTGCATTATTGCTGATAGAGGGCAGTGTTTTATTCTATCGGACCAAAATTATGAGCCTCAATATTGGCAGCTTTTCTAAAACAAGCGATCCTATGTAAAAGCAGTTAGAGAGTCGGAGGACTTCGAAGAAAGTCCTTTCTTGTTTATTTTACTTTTTTTCTTCTCAATATAGGGCTTGTCCTGGGGTGGAGGTGGGGGAATGTCTTGTGGAGAAATACACAGTGAGAAATGTTTCCTTCTATTGTGAGATCTAGACAACTAGGGCACAATCAGGTTTTTTCCCATTGTTCGTGGGACTGTATTTGGAATCTAACCATACAGTTGGATAGGTATTAGGGAAATTAATATTCCGGTAGAGGGGAGGCTCTTTGAAACAGAAGCACAAAAGAACTGAGACGTGAAATTTCGAATAGGCAATTAGATATTGTGGGAGGCAGGACTTCCGCCTTTTTCGCCTCTTCACTGAGAACTTTGAAGTAATCAGGAAGAGAATGTCCACACCACAGCCAGGCACGTTCCAGGATCTCACTCACCCGACCCTGCAGGTGAACGACGCTTGCTCCTACCTGAAGCACTAGTTCCTGTACTCGGCGTGTTACCCACTAGCTTTTCTCCTGCTAAACGACCCATTTGTCTCTCTCGGTTTTTCCCTTCAACGTACAAACATGCTGTTAATTCTCTATCTTAAAAGAAAACGAAAACTTTGACCTAGTTTCCCTGCAGGCTACCGTTCTACAGTATTTCTCTGTTCCTCTTTGGGGTAAGTTACCCCACAGTCGCCTAAGGTCACATTCCTCTCCTCCCATCTCTTAAACCTGACAATGCCCTTCAGCCAAAAAAAAAAAAAAAAAAAAAAATCCCTTGCAGCGAGGGAGACCTGTGGGGTGTCTCAGTAAGAGGGAGTTACAAAGAACCTATTATAGGATTGGGGCTATAGTTGTGGAATTTTGCGGAGGGTCTAAGGAAGTGAGGGTTCCTTTTGGATTGGGTGTTCTCAGAAAGCAAGGGCAATTCTATCATCTAAATAAATCTTACCTATAGGGAAAACAGACTAAAGGAGGGATAAAGCTGAAACTGGTAAAGTCACTCATTTAGCAGGAGAGGATGATGTTTGGTGTTTTGAGTTGGACAGGGACCAACTTGTCTAAAGTGAATGGTTCTGTGAGATGCCAATTCCAAGTCCAGGCCTCCCCACTTGTGACAAACCCACTATAAATCAGGGGTTCTCACAATCTCTCCTGAGGTTTGTTAATTTCCTAGAATGGCTCACAGAACTCCGGAAAACAGTTTACTTATTCCTGGTTTATTATAAAGGATACAACTCAGGAGCAGCCAAATGGGAGAGATGCAGAGGGCAAGGTATGGGGAAGGAGCATGGAACTCCCACGTCCTCTCCTTGGCATGGCACTCTCCCAGCCCCTGAATATGTTTGCCATCCTGGAAGCTCTGTGAACCCTGTATTTTAGGGATTTTTATGGAGGCTTCATCACACAGGCATGATCAGTTATTGATCAGTTTCCAAGTTCTGTTTCTAATCATGACTTAGACTTTCTGGCGACCAGACCTCATCCAGAAATCATCCAGGAGCCCTCCAAGAGTTGCCTCATTAGAACAAGACACTCCTATTACTCAGGAAATTCCAAGGGATTTAGAAGCTCTGTGTAAGATGCTCCTAACACCCCCATCACGCAGGAATTGACAAGGATTTTAGGAGCTCTGTGTCAGAAACTAGGGGCAGACACCAAATATATATTTCTTATTATGTCACACTTGCCTAATTTGTCTTTGAGTTGCTATAAGCCCAACCACAATCACCCTAATTGGCAACTACCCCACCATCCACTTTATCCTACACTATTTTTTCTATAGAAGGTATCATCTTCTTTTATTATTACCTCTCTTCACTTTCACCCACACCCTTGGAATGTTGGTCCACAAAGGCATGATCTTTATCTTCGCTCACGAATGTATCTCAAGCACCTAAATTAGTATCTGGCAGATGTTCAGTAAGTATGCGTTGAATTAGTGAATTAAGAAGGGTGTATTAGTTTCCTAGGGCTGCCATAAACAAAGTACCCCAAACTGAGTTACTTAAAAGAAATGTATTGTCTCACAATTCTGGAGGCTAGAAGCTTGAAATCAAGGTGTAGGCAGAGTCATGCTCTCAAAGGCTGTCTTGAAGAATCTGTTCTTTGCTTCTTTCTGTTAGCTTTCTGCTGTCATCAGCTACCCTTGGTGTTCCTTGGTTTGCAGGTGCCTAACTCCAATCTCTGCCTCTGCTGTTACATCCTTTCTCCTTGTGTTTCTGTCTCACATGGCATTTTCCTTTTTGTATGAGGACACCAGTCACAGTGCCTGATTAGGACTCACCCTAATAACCCCATCTTAATTTGATTACATCTGCAAAGACTTTACTTCCAAGTAAGGCCACATTCATAGGTGTTAGGAGTTCGGACTTCAACATCTCTCTCTGGGGCATACAACTCAACCCTTAAAAGAGGGCTCCATTCCTTAACCTCAGCCACTGGGTGTCTGCCGCTTTATAGCTTTCTATAAAGCTATATTTCAGCTTATATTTTGTATTATTCAATAATGAAAATCTTCTAATAAATAATCCAAATTCTACAAAAGACAATTTTATGTTTACTACAAGAGATAATGTTAGTAAAATACTGAATCCTTAAGACTGACAATGAGTACACCTATTCCTGGCCATCCCACTGGTGGGTTTCAAAGTTAAGAAATGGAGCTTTGTTCTTATGGAACTTATATTCCAGAAAGGAAGATAAAACCTGTATAGAAACAAATACAAGGTGAAATTGTAAGTGCCTCAGTTACAGATAATGTGCTTATGAGAGAGATCACTACCTTGGGGGAAAGGGTGCTGTGGAAAGCAGTAAGTCCCAGAGGGCAGAGGGGTCTCACTTTAGGAATGAATATATTGGGAAACTGGATGGTAAAACTGAATTTTCATAGTTTTATTCACTGGTTTAATATGGCTTTCAAGTTCTTTGTGATTTAATCCTAAATTATAATTTGCAATGCTTCATCTCAATGCTTTATTTTGTGTCGAGAATTCAGTTCACATAGCCTGGAGTAACCCCCAGTTATTGAAATTCTCCTCATCCTTCAGGAACAAGGTCAAAAGCCTCCTCTATGAAGGCTTCCTTGGCTCCCTGGTTAGAAATAACTACATCAGCAATAAGCAATTGATCCCTTTATGGCACACACCACACTGTTTATCATCACCTGTGTACACATCCACTTCTGCTAACCTGCAACCCCTCTAAGGGCAAAGGTCCATGTCTTCCTGTTGCAGCAGTTATAGAATCTAAAACTATACTAGGTACGCAGTAGAGAGTCAATAAATACTGAATGAATCTTAGTTTGGGGCTACTAAAGTAGGATTACATGGTGACAAAGTAGAGCTAGTAGTATTTTTTAAAGTAATACACACACACATACACACATGCACACACACACACAAATGAATCCTTTCCTATTCTTTTTTTTTTAATATATTTATTTTATTTTTGGCTGTGTTGGGTCTTCGTTGCTGCGCGCAGGCTCTCTCTAGTTGTGGCGAGCAGGGGCTACTCTTCGTTGCGGTGCCTGGGCTTCTCACTGCGGTGGCTTCTCTTGTTGCGAAGCACAGGCTCTAGGCACGCAGGCTTCAGTAGTTGTGGCTCACGGGTTCTAGAGCGCAGGCTCAGTAGTTGTGGCGCACAGGCTTAGTTGTTCTGCAGCATGTCGGATCTTCCCAGACCAGGGCTCGAACCCGTGTCCCCTGCATTGGCAGGCGGATTCTCAACCACTGCGCCGCCAGGGAAGCCCCAATCCTTTCCTGTTCTTAATGCCAGGAACCAGCTCTTTCAAGTGTGACTTGGTGTTGGTATCTTCATACATAAATCATATAGCAAAAGTAGGAAGGATCCAGAAAAAGGACAATCAAAATGATTGAACTATGAGTAAAAATGGACTTGGGATATATAGTCTAGAAAATGTATAAATTCATAATCGGTCTTCAGGACTACGAGCATACATACGCATATATTTCCCATCTTCATAGGTATTTAGAAAGAATGAAACCAGCAAAATTCTCGTAAGAGGCAGTTCATTAAAAACAAAGGAAGAAAAACAAACAAAAATAAAAATTAAATAATGACTGAGTACATATTTCAAAGAACCCCTGCCTTAGAAGATAAAAAGCACAAAAGATTAAAGACATTATGAATACATGTTTATAAAGCAGTTTCATAAAAATGCATAAAATGAGTATCTCCGCATAAAAATGAAATATCTTTTTTCTTAGCAATTCATAAAATAAACTGTAAAGTTAAAAAGTGAACATTTCCCCATTTTCCTTACCAAATGCTTAACTATGCTACCCAACATTCTCAGCCCAAAAGTAGCATAATTATAACATGGACACAAACATCAAAACAAAAGGATTTTAAGACACAGACCCATGTTAATACTTGAAATAACTGGAAAAGGTAACATTATTCTTTAAATAAAATAATTGTTGAACACAATGAAATTAATGAAGTCTCCAATGCCCAGGACAGATTATGTGAATTGTGGAGGGACAATGTTTTTGTTCTTTTTGAAAAATGAACTATGCAACAAACTTCCAAAATTAACTGCTTTACTATATTTTATTGATATAAATACAACTAATTTCAATAAGCATCAGCTACCATTCTACCATTACACCAAAGGCAAAATGATTAAATACTAATGTGAAGTATAATTACAGAAACGCTTGCACTTCTACTAAAGTCATCTCTAACACCACCCTATATACTTTGTACAGTTTGCTTGTAATTGATATTTGAAAAGAAGCAAAGCTGAATTTTAATCAAACTTTCATTTCTCAGTGGAAAATGCTCTCTTCATCAGAGGTGGTTGAGCCTTCCCGACATCAAACATCATTTCCAAAGGTGGGTTATTAAGAGAACACCAATCAGGTATACGGCCTGTCTGGTTATAATATTCCTTTGAGACTGAACGGCTCCCAAGTATGTCTTGCAGTGCTCCAAAAATAGCTCCTGTGTGGTAAACATATTTTTATAGCTGATATGAAAACTTTTACTGGAAAATTTTATGTACACATACGTCCACTTCATTATAAGACAAGAGAGAATAGGTAAAATTCAGTAATGCATATTCACAGTCTTCAAATTAATTCCGGTTAAGTTGTTCTATATCCTATATTTTGAAAAACAGGCTAAGCCATAACTCCTGTGTTGAAACTAACTTAAATGTTCTAAACTAGATTATAGTGAAAATGATAAGTATTACTGTGTTTAAATGCAGGTAGAGTGAGGTAGAGTAAGGTGGAGAGTATTTTCAACTCTGTGTAAACACAAGAAATAATAATCTTAGTTTTCTTTGCCACACTCTTAAGATTATATGTCAGTAAAAAAACAGCAGTGCAAAACTCAATAAGCCAACCATAGTATCCTAAGAGTCTATGCTGAAGACCTTATAAAGACCCACAAGGCAGTTTCAAAAAAATAACTTAGTGACCAAATCCATTCTTCCTAGATCAAAATTACGTTTTGACCAAATTCTACTTTATAAGAAATATAATACGTATCAATTTAAATCTCAAGACTTGTTTTTTCTCTCTAAATGATCCTGATACCTATGAGCTGTAACTGCATCATAAGACACATATCAGAACTTACACAAATATACACATCTATGATTGTTCTCTCTTCAAAGTAGTCTCTTTATTAGGCTATTTCCGTATTTCAATAAAACTAATAAAACTATCATTTCCTAAAACATTCAATAAACTCAGTCACAAAATATAGTGTAATTATAAAATAAAGAGATCAGTTTTCATATATGGCTCACAAATTAGCTTTGTAAGGAATTAAAACAAGGGTTTTAAGCAATGGTAGCATAATTAAAATAAATGCATAGCTATCACTATCATTATGTGGGATGACTTTAATTGGACAGAGTTCACTGAAAAAAAATAGAAGTGCAAATGATAAGAGAAATAAGTATATAATTCTGAAAACTAATAATTTAAAGAAAAGTAAATGTTCAAAGAAAATTATTTAATAGTTCTATTAGTTTACTAAGTACACAATTTCGAACAATGAATCATCTGTTCTAATATAACCATTAGTAATGTCATTCAGGAACCAATTACTATATAATCATTATTTTTAGAAGTGAAATTCTTGGGAATTCCCTGGCAGTCCAGTGGTTAGGACTCCACACTTCCACTGCTGGGGTGCCCGGATTCAATCCCTGGTCGGGGAACTAAGATCCCGCAAGACATGTGGTATGGACAAAACAAAAACAAAGACAAAAACAAAAAAGAAAAAAAACCAGTTCTTACCTCCCAACCAGGCTACACAATTAGCCTTTGCAGGTGGAGTATGAATTCGGAATGTCTTGGTGCCAAGTATTTTTTTATATTTTGGTTTTTCTACCAAATACCTTATTTCTGCAAGTAGTCTGTGGAGGAATCCTGGCAACATAGACGTGCCACCTATGACTACCAAGTTCTCTGCTAGTTGCTTCCTAGTGTCTATTGGGCACTGTTATTAAAGAGAAAGAAAAAAGAATTAACTATAAATAATGCTTGATTGAATTTAAGAAAATATACAGATTATTAGGTGATCGTTTGTATTACAAAAAAGGGCCACCGCAAGGTTTCTTTTCTTTAATTAATTAATCTATTTATCTACCTATCTATCTGTCTTTGGCTGCATTGGGTCCTCGCTGCTGTGTGCGAGCTTTCTCTAGTTGTGGCGAGCGGGGGCTACTCTTCATTGCAGTGTGTGGTCTTCTCATTGCAGTGGCTTCTCTTGCTGTGGAGCACGGGCTCTAGGCGCATGGGCTTCAGTAGTTGTGGCACACAGGCTCAGTAGTTGTGACGCATGGGCTTCGTTGCTCCACGGCATGTGGGATCTTCCCGGACCAGGGCTTGAACCCGTGTGCCCTGCACTGGCAGGAGGATTCTTAACCACTGCGCCACCAGGGAAGCCCTTTTATCTTTTTGTTTTTTTAATTGGGGTATAATTGTTGTACAATGTTGTGTTAGTTTCTGCTGTACAGCTAAGTGGAGTTCCCTGTGCTATACAGCAGGTTCTTATTAGTTATCTATTTTATAATATTAGTGTATATATGTCAATCCCAATCTCCTAGTTCATCCCATCCCTCAAAAAGGGCTACAGCAAGGTTTCTTTAACAAGAGTTTTTCAAGTGGCAAATATACCCCATGATAATATTATCATGTACTTATATAAATCCTTAAAGATTTAAAAAGCTAATAGTGTAGACTTTTAAATTCCACAGGGAATATAGTAGTAATATGGGAGTATTCTCATTTTCAGGGTAGAATGACTGAGCTATGCAAAGAACATGAGAAGAAATAACTTTCCATTTCTTTTTTAGTAAGGAAAACATGTGGAAACCTGATTTTTCTAAGGTACTATATCCACTATATCCAGAGCCTGTTATCGAGTGGGAAGATAACATTCTTAGAAAAATTGTTTCCACATCAGTTCTCTCTAAGCATCAGGAATGTTACAGTCCTTAAATGACGTTATGTTTTTCATAAAGTCCTCAAGTAGAGCCATAGAGGTAGACAATATCTCCCAAAGTGATAGTATTTTATAGGAGTTCTATGGTCCCACAGTCATTAAACAAAAGAGACATATACCTTGTGGAATGAAAAACTTAATACTACACAAACCTACATTTGAAGAAACTACAAGCCATACTAGGTACAAAATAAAAATCTGTTATCGTTGTCATGGAAAAAATGCATGATGTGTCTATGGAACGTATTATCCCGGATTTGAAATGTTGTGGGTACCATATATAAGTGCCAAAGTAAAACTCATTAACTATAAAACTTCACATAAAAGCTAAAAAATGTAACTAATGGCTAAAATTAAAAATACAGACAATATGATTTTTAAAATTTCTCTGTAAAGGGCTGTATTCATAAATTGAAACCTTTTACAAAATAAAAGTACCTGCATAAGGGAATCCAATATTAAAGTGGCAACTGATTTCTCTTCATTATCTTGCTCAAAAAGGATTTCCACAACCGAATCTCTAATGAGATTAAAAACAGTGTTTTGTTGGCATCACATAATATGACATAGTACATACCATTAGTTCTACTGACATATTTTTAGGTACCAGTACTATATTAATGTAGAGTAATGGTTAAAACACAAGGTGTTTGCATTTGTAAATGAGAAAAATAATAGCACTTGCCTCACAGGTGTTGTGATAGAGATTCAATGAGTTAATAGAACAGTGCCTGGCACATAGGAGGTACTCCCTAAGTACTAAGTATAACTATTATTATTATGTATAGATTTACAAATATTTTGTCCACCTTAAACCTAATAACAGAAAAGGAGCGAAATTCTGTAACAGTTGGTAGAATTCAACAAGCAGATCAGTAGTGATACAACAGATTTAAAATCAAACAAGACCCTCCCCCACCCAGCCCAAAGTATTTCTTTGTTTTTAAAAACAATACATGGCAAAGATGGCTAGTTGCCTAATAAAATATTCATGTGCCTGTTCATTTTCAAATTAAAAGATATAGAACTATTAGGGTTATTTTTGGTAGCACAAGGAAGATCTTTGTTGTGATGGAATAGTTCTATATCTTGATCGTGGTGGTGCTGATTATGGAAATCTACATGTGATACAATTACACAGAACAATATATACACATTGCACCAATGCCAATTTACTGGTTTTGATATTGTACTATAGTTACATAAGATGTATCCATTGGGAGAAACTGGGTGAAGAGTACATGGGACCTCTCTATATTATCTTAGCAACTTCCTGTGAATCTGTAATTATTTGAAAATAAAAAAAGGTAAAACTCCTATAAGCTGGATACAATGCCCCTCCCCAGTTGAAACACTGTATTTATCAGCCTCCCTTGCAGCTAGATATAGCTAAGTACCGGACAATGAGATGGAGGCAAAAGTAGTATGTGGGACTGCTAGAAAGTCCACTTTAAAAGGAGAGGAAGCATTTTTCTCTTTTCCTTCCTAGGATTGCATGCTTGAAACACGGATGGAGTAGCTAACTTTACCAACTGCCCTGGACCCCAAGGACAAGGGCTACACCTCAAAGATGATAGGTGGAAGGAAGCTTGGGTCACTGGTAGCAGTTATCATACCATCCTTGGACTATCTACCTCTGAACTTCTTTTAAATGACAGACAAATTCTATCTTGTTGAAGCCACTATTTTCCGGTTTGTATAACTGGTAAACAAACTGAACCCGAACCAATGCAATATAAAGCTATACATATACATACAATATCTTTTAAAATAAAACTGGGACCATACTATGCATACTACTTTAAAGATTTCTGAATCTTTTTCAAAACATAAAATTCTCTTCCTGATATTCAACCTACTTCCTGTCAATTTTGTTAGTACAGTATACTGAGGTCTACAGTATGCTGAACACTCACTCACTCATAGTTAGTTAGTCACTTGCCTCTATGCCTGCGTACTTGTGCTTCTACCAGTTGAGCTAAATACTCACAAAGCATCAGTTTTCTTTTTCCAAATCTTTGTCAGTTAATTTGATATTGAAATGACATAATTTAACAATTATCACTTAAGCAATGAAATATTATGGTAGAAAATAAACACTTATTTTCTTCTCTTATTCTGGGCTCCACTAAACAATCAGGAGAAATTTTTACGTAGTAAATTAGTGAATATAACTTAACTAAAAGGTAAAATGATAAAAACTTACTACCAAAAAGTGTTACATTCTGACTTTTTTGTTTCCCCAACCTACTATCTTTAACATCTGTATATTTATGTTCATCCTTCTAGTATCTCAACCTCTATGTTAATTATCTCAAAATCTAACAGGATCTTCTATATTTATATAATTCTTTTCTGTGCATCTTCTGATCTAATATTTTACAGATGAAACTTTTATAATACAAATTTTATATAGCTTGGGTATAAACAAAAATTACATTGTTACCAATATAATCATGTAAGTCCTTGACAACTTATATTGCATCATCAGACCGAATAATGAATAATAAAAAGGTGAATTACTAACTGGTCCTAAAGATTTAGTATATTTGGAAGAATGCATTCTTTCTAACAAGACAATGTTTTAAAGCAGGAGTCAGCAAACTATGGCCCCCAAGCCAAATCCAGCCCACTGTCTGTTTTTGCAAATAAAGTTTTATTGGAACACAAGTCATGCTCACTCATTTACACATTGCCTATGGCTGATTCTGCACTCCAACTGTACAGCTGAGTAGCTGCAACAGAGACCATATGGCCCACCAATCCTAAGGTATTTACCATTTGGTCCTTTACAGAAAAAGTCTGATGAATCCTGTTTTAAAGTATCATACTTTATTCTCCATCTCAAAGAATGGTTGATTCTGAATTACTTTGAAGAACAGAAAAAAATTTTTTTTTAAGTTTTAAAACATTAAAAAGTCGAATAATAAAAATAAACACGAATGATGAGGCTTAATGAAAAACACATAATTATTAAATCAACAATACTAAAGGCTTATACAAATATTCAGGCCAAAAATTTATTTTAGTTCATTATTTTGCTCATAAAAACTAAGGTCTAACCTGATTGATCCAAGGACATGTAAAATCTTCTCTCCATCTAATGGGTAGTCAACATTTGGAGGTGGTGAGGGACGCTGAAATATAAGTATCATAAGCATAAGTATACAAATTACAACCTCTGAAAAAAAGAATATACATTTATTTTTAGCTTACCTCAGTATTCCCATCAATATTAAATTTTGCTGCTTGGATTTTTAGTCCACGCTTCAGATCACTAACAAAGCAAGTGCGCACTTAAAAGAAAAGGAGACATTGTTATGGTTTGTGATTGAGTCAATGTCCCAGTTAAAACAATTCTATTCAAGTGGACATGTTAATCATCTGTTCCTTCTGATTTTATAAACTATCTGTCTTTAGTTGTTATGGTTTGTGATTGAATCAATGTCCCAGTTAAAACAATTCTATTCAAGTGGACATGTTAATCATCTGTTCCTTCCAATTTTATAAACTATCTCCGTCTTTAGTTAGCTTATGACAATTTATACACATATAAAAAACTTTTCATTCACTGAGGAATCATAAGACATGTTCCATGTTCGTCTTCCACAAAGCCACATTAAAAAAAAACAAAACCATATTTGAGGAAACTTATGTTCTTTGATATTCCTTGTATAAAGAGTACCATAATAAAAATAAATTTTACCATCATGAAAATGTAGCCATTCTAATTGAACAGCATATCTCTTTGAACCAGATTGATTTATATCTAATCTTACTTATCTATCCTATTCTTTTTTAAAAATGTTGGTTGGTCAGAACACAAAGCTAAATTTTGGTCTTAGTTACAGTAACACTCCTTAGTTTAGGGTTTTCTGGCATGATAATTTTCTCCCTCTTGCACACTATATCTTCTTTTCTTTCACTATGAACATTTATTCTTTTAAAGATTATTTCTGTTGCAAAGTACCTTTTATAATAAGTGGGTGCAAATTATTTTCAGAAATAGGTAAGGAATAAAAAAATTTTTCAAGTAGAGACAAAATTGATGCTGAGGGACTTCCCTGGTGGCTCAGTGGTTAAGAATCTCCCTGCCATTGCAGGGGACATGGGTTCCAGCCCTGGTCCGGGAAGATCCCACATGCCACGGAGCAACTAAGCCCGTGCACCACAACTACTGAGCCTGCACTCTAGAGTCCGCGTGCCACAACTACTGAAGCCCGTGTACCTAGAGCCCGTGCTCCACAACAAGAGAAGGCACTGCAATGAGAAGCCAGTGCACTGCAACGAAGAGTAGCCCCTGCTCGCCGCAAATAGAGACAGCCCATGTGCAGCAATGAAGACCAAATAAATATATATATATATATATATATTTTTTTTTTTTGCGGTACGCGGGCCTCTCACTGCTGCAGCCTCTCCCATTGCGGAGCACAGGCTCCGGACACGCAGGCTCAGCGGCCATGGCTCACGGGCCCAGCCGCTCCGCGGCATGTGGGATCTTCCCGGACTGGGGCACGAACCCACATCCCCTGCATCGGCAGGTGGACTCTCAACCACTGCGCCACCAGGGAAGCCCCAAATAAATATATTAATTAATTTTTAAAAATTGATGTTGAGAGCAAGAAATCTAATGATTTGGTTAATGACTTGCAAAACATGCTTACATAAACTTATATATTATACAAAATTCTTTTCATTTACTAATTCAAAATATATTTGTTAAGAATCTACAATATGCCAAGAACTGTATAGCGCAGGAAACTACATTCAATAAAATCTTGTAATAACCTATAATGGAAAAGATTCTGAAAAAGAATATATATAACTGGGGACTTCCCTGGCAGTCCAGTGGTTAAGACTCTGTGCTCCCAATGCATGTGTTTGATCCCTGGTCGGGGAACTAAGATCCCATAGATTGCATGGCACAGCCAGAAAAAAAAAAAAAAGAAAAGAATATATAAAGCTGAATCAGTTTGCTGTACCCTGAGACACTGTAAATCTACTATACTTCAATTTAAAAAAAAGAGTTTACAATATGCTAATATGCTAGACAGTGCTAAGTGCTCAAGTTACTTACATATTTTACACTTTAAGTCCTCATAACTAAGCAAGGTAAATACTTAGACTTCAACATCTTACATACTTGGCATATGAAGGTGTTCTTCTTTAAGGAAACCAAATTCACTGAATTAAAAATCTAAGAACAGATAAATTACACTTAAGGATTTTAAAATAATTGAAAAAAATGTAGGTACTACATAAGTAACTAATATAAATGAGTGGGCAAGAGTATGTGTACGTATTGCATATTTGTTTTTAATAGAAACGGGTTCCTACTGTACATATTATTCAGCAACATGCTTTTTCCCTTAATACATTATGGATATCCTTCCAAATCAACACATCTAGCTCCTCCTTTTAAAAAGCTATATGGTGGGACTTCCCTGGTGGTCCAGTGGTTAAGAATCCACCTTGCAATGCAGGGGCAACTAAGCCTGTGCACCACAACTAGAGAGAACCCACGCGCCGCAACAAAAGATCCTGTGTGCCGCAACTAAGACCCGACGCAGCCAAAAATTAAATAAATAAATATTTTAAAAAACAAATAAATAAAAGCTATATGATATTCCTTATTATGAAGTCACCAAATTTCATTCAACATACCCTCTTAGATAGGATGCACACTTTTCAATTTTTATATATTTGTCAGAATGCTTTCCAAAGAGTTTAATTTTCAATTCTTACTAATAGCAATATATTAATTTTCCCATAATCTCATGAATACTAAATGTCTATCTTTCAAATTTTTGCCAATCTGATGTTTCCCTGGGTAATGGGAAAGTTGAACATCTTTTCACAAGATGGAAGCTATATGGAAAGAAACATTCCAAGGAATTATCAACTGTTACATCATGGGGGATAGGACTGGAAGAACAAAAGGGAAACTATTTATTTCACTTGAGATATTTCTGTATTACTTGAGCTTTTGCAATAAGCATGTACAAATGACTGAAATTTTATAATAACTGAAGAGATTTTAGGTAATTATACAACATAAGTAAGCAATATAATGAAGAACAAGATCCATTTTGCAGCCCTAGGTCTAACCCTACCTATTGTGTGACACTGAACAAATCACTTAATATTTCAGGGACCCAATTGTACCAGATTATCTCCAGGTCCCATTTAACTCTAAAATCCATTATTGTCTAATTCTCTATTAAATATTCTAGAGTATTAATTTTACATGACACTTTCAGTAATGAAGAACATTACATTATAGTTTAACTGCTTTTCCTTTTAGTGAATCAAAATACCAGAAAACTCAATTTAAATATTATCATAAAAATACACTCTAGCAAAGGAGAAGTAACATATCTTATTAAAGTGAATCTAATATACTTTACCCAACTGTAGAATTTCTGAAGTCAGTAAAATGACTGACCTTATAAAAATGACCTTTAAAATACTAGAGTTTAAAAAAATGCTAAACAACATAAAATCAGTGGCTTTCATAAGTAATGTAACTGTTAATTCATACTGTGAAAACTACTAATTCCCTAGTAACTCTCTATACTCTATCATTGAGAAGTTTCTTCAATAATACATCAGGCTTCCCTGGTGGCACAGTGGTTGAGAGTCCGCCTGCCGATGCAGGGGACACGGGTTCGTGCCCCGGTCTGGGAGGATCCCACATGCCGCGAAGCAGCTGGGCCTGTGAGCCATGGCCGCTGAGCCTGCGCGTCCGGAGCGTGTGCTCCGCAACGGGAGAGGCCACAACAGTGAGAGGCCCGCGTACCGCAAAAAAAAAAAATAAATAAATAAATAAATAAATAAAAATAATAATACATCAAAAGTAATGCCAAAAGGGAATTCTCTGGTGGTCGAGTGGTTAGGACTCCATACTTTCACTGCCGAAGGCCTGGGTTCAATTCCTGGTCAGGGAACTAAGATCTTGCAAGCCACATGGTGTGGCCAAAAAAAAAAAGTAATACCAAAAGCTTCCATAAATCTGAAGAAAAACCAATATTTTATTTACGTTATTCTATAGCCTAAATGTTAAATATTTTTAGGATATTACATTATGAATTTAATATATTTTATATCTGTGTAAATACTTAGAAACACTTGCCCTCCAAATGAATACTTAATGATGAAGGGGACAAAAATGGGAACTTAGTTTACCTTTAATGTCCTCCAAGATACCTTCTGGAATTGAACCTAAAACAGAAATTTTTATTTAGAACTACAGAACTTTATAAGCAGAAACAGTCTGTAAAATTGCATTCACATTTCCATTTTCCATTTCAGCAACCTAAAAAAAAATTTTAAAGTACCATAATTTTTTAAAAGCCAAATAAAAAAATCAACTTTGCTTTTAGGGAAGAAACTTCAGCATTCGAAGCTAAGCCAAAGCACGGAAGTTGAAGCCAGATGTGCACAAGGTGCTGAAGAAAGTCACTAATACTCATAAATTTGATAAAAATAAGACCTTAAAAATATCATAGAATAATTGGCAGTAGATAGGAATTGACCAAGAAAATATTTTCTACCATAAAAAGATTTGCTGGTTATCTGTGTTAAAGTACTTAGAAGAAATGGTAGGGCTTAAACATGAGCTATTTACTTTTCTTTTACAAAAAGTGAAGTTTCAAGTTTGCTTACCTTTTCTGTGATAATAAATGACTGTCAGTGACATGCTAACCTAATACATATTTGTAAAAAGGATCACACACAGACTTTTAATTTTTTTCAAGGTAAACGTGACATTTTAAAAAATGAGTGAGAAAGTAGCTATTCAGAGAAACCTATATAATACAGGATGACTTTAGAAGATAGTATTTGCATATGTTACCACTGTTATGTGATTTTGTTGCCAATAAATCTAGGTTTCCAAGTCAGACTCAAAAACAAAGTTTTCTAAGTTTAGAATCTTCTAAACTCAGAATTTTTAACTCATTGTTAAGTATGTAAAAATATTCTGATTGATCTGTAAGAACAAATTATTTATATCAATGAAGACAAATTTATAGCTACAAAAGGAATCATGATTTAATAAGGGTAATCAGGCACTTCTTCCATCTGGAGCTACGTATCTTGTTAGCTACATCTTTACATTATGACAGCTACTGAAACTAAGAATTAAGATAAAATTAAAACCACACTTTCAAAATGTTAAGCCATAACTTTTTAAAAATAATAAACAATATTTAATCACATTGCTTTTCTGAGAGGGAGCAAAAAAAATTTACCATTAGTAAGTATGACTTGAGAATTATTATTTTACCTTTATTATATTGTCCTTTCCAAATTCTTACCTCTGTGTTTTGTAATACAGTAATAATGATACACATATAGTTTATAAATAAATATAGACATAAATATGTATTGTAGGTACATGCTCAAAATTTTTTTACTATGCCGTCAGTGTGTGATCAAAAAGTTTGAAGACTCCTATTGTTAAATGTTAAAATTTATCTCACAGGGGGATAAAGATTTCCAAAATGATTTAAACCTGGCTATGAATAGATAAGAGAAATGTAACTAGATTATAAGAACCTGCAAATTTAAGAATAAGTGCTAAAAACCGTAACTTTTCACATGTGCTAAACTCTCTCTAGGAATATTCAAATAAATTCCAACATGTGCCAGAGACATTTGGTAATATGAAAAACAGTTTTCTTTAGGCAACATGGAAGGCAGGCTTCAAAATAAAGGGCTTATTTTAGCTGGGCGTAGATGGTGCTTTGGGAAGGGACTTTTCAATCTTAGGGAATAATCACAGCCATTTAAACTTTGCAAATGAGGAGTAGAAATAAGAGGCATTCACTGGCTCTGGCTTTGAAAAATCATATTTAAATTTCAGCTAATTAAGGAGAATAAGAAGTACAATATTTTATATATAATTTACTTATCAACTGTACACTTTTCAAATCAATGTACTTAAGTTAGTCTTTGTAAGTTTTAAGGTAGTATATTCATTCTTTTTTGAACTAGGTTCTAAATACTAAATGAAAGAGGCTCATTCCAAGTTCACTTAAGGATATCCCAGTATATGTAAGACTTATATCTAATCTTTGCTAAGGACCTTGACAAGAGATATTTAAAATACATTTGCATTTCTGATCCTAAGTGGATCCTTCAGCAAACAGTGATATGATTTAATTCCTCAATTATTAGGATTGCAGACTCAAGATTTTGGGGGCATATGAGAGGGAAAGATTAGAATCACAGTCCAAGACAGTTGGTTAAAGAAAGGGGTGTCCAAGAACATACAGTTTAGAATTTTAAGGAAATGTCATAGTTTTAGTGAAGAGCTTTATTAAAAACATCTGGGAGACTTCCCCGGCGGTCTAGTGGTTAAGACTCCGCGCTTCCATTGCCGGGGGCATGGGTTTGATCCCTGGTCTGAGAACTAAGATCCTGCATGCCGTGGCATGGCCACCAAAAAAAAAAAAGAAAACAAACTTGGGATGCTACACTAAACTTATTACCTTTGGATATCTTTTATTAACTAACTGTCATCATGATATACTAAAAAGGTAACAAAGTTTATCTGGAATAGAAAAATAATAATCTGATCTACAGAATGAAGAATGTGCTATTACCTTAACTACCTAAAGAAGAACAGGAAAACAATATATGCAAGGATAAATGTCCTAACAACCCACCTTTCTCTTTCCAACATTTATTCAGTGCCCAGGCACTTGAAAAATAAATAAGACACGGATTCTCAAAGTCTATTGAGGGAAACAGTTATCAGGTAAATGAGGCTGTTATATGTACTATAATAAATACTGCTGAGGGTGTAACAGAGAAGGGAGCAATTTATTCTGCTTAGGGAAAATGAGGAAGGTTTCACAATCGAGATGATCTTTCAGTTGAGTCATGCAGAGGGATCAAAAACCCAAATAGGTAAAGAAAAACATCCCAGGTAAAGAAATAGTATAAATGAAGGCACAGGGTTGTCGAAGAACAATGGTGCCAGGAAGATGTATGAAATTTACTGTAGCTGAAATAAGGTGCAAAGGGTTGAGTTTAGTAGTTAAAGCTAAGAGGTAGAATAAAGTCGGATTGTGAAGAAACATGCATATCAAACAGATAATTTGGATTTTAACCTGTGGAGGCCAGCAAAAATTCTCAAGCAAAAGAGAAATGTAATCAGATTAATTTTGTGAAAGTTATTCCTGCTAACAGTGTGAAATAGACTAAATGGGTCCAAAAAGCAGGCTCCTGTAATAATCCAAGCAAGAAGCAATGAGGGCCTAGTTGATGTCTTTGTTTTCAGATGTTCTGTGTTGTGGAGGAAAGAAAAAAAAGAGATGAAAAAGAGATTTCTGAGGGAGAATTGAAACGACTGATAAACTCCCAGTTATCTAAAATGGGAGCTCAGTAAGATATTATCTTTATCTAACCATGATTTGTTAAAATGAATTTAGGGAAAGAGATAATGTATTTACTTCTGGAAGTCTTAAGTTTGAGGTGCCGAGAGGGATGCCTAGTTTATATCTAATAATCAATTGGAATTATGAATATGAAGTTTAGAAGAAGGGTTGGGCCCAGTGATACACTTAAGAACCAACAGCATATTGATGTAGCTGAAGTTACGGGAACACGAGAACACTTTTAAAAAGACAGTAGGAAGAAAAAAAGGAACAAAAAATAAACCGCTAGAAGAATATCAGCAGAGAAAGCAAGAGCAGAGGAAATTAAGAAGGAATACTTGGAGAAATAAGAGAAAACCATAAAGGAAGAAAAGTCCTGAGAGCCAAGGGAAGAGATAATAACAAGAGTATATGACAGGGCTTCCCTGGTGGCGCAGTGGTTGAGAGTCCGCCTGCTGATGCAGGGGACACGGGTTCGTGCCCCGGTCCAGGAAGATCCCACATGCCGTGGAGTGGCTGGGCCCGTGAGCCATGGCTGCGGAGTCTGCGCTCCGCAACGGGAGAGGCCACAACAGTGAGAGGCCCGCGTATCAAAAAAAAAAAAAGAGTATATGATAATCCAGATGCAAACTATTATATATAGGATGGATAAACGACAAGGTCCTACTGTATAGCACAGGGCACTACATTCAATATTCTGTGATAAACCATAATGGAAAAGAATATGAAAAAACTATATATATGTATAACTGAGTCACTTTGCTATGCAGCAGAAATTAACAACATTGTAATTCAACTATACTTCAATAAAATTTTTTAAAAAACAGTATATGATAATCCATAATGTCAAAAGTTCTGGAAAGAATGAATAAAATTCAAATACTGGATTTGGTGATTAACAGCTCAATGATGACCTTATAATTGGAGCCATGTCACCAGAGTGATGTGAGAAAAAGAGAATAGCTATGCAATGGGGGGGGGAATGAGTTGAACGAAAAGGGAATGTAAACCACTCAAAGTTTATAATGATTTTACCCATCACAGAGGGAAGGCTCTGTTCTTTAGCAGCACCTGTGTCAACAGTACATTGTTCCAATAGTTGAGTTTCCAACTCCCTGAAGATTAAAAAAAAAAAAAAGTTACTGGAATTACAATAATGCAACTGATATCCTTTCCTTATTTAATACTTTTACTTCATAACAGATCATGATGCTTTAAATAAAAGTGGTTTTACCCTTAAAAGATGAATATACTCAAGGCTAGTAAAGAATGGAATAAATAACATTAAATGTCCATACTACAAGTCCTCTATTGATCACTGTAAAAAAAATTTGCATGTTTTTTGGCACAGGTGAAGCAAATGTGCTAAATGCCAAGAAACTTACTTGTGAAGAGCTTTTCCTCCTAGGGGGAGTGCTCCCCAACAATTTAGTACTGGGATTCCTTCATATATCTATAAGGTAGTCAAGGGTATTACTATTTTAGGAGGTAAAATGTGTTTCCCTCAGTATTTTCTTCACCTCTGCATTATTGTTCTAAATCAGCTTGGCTGGCAAATTCTTATTCCTTTTTTTAAAAAGAGTTACAGAAAAATCAGAGTCTTTTTCCTTCTCCAAAGAAAACAGTTAAACATATACATACACACATATATACACACACACACACAGAATTCATTCGTTAGAGCTTGGGTGTCCAACAATGTAGCCACTGACCACATGTGGCTATTGAGCACTTGAAATATGGCTGGTCCGAATTGAGATGTGCTGTAAGAATAACCTCCACAGCAAACACAGAAAACTTAGTAATAAAAAAAAAAACTGTAAAATATCTCATTATAATTTATTATATTGACTATATATTGAAATGATAGTATTTTAAATACACTGGGCTAGATAAAATACACTACTAATGGCCTCTCCCGTTGCGGAGCACAGGCTCCGGACACGCAGGCTCAGCGGCCATGGCTCACGGGACCAGCCGCTCCGCGGCATGTGGGATCTTCCCGAACCGGGGCACAAACCTGTGTCCCCTGCATCAGCAGGCGGACTCTCAATCACCGTGCCATCAGGGAAGCCCCTGAACTTTTAAAATTTGTAGCTCTTAGAAAAATTTTAAATTACATATGTCTCACACTGTATTTCTATCAGAGCTGAGAGGACAGTGGACAATACTGTACTGTGGGTTTGCTACTTTATTTTATATATTGTTTTTGCTGATGTTTCATAAGTACATTATTTATGAAAAAGAAAGAAGTATATTGTTAAGAGCACTGGCTGTGGAGACAAACATGGGTTTATATCTTGACTATACACTTAATATTAACTTGGGTCAACTACCATCTCAACTTTCAATCATATAATGAAGAGAATAATACTTTTGTTGCAGGGACTAACACACAAAATACTTTATATTTAAAAAAGCTATTGCCTAATTTAGTTCTTTAGGAGCTAATGATTCTTGATTTCCTTCCCATGAGTACTTCTTCTAATAAATACACACATAGGTCTCAAAATTGCAAGCGTCTTGCATTTATGTACTTCAAACTCCTTTTCAAATGTAGCAAATGTCTACTGTAACATTTCTAAGAGATGTTTACCTATACTCTACTTAAATTCTTCTAATGATGGGGAATGGACCAGTTTATAGTCAGTAATTTCATTGTGGAACAGCTTAAATTACTAGGGAGTTCTTCCTAATGGCAAATGATATAAAAACTACAGCACTTACTGTGCAATTTATGTGCTAGGTCTTATGCTAAATATTTTACATACATTATCTCACTCAAGATACACAATGCCCCTATGAGGCGGAATTATTATAATTCCCATTTTACAGATGAGGAGACTAATCCCAAAAGAGATTAAGCTACTTGACCAAAATCATACAACTAGAAAGAAGCTTAGCTGCCATACTGCCCCCATCATAGCCTCAGGAAATAGATTGAAAAAAAAATCTATTTACTTTTCCACAGTGAGCCCTTCAGCTATTTGAAAGCAGATTTCACGTTGCCATTTAAGTTTTAACTTTTGATTTAACTTTCTCATTTATTTTTTTAAATTTTTTTATTTTTATTTATTTATTTTTCATTCCCCTATTCTACACTCCCTCTAGCCCCTGGTAACCACTAATCTACATCTGCCTTTTTTTCTTTTTTGTTTTGACGTGGACCATTTTTAAAGTCTTTATTGAATATGTTACAATATTGCTTCTGTTTTATGTTTTGGCTTTTTGGCCGTGAGGCATGTCAGATCTTAGCTCCCCAACCAGGGATCGAACCCGCACCCTCTGGTCTGGAAGGCAAAGTCTCAACCACTGGACTGCCAGGGAAGTCCCTAACTTTTTCATTTCTGTTTCCAGTTATTCTTCATATGATCTTTTCTTAGAACTTAACTATCCTACCCATCTTCTTTGACACATCCTAATTAGCGGATATTCCTCTTAAAAACTGAACGTAATAGGTCTGATCTCTGGAGTTTATACTGGGACCAAGTCATAATGACAATTTCTAAAAAAAGTAAATTTAAGTCTCACAATCCTGTGAATTTTTTCCACATATGTCATATTTGTACACGATAACCCAAAATAGCTTGATGCAATAAAAACAATTTGTAATAAGCCTAATTATTCTAAAGTAGACTAAAAACTGCAAAATTAGCTGGTTTACAAAAAAGATACAGGTAACACCAGGCTTTCCCTATATCCACAATCCAGGACCATGGCAGAGTTTATCCCAAGTGTAAGAAGAGCCATTAGATGACTTGGAGCAAGCAAGACAGATGGAACCTAGAAAACAACAAATCCAAAACAACAACAACAAAACCAGAATGAATGTCAGTAGTTGAAGGTGTTTCCCTTACATTTCAAATATATTTGAAAAAATTCATAATTATGATACCTACTCAACCATTTTATGGCACTAAATTAAGAATTAGTTGATTTATTTGAATTTACACAATAAACAAAATACACTGTAACAAATAGAAACACTCTTTAAGTTCTCTAAGTTTTTTCATTCTGAAATGACAATTATGAAGCATTTTTATTAATTCAGTTCTCTTTTGGAGGGAAAACTGAAAAGGATATAAGAAGAGGTCCAGAAACATACATTCAAAGGAAGATGCTAAATTTAAAAAATAAAGAGATGCCTTTATCATCAAAATAGAAATAGAGAAGAAGAATTCTTGATTGTGCTCATTCACAAAGTTCACAATATGAACTATATTCTAAAAATATTATAATATAGCAGTTAAAATTAAATTGAAGAACTACAAAAATCCTTAGCTCTAAGTGACATTTTTCAGTGAAAATTTGCCAGATCTGGTGACATCCCAAATATCAGGTAAATATTCAATCAAAATATGGAAGTCCATAACAACCAAGTGGCAAACAAAATAATGGCTATATTTCCTTTATCTAAGTACAGCAGATATTCTGGTTATACACCAGATAAGCATACTAACATAAATATAACTAAAATGCTAAGTTCAAGTAAAAATACAGAAAATCATCTATTTTATTCAAGTAAGAGCTAAAGTGACTTCCTGCTGTGTTTTGTGTTCTCCCTATTGCAAACCAAATTCCTGAATTAGTGACATCAGTAAGTACAGGAGGGTATTGTAACCTGTTTCCCTGTGCCTGTCTTACTAAATTATAACTTAGAAATATTAACTGCCCTTATCTCATAAATACATTGTGATTTTTGATATATTTTGTGTTCAGTAGAATGTATGAAAATTACATTTACATGTGCTTAATTTCTTATATACTATACACATTTTATACATTCTTCTAAATTGCTGAAAAACTCTAAATTCCTAAGGCAGAGATTTTTTTAAAAAGTTAAATAATAAAGATTCTGGCCTACTATGAAATGTAATCATTTAAGTCATAATTTTGGTCTTTAAAATAATCTTGACTCCTATAAAATGAAAGCTACAAGTAATATTACTAATATCAAGATATAAGAGTCACTCCTGGCACTCCCCACTTACTCTATGGGAGACATTATTTGAATACCCCATTTAAGGGGAATTTAAAGCCTAAAATGAAAGAATTGGAGAATTTAGAACAGTCAGCATAACTAAACAATGAAAACTAGAAAAGACCTGGAAGAAAAACATCAACTTCACAGCACAGAATATAACTTTTAATTTCAGAAAGAAGTCCCAAAACTTAAAACCTGTACTAAACTAAACAAACAAGGGAAACAGCAATAAAAAGAAACCTTCAATTATCTAAGTATTAGATGAAATGCTTATTACGCATGAAGTAACCACACAAAGAAAGAAAATAAACGGTCAATTTGTAAAGGATTCAGTTTATTTTGTCATCCAATTCCTCTTTCCAATGAAGGAAATAAAATGAGGACCTTTTAGTTTAAGCTTTGAGTACCTACTAAAAACAACATAAAAAACAGGTACCTCAAAATACTTGAAAAGAACACGAGTGAGTGTCTCTCTGAAGTGGGAAGGACATAATACCGACTCAATAACCACAACTCTGCGGTCTCTGGGATTCACCAATAGATGCCTGAAAAGTGATAGTTTTGTTTTAAAAGTAAATAAAAGTTTGTATTTATTTTGGTACATAATGCAATTTGTTAAGATTAGAGAAATCGTACCACCTTCACTTAAGAAGCTTTACAACAAAAAGACATCTTCATTTTATTATCTGTGAAAGATCACGTTTCCATTTTTAAAATTTTTAAATGCTTTAAAATTTTTTATTCAGCTTTGAAAGGTTATTTTCCATTCACAGTTATTACAAAATATTGGCTCTATCCCTGTGTTGTACAATACAGCCCCGAGCCTATCGTACACCCTGTAGTTTGTGCCTCCCACTCCCTCACCCCTATGTTGCCCCTGGTAGCCCTTAGTTTGCTCTCTATATCTGTGAGTCTGCTTCTTCTTTGTTATATTCACTAGTTTGCAGTATTTTTTAGATTCCACAAAGAAGTGATATCATATAGTGTTTGTCTGTCTCTGTCTGACTTGTTTCACTTAGCATAATGCCCTCCAAATCCATCCATGTTGCTGCAAATGGCAAAATTTCGGGGGTTTTTTATGGCTCAGTAGTATTCCATGGTATATATCAATATATATGCCACAGAAAGATAACATTTTTGAACTCTTACTACGTGCCATGTACTGTGTCAGGAAATTTACATCTATTAACTCGTTTATCTCAGAAAACAAAAACTATAGCCTATTATGAATACTGAGTTGAGCCATTAAAAAGATATTTTCTTTTTTTAAGCTACAAAAGTAGTATATGCTCACAAGACTCCAAATATTATAGAAGGTTATAACTTGGAAAATACAAAAATACCATATACCTCTACTACCCAGAAACTTTCACTTACAGCAGTTTATAGATTTTCATTATTGTGTATGTATACGCATATATTTTAACAAAAATATTCATTCCATAGATGTTGTTCTGCAACATGTTTTCAATTATCAGAATATCTAAGACATCTTTCTGTATCAGTACATATAGATACAGAACTTTTTAAATGACAATATAGTGTTTCACTATATGGATGTACAATAATTAAATTATCCAATCCTCTTTATTAATAGACATTTGACTTATTTTCAATATTTCCTTATGCTTGCTAGTTTCCTAGTCTTCAAATATATTTTTGAAAAGATCGACAATAAGAAAGTTAAAATGGCAATGGAAATTAACCTTTTTTTTGCATTAGAAATAATACAACCAAATATCAGTAGGATGGGCACTAGGAAAAGCTGGGGGGCGGGGGAAACACAATTGCATTTTACCTGAAATACAGTATGTGGATGAATTCCTTTAGGTAGGAATATAATTCTTCTGTATTGATATTATATTGTACAACTTTGATAGGCTATAAAAAATTAAAATGATTTATTAATTTATAATAATAAAATAATCTCAAACTAAAACATGCTTATTTATTTTTCTAATGGATTTTCTAAACAATTTGTATTGAGAATAGATACAAACATCAAATATAGATTAATCACTTAAATTAGAAATGTTTAAGAACTGGCATGTCCAAGATGACAAAATGTTTTGGTTTATGGAATAAAAATCTGTGTCCACAGTAAGTAAAGAGCTGTACTCATCACATTTTTCTTCCATCTGACATTATTTTGGCATCACCGATCAAAAGCAGCATCAATTAAAAAGCATCAAAGGCTTCCTCAAATACTCCAGACTTGGTTCAGTCCCTGTTATTTACTCCCAAAGCATTGACACTTTTTCTTTTGTAGCATCACCCCACTTAATTACTTGTAAAATGTCTACCTTCCCATTAGACTACAAACTCCATGGGGCAAGAACTACTTCTGGCTTGCTTATGATATATCCTCCTTCAACTGATACAGTGCCAGGAACAAAGTAAACAGCTCATAAATATGTGTGGCAAAAATGAAAACATGCACCATTAGCACTAAAGTAAACCCTACCAAACCATGGGTGCTAAGTCAACACTAACACATCACAAGGGCTCCATTTACTGTATCTTGCTCCAATATGTGCTTTTATGAAAACAAATATGCTCATATTTGTTAAATAAGGGAATAATGTCTATATGATGTGAAGGTTGTACAGTTCATATTAGGCAAGAGGAGCTGAAATGATGACAGCAGAGTTATAACCTTCATCAAGGTAAAGAAAGTCATCAACTCAGTGGTCACACAAATCAGCATTCTTTCAGATCTATTTTTAAAAAGTTTAAATGATCCCGTGTACCAGGGGCTCCCGTAACAGAGTGGACCCCTTCAAGACTCTTTATTGGGCTGCATTTCTTCCTGGTCCCACCTTAACAACAGCCAGAGAGGTTCAGAGCTCATTTTTATATCTGCATTGTCTCAGCACCCACCAACCAACAGTTTCAATTATTTCATTTTATTTTAAATATCCCCAAGAGAGTTTCCAGCCACACTCAATCGCAACTCAAAGCTATTCCAATTTTTTCCTGAGGTATTAATTTTTGTTTTTCTAATGCTCGGATTACAAAGTTTCATGGGTTTTAAATAATCTACCCCAACCTACTTTTCCCCAAAACCTGTTTTTGTTTGCTATCAAGAAGAGGTTTTTCAGGAATGCAAATATTAAGTTATGGTAGAAAAATCTGTATTTGATTTTACAGGCAAATTTTATGGCATGTAAAATTATTCTTTCTATTGTTCTACAATTCCTACTCTACAAAATTAACTTTGGCAAGACTTGCTTTTAAAAACTGTGTTTTTCACAGGTCTTTTGAATTACAGATAAAGAAATGAGGACCTGGCTCATATTCTGAACAGGGTAAGAATAAAATGATTCTATAATTACATTACAAGGCTCAGGCAATTATTTTATTGAGCTCAAAAACTTTCTCTTAATGTTATATAATTTCATTTATATACATTAAATAGAAAAAGCAAATCTATAAGACAAAGAACATCCGTGGTGGGCTCGGGGTGGGAATGGGGATTAACTATAAGTAGGCATTAGTGATGCTACTGGAATGACAAAAATGTTCTAAAACTGAGCTGTGGTGATGGCTGCACAACTTGATATATTTACTAAAAATCACTGAATCGCACACTTAAAATAGATGAATTTTACGGTATGCAAAATTAAACCTAAATAAAGAATCAAAAAAGTTTTCTTGGAATACAGTCTAAGCTATACATTTAGCACTGTTCTACTCAATCTTATTTAAAGTCACATTTAAAAATATTTTACAGTACAGCATTTATTTTGCTAATTTGTCATAAAAAAAATACCTTAGGCATGCCAGCTTTTTTTATCACACTAGGAATTATGCATCTTGGACCAGTTTCTCCAGCAAATCCACATCTACAAATAAATAGAAAATTGAAACAATTCAAATTATTATAACATTCTTTTTATATATTTGTCACAGAAACAAGTTTTTCTGTATTTTTTTTCAAAGTAGTGGTCACAAAAACAACTAGAAACATCTCTGATGTATTCAAAGGGACAAAAAAACTAAGGAAAAGTTAATACCATCTATTCATAATTATGTATTAAAGGTAAAAAATAAAATTGTTTCAAATTAGTGACAGTGAAATAAACCAGCGTATTATTTTAGGGTCGCATTTACTTTTTTTTCTGTTTTTAATTTTACTTGAATTTTAGGTAACACATCTCTACAGTCCTGAATCTGGACTCCACTATCTGACTTCATGTCTATAATTCATGTTACTCATAATTCCATCATTCTAATATCAGCTTCCATATTGATGCATTTCCTTTGGTCTAGTTTTATATGTGACATAATTATAATCACACTGTTCACACATCATGAATTCATAAAATAAGATTCTGCCCATATTGTTAGTCTTCACTGCTATCATTTTTTAAATTGCATAAAATATTTCATCCCTTTTAAAAAACTATTCTCCTTTCTAGAGTATTTAAGTATTTCCATTTCTGTTTCACGTAAAACGAAACTTTGCTAAAAATGTTGTTAAAAAGGATTGCCATGTAAGTTTAGTCTTAATATCTTTCCTTGTCCTGTCTGGTTTTCAGTACTGCTCTCCTCCTATTCCCAAATAGCTCTCTCCATCTTCTTTTAGTCACATCCCCATGTTTACTTGACTTGTACCAGTGCTCCTCAAATTCCCCAGGATGCACAAACTCATCTTATCACCCTCCTGTTGTCTTTGTCAATAACCGTCCTCCTATATAGTAGTTCCATTTCTCATTTCCACAGCATACCTAAAATAATTATCTTTGGGTGTCAGCCTCAAGGTACTTACTATGGTATTTAAATAAACCTTTAAAAATAAATAAAAATATATAATTATGGGAGCATCTTGCTTAGAACAGTAAGAGAATAACATGAACCAAGGACTATGTTTAATCCAATTCTGGAGCACCTGAAGTCCAATTTTCCTGTTTTTTTTTTTTTTTTCTTTGGCAGCACTGGGCGTCTTGTGGGATCTTAGTTCCCCAACCAGGGATTGAACCTGGCCCTCGGCAGTGAAAATGCCCAGTCATAACCACTGGAGCGCCAGGGAATTCCCTCCAATTCTTAAATAGGCTCTTTTGACCACTTGTTCAACAAATAGTTATTAAACACATACTACATGTCAGGCACTGTTCAGAGACATACAAAAGTTTTTCAAATGTTTCCATTTCAGATAGAAGATGCAATTCTGGCTGTCACGTTCCTTTTTCTTGAGAGTACAAGGGCTCTCAATCCGGAGTCCAAGGACCACTGCGATGGTCCACCAACCCCTGAAATTGTGTGCAAATATTTTAAGGTTTGTGTATTTGTGGCTTTCTTGCGGTCGTCAAAGGGATCTATGCCATCCAAAAAGCTGAAAACCACTACTCTAGTGTTTACAAGTTGCCTTTTAAAATGCTAAATTTCCTAATCTAAGAGTTGGTGGGTGGGAGCAACGAAGACTCTCTAGAGAATTATCTATAGGGTTTCAATTTTTCATGCATTCAGCCTTCCTAATTCGACTTCCTACTCTTGGGAAGCAGTAACCCTGTCTTAAACATATTTGAATTTCCAACACCAATAGCATCCCTTTTCAATAAATGCTTAATAACGGAGGTCGTCATCAAGCATTACAGTTCGGTTGCCACCTCCCTAAGCAGATAAAGCCAGATAAGCGGGGCCTAGGTCATCGCTGTCATCCCCTGCATAGATGACCCCAAAGAGTCCGTTCAGTTTGGGGTGACGACCGGAGCAACAACGAAGGCAACTTTCCCGAAGCCTCCTGGGCCTCTCCAGGAGTCAGAACTTGACCGCTCCACCGGATTCCCGGGATTTGCATCGCCCACGGTGTAAGTAACAAGGGCCGTCATTTGCGGGTCCTGGGGGAAGAAGTGGAGACGGAACAAGCCGCCTCTGGAGCCTGCGACGAGGACCCGGGCTGGGCCTGGGGCTCGGCTACCCGCCCTCCCCTCGGGACGACGGCAGCTGGCGCCGCGACCACTCACTTGGTAAAAGACTCTCCCAGGTCTATCACGACCGCCGTTTTCTCTCCGCCGCTCCCCAGGCCCTCGTACAGCGGCATGGTAGTAAACAAGCCGGTAAGGAGACGAGCGCTGCCAGACCTCGGCTGCCGACAGCTCTCGGCTCTCGGGGGCGGGGCTGGGGCGACGGCGCGCAGGTGGTGGCGACGGCGGGGGCCTCGCGTGGCCGCGGCGCACGGGGCCCGGGCTGTCCCTGGCTGTGCCTCACTCCGCGTCGGGCTTTGAACCCTCGCAGGAGCCCGCGTCCCGGGGACTAGGAAGGTACGGGTGCAGGCAGCTGCTGATCTGGATGCGGGGGATGCAGAGGACCGAGGCGATCAGGCGCGCCGGGTGCCCCGAGTTGGGGCGGAGCCAACCCCTGGGTCCTTCTCTCCGGACACGCCCCCAAATGGCGCAGGGGCTGGGGTCCTTTCGAGAGCTTCTGTGCTTAGATCGCTGAACCTCTCCATTGCAGAGGACGCTGAGAGAAGTCACAACCGCAAAAGCTTTGATTCCTGCAGTCTTGGGACAAAATTTGCTGTGCCAGGTGTTTTGCCTATCATTTATTCTTCGCAAGAAATATCGGAAGTAGGTGTTACCTCCTTAACGTGTTTGAACCGAAGTAATGTTCCCAGTGCCCCACCGCCAAGCCAGGATTGGACCCCAAGACTTTCTGATTTCAAAGCCTGTACTACTGATGCCTTAGAAAAGAACACGTACAAATTTTTATTTGGGGGTCATTCTGCTGAAAGTTAATTTTAATCTAGAAGAAAGCAGTAGCATCTACAAATCTGTCTGTGGAGGAACAATCAAGGTGGTTTAATGGAAGGAACATTGAATCGGGTTCCTGTTTACTCTAAAACTGAGGAACTGTGTAACCTGAGAAAAGTTAGGTTAGGTCTGTTTTCTTTCTGCTGAAATTGCCCGTGAAAACTGGAGTCAGTGGCGTAGGTTGGTGCCTTGTCTCTATGACTGTAGAAAGGGGAATGACCTGTTTTTCCCCAGTGTGCCTTTCTTACCTACTGTACGTGCCTGAACCTCCCCACCGAAGGATAAGGTCCTTCTATAATAAGAGTTAAAGCTATACAATGCGTAAGCTTGGTAAATGTGACGTTAGTATAATTCACTGATCAGTGGCCTTCCTGAAATTGAGTTGCCAGAGGTAAGAGGACGATGTTGGAGTTGTGAATGGGGAAGGAAACTTCAGAAAGGTTGAGAAAGGATGAAGCATTTTGCTAACTAGGATTAGAGTGTTGGAACAGGACTCATCTCTCAAATTCTGTTTCTGCCACCTTCTGTCAAGTCTCTAATACTTTTGATCATCCATTTACTTATATATAAACTGTCCTGCTACTTTTCAAGGTAGTTGTGAGGATCAATTGACATTGTATTTTGAAACTATAAAGTATTATTATCCATTCTGTGTTTTCCCTGACTGCTCACCAGCTATATTAGTTTCCTAGGGATGCCATAACCAAGTACCACAAACAGAGTGGCTGAAAGCAATAGAAATATATCCTCATAGTTGTGGAGGCTAGAAGTTTGAGATTAAGGTGTCAGCAAGGTCATGCTCTCTGTGAAGGCTCTAGGGGGATACTTCCTTTCTTCTTTCTAGCTTCTTGTGGTTGCTGGCAACCCTTGGTCTTCCTTTGTTTGTGGATGCATCACTCCAATCTCTTGTCTCTGTTGTCACCTGGTCTTGTGTCTCTGTGCTTTCATATGACGTTCTCTTCCCATCGTTTTCACAACATTTTCTTTCTGCATAGCTCTCTGTGTCCACATTTCCCTCTTATAAGAAAACCAGGACTTCCGGGTTAAGACTCCGTCTTCCACTGCAGGGGGTGTGGGTTCAATCCCTGGTTGGGGAAGTTCCGCATTCTGGGCCATGCAGCCAAAAAAGAAAAGAAAAGAAAACCAGTCATTGGATTAGGGCCCCAATCCTAATCCACTATGATCTCATTTTAACTTGATTATATCTACAAAGACTCTATTTCCAAAAAAGATCATATTTTAAGGTTCCCAGTGGCCAAGAAATGGGGAGAATACTGTGCAACCCAGCACAACAGCTAAATGTTCTCCACAGCCCTGCCCTCAGACCTCTTTTCTTCTTACTGTATACACTCTCCTTTAATAATCTTACTCCCCTGCGTATACCTAGAACGAATATTTGTTGAGTTCTGTTTGCTAGCTGTTTGCTGTATATAATCCCATTCATTTCTCACAATAACTTTATGAACTATTATTATCTCCATCTTACAAATGAGGATACTGAAGGTGAAAGAGGTTAAATCATGTGCCCAAGGCCTCTCAAAATGGTAAGTGGCAGAGCAGGAATTCGAACCCAGACAGTCTGACTCCAGGACCAAAACTATACTGCATGGTTATAACGTAGTTATATATTAATTCAAGTAATTATATCTTATCGTAGAATTTTACAATCCTAGTATATGAAGTGATATAAGAGTTTTTGAAGTCTAAACTCCAACCTAATACAAGACTTTCCTGTTCATCTCTGATATGTATATGTATATGAAGTGATATATGAAGTGATATAAGAGTTTTTCAAGTCTAATATAGTATATGAAGTGATATAAGAGTTTTTCAAGTCTAAACTCCAACCTAATACAAGACTTTCCTGTTCATCTCTGATGAGAATTATCTCCTCAAATGGTTCCAGGGGTGAACAGAGAACTCATGACTGGTTGGGATCTACAAGATACTGAAAATGCATTTGCTAATACACTTAGAGGTTTAAAAAAAAAAAACAAAAGAAAAAAAGAAAATGCTGTAAGGATAAGAATCACTTTTTTATTTCCTTCGGCCACGCTGTGCGGCATGTGGGATCTTAGTTCCCAGATCTTTTCGAACCCTCGCCCCCTGCATTGGAAGGGTGGAGTCTTAACCACTGGACCGCCAGGGAAGTCCCAAGGATAAGAATCACTTTAAAGAAACCCAACTTCCAGCAGCTTGGTATATGAACCTGAGTTTAAGTCCTAAGTCTGTTAGTTAGCCTACTGACCTCAGGCAACTCCATTAAACTCTCTGGGCTTCAGTTTCCTCCTTTGTTTGTTGTTTGTTTGTTTTTGTGCCCTGGTGGTTGCTGATTCTCCTTTGGATGGAATGATGACTTCTTTGCCAATCAGTCAGCCTGAGTAGATAATTGTAACTAGTATCAAGATTTATCCTGGTTCCTTAGGAAACCTGAATCTTTTTTTCCTCTCCAGTTTTATTGAGAAATAATTGATGCATATTGCTGTATAAATTTAAGGTAAGCAGCATGATGGATTGACTTACATATATTGTGAAAAGATTACCACAATAGGTTTAGTTAACATCCATCATTTCATATGGATACAATAAAAAGGAAAGAAGAGAAAAAAATTCTTGTGATGAGCACTCTCAGGATTTACTCTTTTTTGTTTTGCTTTGTTTTTTAAATTTATTTAATTTAAATTTATTTATTTTTGGCTGCATTGGGTCTTCGTTGCTGCATGCAGGCTTTCTCTACTTGCGGCGAGCGGGGGCTACTCTTCGTTGTGGTGCATGGGCTGCTTGTTGCGCTGGCTTCTCTTGTTGCGGAGCATGGGCCCTAGGCGCATGGGCTTCAGTAGTTGTGGCACATGGGCTCAGTAGTTGTGGCTCACGGGCTCTAGAGTGCAGGCTCAGTAGCTGTGGTGCACGGGCTTAGTTGCTCCGCGGCATGTGGGATCTTCCCGGACCAGGGCTCGAACCTGTGTCCCCTGCATTGGCAGGCGGATTCTTAACCACTGCACCACCAGGGAAGTCCCAGGATTTACTCTTTTAACAACTTTCCTGTATATCTTACAGCAGTGTTAACTACAGTCATCATGTTGTACATCACATCCCTAGTACTTATGTATCTTATAACTGGAAGTTTATAGCTTTTAACCATCTTCCTGCAATCCCTCCCGCCCCCCACTCTGCCTCTTTTTCTTTGAGTTTGGTGTTTTTGTTTTGTTTTCCTTACATTCCACATATAAGTGAGATCATAAAGTATTTGTCTTTTCCTGTCTGACTTATTTCACTTAACATAATGCCTTCCTCACTTGCAAAATGAGGTAGATGTATAAGCACAAATAACCTAAACTAAGTTGAACTGGAATCTTCATCCCTTTGGCTAATACTGAGTATTCTCCCCTGCTCTTCCTACCTTTTTTTCCCCCAAAGCTAGTCATTCCTATTCCTCTCTATCCCTCATTTTCATGGTTTTCAGGCCACTTATGAGCCCATTTACCTACTTCTGGAGTTTCTCTATTTTGGTATGGGCCCATAAATTACACAATATCGAAGATATGTCTGAAGAGCTCATGGTATGATAAGGCTCAACTCTCTTGCTCCAGCTGCATTCTCTACTAATATGTAGCAGTAGGTTTCTTCGGTTTTTTTTTTGTTTTGTTTTTTGTTTTTTTTTTTTTGCGGTACGCGGGCCTCTCACTGCTGCGGCCTCTCCCGTTGCGAAGCACAGGCTCGAGACGCGCAGGCTCAGCGGCCATGGCCCACGGGACCAGCCACTCCGCGGCATGTGGGATCTTCCCGGACCGGGGCATGAACCCGCGTCCCCTGCATCGGCAGGCGGACTCTCAACCACTGCGCCACCAGGGAAGCCCAGGTTTCTTCGTTTTATTTTCAGTCATATCATACTGTTGATTCAGTTCTCTCTCACCTGGCAAATGAAAACCTAATGTCTACCTAAATTTGGAGCTTGAGACCTCTTTCTGTTAAATTGTTTTTTTCCCTTTGGCTGCGCCGCATGCCATTCAGGATATCAGTTCCCCAACTAGGGATCGAACTTGCGCCCCTTGCAGTGGAAGTGTGGAGTCTTAACCACTGGACCACCAGGGAAGTCCCCTCTTTCTGTTAAATTTAATCTAGCAAGTTTTGTTTCATCTTTCCAGCCATTCCATATCATATTTTTAAAATCCAGTTTGCTTTTTTACATATATTTGCTTTATTAATCCTCATTAAAAAAAACTTGCTGATGTGGTTTATTTAACAAATAATGTGAACAAAGGTTTGGAAGGAATGATATCACAAAATTACATGGTTAAACAATGCTACAGCTTTAGTACAAATTTTGCTTTGTTTTCCAACTTAACATTTCTAAAAATGGGATACATACCACACTTAGGTTTCACCATGAATGTGACCTATAAAATCAATAATCAGAGACCACATCCAGCAACCCCAACATTGTCTACTTCCAGCTTATTCACAGGATCACTCCCCATGTATAAGCTCTCCTATCACATGGGACTCCGATATTCCATTGTCCCCACTTTCCATCCATCAGCCCCTAGCATTCCTTGTTCTTACTGCCTAATTTAATCCCCATTTACTCATTTAAACCTATTTTTACTAAGACAAATGATTCATAAGTTTATCTGACCTCTTACCATATATCCTGATCAAGATACCAATCCCAGTGAATCAAAATTCTTTCCTATTCAGTGGCTGCTTCAGATGAAGCACATTATTAGAATATTGATCCTCATCTAAATACAGAATCACAAATCCCAGTAACTTTCTAATATATCTGGCAATCCAACTATACCTTGGTAACTATTCTTTTGTGCTCCATAAACACGTTCATCCTTTTCTGAATCTTTTCCATCTCACACATACTCTTACTTCCACTTTCCACAAATGGGATTGACGCCTACTAATTGACAGATCACCTGAGTTCACTGTTGTTGGGCTGCACTCCACAGGCCTGCAGGTTCTGTACTTACCCAGCCTCAAGACCGAAAAAAGAGCCCGAATCAGCAAAAGAGACATCGATGGTTTAATGGATGGGGGGGGATCTCACATGTCTGAAGCAAGGTACAGGAGCAACACCCCAACATGTGCAGCAGACTGCAATGGGCAGGACATGCAAGACATGGCAATAGTCTTTGTTCCCTGGGGTGGGGAAGGGATGTTTACCAGTTATAGGGGAAATTGACATCAGGTTGGCTCATCTGTTACCAGGGAAACCAGCAGAGGAGCACGCCCCTCACCACCCCTTTGATACGTTATCTTGGTGGAGAACAGGATTTTTTTTTTTTTTTTTTTTTTTTTTTTCGGTATGCGGGCCTCTCACTGTTGTGGCCTCTCCCGTTGCAGAGCACAGGCTCCGGACACGCAGGCTCAGCGGTCTTGGCTCACGGGCCCAGCCCCTCCACGGCATGTGGGATCTTCCCGGACCGGGGCACAAACCCGTGTCCCCTGCATCGGCAGGCAGACTCTTAACCACTGCGCCACCCGGGAAGCCCAGTTATCTTGCTGGAGATGTTCTGATCTAAAGATTAGAACAATCACTAGCTGGGGCTAGGGGCAAGTACTAGGCATTTACTGATTAGGCTCTATGATTAAGAGGGAAGGTCAGTCAGGGGAGTAGGGTGTAGGTGAAGCAGGGACTGGTCAAGCGGGGGATATACAGGGAGCAAGAGAACAACCATTTCGGCAGGCCTGACCATACCCTCCACCCTTACATACCCTGCACGATCCTTACAGTCTTGGTCCAGCCCTCTTCCAAGATATCCCTGGGTCGGGTATATAGAGGGGCACTGCAACCAGATACCACAAATAGAATCCAGACAGCAGCAGCCAAGGGCTATCAAGAGTAAGATACCCAGTATGCTAAGAACAGTCATTTGCCAGGATATAGGCAAATCTTGGAGCCAGTTGCTTACCAGTTCAATGGAGAGTCAATGGCAGCAGTGTCCTGTCCAGTTATAAGGAAGGTAAGTGCCGCCCGGGTTTTCACAAACCCGGAGGCACCTGCATGGAGAGGGGAAGGCCCAGCTTTAAAAGAAACATTCTGGCGGCCTAGCCAGAAGTCAGCAGTCACAGTACAGGTCTGGCATCCCATGTTATTTTGGGTGCTATTAGGGGTGGACCAATTATATGACTTTCCAAACAAAAAACAGTTAATCCTGCTAGCTGGACTTGTGTGTCCAAAAGCCAGCCTATTCCATTTCACACAACATAGCCTGGGGTGGGGGTGAGGGTGGGGGGCTCGTGAGCAGTAACCTTGGCAAAGTGTGTGATGTGTACAGTAACGTTTACCGATGGGGGTTCTTTTGACATACTGGCTTGCGGAACAGGAAAGTGGTTTGTCTTTTCCCCCCATTGTCAGTCATCCCCACATGGTCGCGTTACCTGGGTCAATTTTCTATGGATGTCCAGAGGAGGATGACAACAGCATCTCACTGTAGACCCAACAGTTAGATTCATCTTGCAGTGAGGCCATTGTTGCTTCCCAGTCCTCAAGGAGATTTCCTTTGCTCAGGCTAGGGATGAAATGTAAGACATATGTCTGAAGCAAGGTCCTGGAGCAACACCCCACTGTTTGCAGCAGACATGGCAGCAGTCTTCCCTCAATCCAAATCTTTTTGAATCAAGAGTCTGACATTAAACATTAAATATATTGCAACCCACAAGTTTGAGGAGCATGCTTTCAAGGTTTTCGTTCTTTTAATAAGTACCTACTGAGGGCCTATTACGTGCTAGGTTCAGAAACTATAAGAATAAAAAATGGTCTCAGCTCATAGACTATATTGGAGAGATAGACATATAAAGTAATAAGTACTGTACCATACTGGCGATAATATGGTAAGTATTAAAGGAAGACAGAGGAAGGGACCAGTTAACTGCCTAGGGAATGGTGAAGGGCAGCTTCAGGGAGATGTTCATTTATCCATTCTTGAGTTCAAGCAGATGCTCTGTTAGGCACTGGAGGTACAAATGTAAAAGAAAATTACTAGCCTCAGGGGCTTATAGTCACATTTACAGACAAAAACAAACTTTTAAAACTATTGATAAAAGCTAATGCTTGGATGAACATGGTAGTTAGAGGCAGAGACCAGGGAGCAACTTGATATTTTTTCAGGAGAGGTGGGAATGGGCATACATAATGGAGGACATAATATGTGAACTCTCTAGATGCTTAGTGGCAGTTTTCCAATCTAGAGCTACAGGGAGGACATTCCAGGTTGAGATAACTGCACATGGCATGAGTCTAAGAAAGTTGGTGAGGCGTAGTAATATGCTGTCTATTGACAAGAAATGATGGGTCCAAATCTTAAGCCCTTTACTAATATGCTGGGGAGTTTGGGCTTTATAGTTATTAGTCACCATTCAAAATATGTAAGGGAAATACAATGTCAGCTTTGTGTTCAGTTTGATCAGTTTGTGTTCACTTATTCTGAAGTGGGATAGACCAGGGTGAAATGGAGGGGACAGAGACCTGTGGTGAGAAACCAATTTGCAAGCTATTGCAAGAGTCCATGAGAGAAATGATGACCGTTAATTAGGGAATAATAATGTATTTGTGACAAATTACCTTTAAAATGTTATCCATGGGTTTCCCTGGTGGTGCAGTGGTTGGGAGTCCGCCTGCCGATGCAGGGGACATGGGTTCGTGCCCCGGTCCGGGAGGATCCCACGTGCTGCGGAGCGGCTGGGCCTGTGAGCCGTGGCCGTTGGGCCTGCGCGTCCGGAGCCTGTGCTCCACAAAGGGAGAGGCCGCAGCGGTGAGAGGCCCGCGTACCGCAGGAAAAAAAAAAAATGTTATCCATATGGGAAAAGATGTAATTTTATATTTAATGACAGTAAAATTGTAATAAGGCACTGATCACAGTTTAGCGCTGTTTTCTCAAGCACTGTGCTAGAAAAAAAATATTCCGATTTAGTCAACTAAAGTTACATGGTCAGAGAGGTTTATAGTTCTAATTTTATTAGTGCCTCCTAATTAATCCTTTCTGAAGTACAAGATGTAATCATAATTGCAGCTCTCATAATGTAGCTTTATTTTTTTTTCTAAATTTATTTATTTTTGGCTGCGTTTGGTCTTCGTTGCTGCGCGCGGGCTTTCTCTAGTTGCGGTGAGCGGGCTTCTCATTGCGGTGGCTTCTCTTGTTGTGGAGCATGGGCTCTAGGCGTGTGGGCTTCAGTAGTTGTGGCTCAAGGGCTCTGGAGCGCAGGCTCAGTAGTTGTGGCGCACAGGCTTAGTTGCTCCGTGGCATGTGGGATCTTCCCGGACCAGGGCTCGAACTTGTGTCCCCTGCACTGGCAGGCGGATTCCCAACCACTGCGCCACCAGGGAAGTCCCTGTAGCTTTATTTTTAACCTCTTTTTCAACTACTTCTGCAGGTTATGTCACCAAAATGAAAATGATAACTAGCTCTTGCCCATGTTAACAAACTGTTCATTCTTAGTCATCAAAGCCCTCCTCAAAACTAACAATCACTTATGTCTTCAGGAATAACTCACCTTCTTTAACTCAGAAACCAATTTTGGGTCCAGAGTGGCTGGGAAGGTGACCTAATCTTAGGCTTCTTGAGTGCACTATACAAGCCCTCCAACTTTTAGTTGATGAAGAAGAGTTTTCATCAGCACCAATGACTCAAGTAGTTGCATTTATAGCCAGAAACCTAGAAGTCTCCTAGGCCCCTCTCATTCAGTCTTTTACTATCCTAATCAGTTGCAAAGTCCTGTTATAAGTTTAGTATAAACCTTGTCTTCTCCATTCCTACTGTGCAATCAGGATCATGGCACCAGCTGCTTAATTGGTCTCTCCATCCTCTCCACAGTCCATTTTCTATATTGCAGGCAGAGTGAGCACTCTCACATGCAAATACAATCATGACACTCTTTGCTTAGTCTTTCAATGATATTCTGCTGTTTTCAGATAAGGCAGCAGCTATATCAACCTGCCAGTGGTTTCCCAAATGTATCCTGCTACTTCACACCTCCCATGATATGCCTAGAATGCCTTCTTTATCTAATGTCTTTTCTTCTTTATCTTTCCACACTCTGCTGAAGTATCACCTCCTCTGAAAAGCTTTCCCTGACCCCTGTGCTATTAGTCTATTTAGATCCTCTTATCTGGGTCTCCATGGCATCCTGTGCACATTACAGCACATTAAAATATTTTTGTCTGCTTAGTTTACTGTTGTTTCCCTAGTGGCCTAACAGAGCACCTGGCATATAGTAGGTTCTGGATAAATATTTGATAAGTGACTAACACTTATTACTGTAACGCGATTGCTGATTTACTGTGCCTTCACCCGGAGAGCAGGGCCTCTGTAGACCAGCATCTGGCGTAGGACTGACTATGGAGTAGGCACTCACTAGTTTTTTAAATGGATGACAGTGACATGGAAAAGTGGCCAGCTGAACTGCTCCCAGCTCACCTTGTAGCTGGTTGGCAAATGACAATAGAAAACTGCTTTAAACTCAGTATGTAGCTATCCATCTACATGATTGACCACAATAGTGCTTTTGAAGCTGACCTCTCAAAGAATATGTCATGCCACATTTCATGAATACTCATGACACATTGTAATAAAACTTCAAGTAATGAATCAGAGCTTACAATGAGCTGGAATTACAGTGTTGTGTCCCCTTTTACTAAAGGGAAGTAATTCACTAGAGAATAGTACCGGGAACTGTGTTAAGGTCAGGACACATTTGGGCTGATTTATTACACTCTTCATTTCTGAGGAACTACATAATGAAGATTTATTGCTAACTATGAGGTATGGCAAGATCCTAAACCATCAATCACAGAATCAGTTACCCACAGCATATTTAAACTTGTAAAAGCAGAGAAAGTTGACTTAAACATTTAATACAGATTTTCATAAGCCATACATTGAGCATAGAAGTATTTGCTGAACTAGCAACCTATTTCATTAATATTCTACTATAAATGATTTTCATTCTGTGCCTACAAATGGATGGACAAAAATGGAAGTTTTCTGGTTTCCTCACATGCATACTTCAGGCCAGGGTCAGGTTTGGAATAGAACCTAAGGATGTAGAATTTTTGATATTGTCTCTAAGATGAGAGAATTAGACTTTTTTGGTCTTTCCCATTATTTTTGTGTTAGTTTCAAACAGAAAAGTTTGATATTTTATTCTGAGAGGTTAGAATAGATAAAGATGGTTGAATTGACCTAATTTTAAAAAATAGATTCAAAATAGAATGATTTAAGAGAGTGTCTATCAGCTACAGTTCTATTACTCTAAGCTCTTGTTAATGTTCGAGGCAATGTAAATTATTTCTTGGCTATCTGATCCATGCATAGTAACATTATAGTTTTGTTGAAGAATCAGTAAGAAATAATACTGCTAAAGAAAAACTCTCATAGGGGAACTTTTGATAAATTATACATTTTTATTATAGAAAATTCCTCTTTTTTTAACAATAGCTCTGATTTCTTGATGCAGGCATAATCCTAAATTCATTATATCATTTAATCCTCAAAAATCCTTATTGGCCAACAAATGGAAAAAAAATCTCGCTCAGAGAGGTTAAGTAACTTGTATAAGATCATACTGCTCACATGTGACAAATTGGAATTGCTTTTCCTATTGCCCCACACAACCTTTTGAGAAAAATGACAGCTAAATTTTAAATGCGGACATCAGGCACGCCTAAAGGAAAAGAAAATCCAGAGCCAAAATATTTAAATAAATGTGTCAAGATATATCTAAAATTAAACAGTGTATTGAAGGGTGTGATTTGTTCTGCTACAGAGAAACTATTCCCAGACAGTCTAGATTATGTCTCTAATCAATATGCTCAGTGAGGGAAAGATATTCCATTTTCTGAAAAAGAGCCCACACATTTTAGCTGCAAATAGTTAATTAGTCATTTCATACCCAAAAGAGGAGAGTAATTCTTTAATGTCCATATGGCATACGTTTTCCAAGCTTATTTTTGCATTCCCTTCTGTCCTTTAAAACCCAGCCCGACAAGATCACTTGGCAATGTGAAGAAATGTTACCATGTGTATTCTATCAAGACATGCATGGAGCCCCTCTTCTTCAAGTCCTTATCTGATAGAGGTTGTTTTGCTATCTAGGCTTGTTGCTTTAAGTTATAAATTCACATTACAGGAACAATGACTAGAAAATTTATGTTAAGCAATTATTATTATAATATTTTAGATGTGATCATGGTATTATGGTTATGTTATTCCAAAAAAAATCTCTTGTAGAGTTGCATGATGAAATATTTATGGATAAAATTATATGATGCCTGAAATTTGCTGTAAAATAATATGGGGGGGCAGAATTAACTTGTGGATGGGGCAGATTTGCCATGGTTTGGTGGTTGTTGGGCCTGGGTGATAGCTACTCGGGAGCTTTTTTATACTGGTTTGTATACTTTTGTGTATTAAAAAGTAGAAGTTAAAAAAAAAACTAAAAAATACAAAATGATTGAATCACTTCTTGGGATGTGTATTCGTTTAGTGATAATTCTTACCTTCAAGTGTACCATTTAGGCTGTACATACAGCTCTCAAAGTATGTTCTGAGAAGGTTGCTTATTGTCCACAGACATCAGTGCATATAGGACAATGTTTATATTAGGACAACATTTTTATTCCTATTTTGGCATAACTGATGTAATTTTTCTCGTTGGATTCCCCCCAAATAGCATCATTCTTCCCATTATTTCCTGGGAGGTTTTATTGTGGTGGCCATCACTGTTATTGTCATTATTGTTTTGTGCTGTTGTATTGTAATGGCAGCAGTTTCGGAGTGTGTGAGGTATCCTCTTGTGGATTGTGGCAGGTATACATCCTGTCACAATTGTCTGTGGTTTGGAAATATTTGTAAGGCATTGGTCTAATCATAACGTCTTTATCCTCACCAGTTCCCAAAAAATCACTTTATCCTTCACCAAAAAATTGGCAAAGCCTAGCTTCACACCCTTAGGAAAATTGATATGCCACACTCTCTAAAATTGTGAATAGGCATATTGAAAGAATGAAGAGAAAACTGTCAGCCTATGCTCTGTCATTCAGGGGCAAAGGGGGAAGCAAAAGCAAAGCAGCAAATGTTCAGCTGGTGAATAGATAAACAAAATGTGGTATGACCACACAAAGGAATACTACTCAGCAATAAAAAGGAATGAACTGCTGATACATGCTACAATACGTATGAGCCTAAAAGTCAATTATGCTGAGTGAAAGAAGTCAGCCAAAAAACCACATTTTGTATGATTTATATGAAATGTCTGGAAAATGCAAATCTATAGACATGAAAAATAGATTTGTAGTTGCCTAGGGCTGGGGTGGGAATGGGGATTAGCTGAAAATGGGCATTAGGGATTTTACTGGGGTGATGGAAATATTATAACACTGGATTATGGTAATGTAACCAAGGAGGATACTATGGTGCCTTCCCAGGACAGACACACCCCCCCACCCCCATCCTCTGCCTGCCTCTTGTTTGTAGAAAAGCTTTAGTTTCCCAGGCCTCCCCTGAGTCGCAAAAGGCTGGCTCAAGAGTTAATGATTAGAATAGTGTGAACATGTAGTAACGAAAGATAGCAGTTGGGCCAGAAGAACTGGTACAATTTGAACAATAGATCAGCCATACAGTAGAGTCACAGAATCTTTAGTTCCTCCCTGAAGGACATAGATAACAGTGTCTGACACACATTCCTGAGTTGTTTTACAGATACTAAAGCCCCCACCGGATGGAAGAAGCTAACTGCCTGATGACCATGAACACATAGCCCCCAGACTGGCTGGAGCCTATGATGATGTTAATCCCTGAGACATCACCCTGTTACCTTACCATCAACCAGTCAGAGAATTGTGCATGAGTTGATTGTGCATCCTGCAGCCCTCTCCCTCACCTTGCCTTTAAAACCCCTTCCCTCAAATCCATTGGAGAGCTTGGGTCTTTTGAGCATTAGCTGTCCATACTCCTTGGTTGGCCTTGCAATAAACAAGGCACTTTCCTTCACCACAATCCCGGTGTCAGTAGATTGGCTTTACTGTGCATGGGCAAGCTGACCCAAGTTTGGTTTGGTAACAGTGATGCTTGCATAATTTGGTAAATTTACTAAAGATCACTTAAGTGTACACTTAAAACTGGTGAATTTTATGGTATGTAAATTATACCTCAACTAAGCAGCACTAAGGACTTGGTTTTCACTCTACTTTTGACATTACTAAACATGTGAGATGTGGCAGTTATCAAAGCTGTGGAATGGGGTGACCCAGGGAGAGGGTTTGCTTGTCACCTCTTACAACATTGTGAATGCCTACTCTCCATCTGATTTGGAACTCCAGCACCAAAAAGCTTTGTATCAAAACATTTTGGTGGGTGGTGGATGTCTCTTAGAAATATATCTGCATGGCTTTCTTCTTATCACAAGGGAAGAGGCTTCCCTTCTTTTATCCAAAGCTAATCCCTCCAGTTGGGCTCTAGACCTCACTCCCGAGCCTATTCAGTGGCCATGCATCCTCAATTGCCTGCCTCCTTCTCTTTCCCATCAGCATCTTTCCAAAAAAGAAAACCCTCCCTCAACCTATCTTCTTCTCTAGCAACAGCCTTATACCTTCTTTTCCCTTCCCTTTCTTAACTCATTGCATTCTAGATTTTGCCACATGACCAAGATTGCTATTGCTTAACACATCGGTGACTTCTTTGGTTGCTAAATCCAATGGACACATCTCAATTTTTAACCTATTATATATAACTTCTCTGCAAGTTTTCAAACTGGTTTTTTTTTTTTGGAATTGGCTTTGGCATTTTATTGTATATTCAAAATTCTGTTAATACTTTTAAGACTTAAGATTTCCCTCCATTTATAACTTATATAAACATGTACAGAATGCACAAATATAAACATGTGTAATTTATTAGTTTATCAATTAACAGAGAGAATTTATCAATTAAAAAAATGAGTCTGTGTAAGCTCCTGTTTTTCCCAGACACATTCTTGGGAACTGCATCAAAAAGTGGATCATTATAAAGCCAAGGGTGCTTTCCATAGAAACAAATTAGAATCAGGGGTCCTAGGGGGTTCCTTGGTGGTCCAGTGCTTAGAACTCGGTGCTTTCATTGCTGAGGGCCCAGGTTCAACCCCTGGTCGGAGAACAACTAAGATCCCGCAAGCCAGTGGAGTGGCCAAAAAACAAAAACAAACAAAAAAAGAATCGGGGGTCCTAGTACTTCAAAGCTTTAGCTTTAAATAAATCATAGGCACAACTAACAATTCTTCTTGAAACTTTCTTTTCTCTTAGCTTCTACAATGATGCCCTGTTTTGGTTTTTAACATATTTTATGGGTATTTCTTTGGAGTCTTCTGTTATTCTATCTACCTCTTAATACATATTCTCTACCATTTGGCTAGAGAATCGTTAAGTTTGGCTCACTTCTCTTCTCACCTCTACACACTCTCCCTGAGTCATCTCATTCTCCTCCACAGCTTCATTTACCATCTTATACTCATGTCCACCCACCCCACCCACTCTCTAACAATCTGTACCTTCAGCCCAATTCTATTGCCTGAATTTAAAAGCTGTATTATCCAACTCTCTACTGATCTCTGTGGATGTCCCTCAACTGGCTTAAATTCTGTATGTCCCAAAATTAACTATTTGTAATCCCTTGAAAAGTGGCCCCATATCCTACTTTTCTTATCATTCTGAAAGACCTTCCAGGCGCCAAAACCCAAAGTAGTCATTCTCAACTTCTCCCTCCCTCTTACTTCCCACTTTCAATCAGTCATGAAGTCCTCTGATTTCTCCTTCTTGTATATCTCAGTCTTACCTCCTCTCTATCCTTACTACTACTACTACTAGTAGCTCAGATTAATCAGATCTTCATCATCTTTCTCTCTCACTCTTTCTTTACTTTTGCTTTTACTATAAGAACCGAACATGGTAGCCACAGGAGGATTCTGTGGGTTCTTTGCACTGTCACTTGAGTCTTTATGATCAGTAAATCTCTGAGAGGTAAATTTGATGAATATGGTCTCTTCGCAGAGTTCAGGGTCTGATAGCTGCAGGACTTGGAGATGGCATCAAAGATGGCTTTAACAAAGTTGCCCATAGAAGTGCAGCTTTTAGCAGAGGTACAGCAGTTATCCACATCTGCCATTAGCAGCAGTGTTTTAGGCACAAGAGCAGAGAGATAGTGTCAGTTATTTTGGAACAAGAAGAAGATGCGCCCCTAATGAGACCCTGCACCCTGTCACCTTGCAAAGAGGATGTCACCTGGCAAGAGCAAAGTGCTTATTGATTTTGTTCTCCCTTCAGTTGCCTCATCCCACAGGAATTAAGGTGGCTTGGTCAGAATGACGGCACCATGGATGATAGTTTGGCTCTCTTGGGGCATTTGGACTCTGCCAGATCAACCCAATGGCCGCAAATTCCTTCAGCCTCAGTCATTTACTGCCCTGGGTCTGTTTCAGAATGGACAAGATCTTCAGGACCTTGAGGGATTTCCCCCGGAAGGAGTAAAAAAAAAAAATCTCAGACTCTTTGGTGGGCAGAGAGAAGAAATGTCCTCCAGGGAAGTAACCTCCATGGCCTTAAACGAGTGGCCCACCTTGTATAACAAGTACCGCTCCTTGTCTTAGGCCTTGCCTCCAAAGGCCCGACCATCACTGTCAAACGCTTCCATAAACTGCCTCAGCGCTGTCCTCCAGAGTTCTTCCCAGGGCCTCAGGGTCCAATCAGAGGACTGGTGTCCTCATCTGTCATTTAGTATGTTCTTTAAAGACCAAAACCACTCATCATCTCTTTCCTATGTTGCTGCAAGTTTTCTATCTTAAACATTGTCCTGCTCCTTCACATTACTCACACTGCTGCCCAAGAGATCTTCCTAAAACCCAACCCTGATCATGTCATCCTCCTGCTTAAAACCCATAACCATTAGGACAAATTCTAGATTTCTCATATGGTGATCACAATCCTTCAGGACCTGACCCCAGCTCACCAATCCCTGGCCTTGTCTTCCCACCATTCCCCTCTTAGAACTCTAATAACCACCCTGAGCTATGAGCACTTCCCTAAATGTGCTGTGTTTTTTTTCAATTCACTGCTGTGGCTGTACACTGCTCCCTCTTCTCTGGATGGTCTTCATCCTTCAGGACTTAGTTCAGACATCCTTTTTGCTGGGAAGTCTCCCCTGGGTCTTAGGTGCCCCTACTTGGGGTTCCATTTCTGTATGAACCTTTTCTTATGTTGTTTTCTCATTTTCTCTTTTATCTACCTTTAGTATCTACTTTGAGTCTAGGGATGGTTTTTTTCTTTGGCCGTGCCAAGCGGCTTGCAGGATCTTAGTTCCCCAACCGGGGATTGAACCCAGGCCCTTGGCAGTGAAAGCACGGAGTACTAACCACTGGACCACTAGGGAATTCCCCCGGAATGGCTTTTTAACTTTGTATTCCCTGAACTGAACATACGAAGTATTAGATAAATGTTTTCTTAAATAAATCAATGATACATAGAACAATGAATGAATGAAGGATATAATGAATTAATAAAACAGAGCCTGTAATTTTTTCCCTTCATTTATAATAGCTCAAGAAGGCAAGCCAACTTACCTTCAGAGGAGAGGTCCAGAGTTGTTGCTCTAAATTACTCCTGCACAGTAAAATGCCTACAAAGAAGGAAATTACTAAGAGGTTTATCCTAGTAAGCTCTAAGGGAGCAAGTTGTCTTGATCCTTTCTTCATTCTGACCTTTGTTCTGACTGCTGCCAGCTGGCTTATAAACACAATCAGCATCTAGTTTCAGACTTCCCAGAGATAAATACTTTGATTTT